>NW_021703766.1:38225403-38337903 GCF_005190385.1 Monodon monoceros
ATTGGGTGTGTGTTTGGGTTTACTTCTATAAAGGCAGTGGTTTTCTAGTGTGCTGTAAAGTGTTATAGTAGTGAAAATTTTTAGAGTATTACAGAAATGGTTTATAATTTGCTACTATAGAAAACTTTTAACATTTATTTTGATTATTAAAGTTCATATTTTAGTAATTAACTCTGAAGAGAACTTGTTAGTTGACATAGAGGTGATTTTAGAAGCTATATTCTAGCCATACTATATACTGGCATGGCATGACAAGTTATAGCTTGTGGCTTTGGAAGGTGAAATAAAGGAGACAGATATTAAAGTTAAAGAGCTGAAAGACAAGTTATGATTTTTGTTTGTGGTGACCATTGAAAGATTTATGTATTTTATAAGTCTGAAACAAAACTTGTTAATACTGTTTTATCAATAATAGTTACAGAGAATAGGCTATGAAATGTAATTTTGATATTTTCAGATTTAGAAAACAGTTCTGTAAATTTGAATGTATGATGGAGGTCATCTGTTAGTACCATATCTCGTAACAGCATTGTAGACTCTCCCGTTGCCGTCTTTAAAGCTTTAATTTGCTTTATAAAAAAAATTATTTTTTTCAAGTGAAAAGCTGATAGGTTTGAGTTCAGATTTTATCCATCTCCTGCCTCACATGAGGATTATAAATAAGATAAAGCAATTTAAAAAGTAGAAATATTCATATATAAAATTATAGTAGAATTTTTCAAGGATTAGGCTCCATAGATTTCTCCTAGGGTATTCCTGTCTGGCAGTGCCTTAGAGTTGAAAGTATCCTGTGACAAGGCTTTTATGTGTTACTTTAGTAACTAAATTCCCTTGAGTAAGGATGGAAGATGGGTATTACTTGTGTTGAATTTTACATTATAGCTAGAGTGCATTGTGACCATTTCTGCTTATGCATTTTTGAAGCTTTCAAGCAGCTCTTCACAGTCTTTAATATGCTTGTGAATCCTCTGGGGCTCTTGTTAAAATACAAATTCTGATTCAGCAGGTCTGGGGAGGCCCTGAGAGTCTATACTTCTGAAATGTTCTCCAGGGATGCCAGTACTGCTGGTCCTTGGACTACACTCTTAAGTAGCAAGATTCTAAGGAGACATACATCCTTGGAGGTCTACTGTTGGGCTTAAAAATCATGCCCCCCTCTTTCTCAACAACCCCTCACCACAAGAGAAAATCTTATTAAGTCTAAGTTTGCGCCTTTTAAAAGTTGGCTTTTAATAAACAGCCTTTTTTTTTTTTTTTTTTTTAAATAGCAAAACACCGAATTGCTCATAAACCTCACTCCAAACCAAAAACTTCAGGTATTTTTGAAGCAGAATTCTCAAATGATCTAAAATCCAAGGATCTGCTTGCTGATAAGGAGCTGTGGGATCGACTTGAAGAATTAGAGAGACAAGAAGAATTGCTGGGTGAAATTGATATTGATAGGTACCTAATGACAAAGTTCCTTACACACATTTCCTTATAAAATATGTGCTGATTGAAGAAAATACAGAAAAGCATGCTATACTAAAATATCAATAACCCTACCACCCTAAAATAAATATTCTCTAGAATATTTTCTTTTAAGGCCATGTGTTCATGCACATGCCAGTGCATGTGTGTGTACAGAAATACACAAAATCAATATTCCTATTTTTTATTATAAGGTTTCAGCCCTATTTTGTATAATAAAGTAAGATATACCAGATACTTCACTTTAAATAATTATGGATGCTTTATATATTATATTTTAAATGAGTTGTTTTTATACTGTAGTCAAGATAATGCTGTATGTTTGAATGACTTGTTAAAAAAAAATGTGCATTCAGTTTAAGTTTGTTGCTGTAAAATATTTATCCTTGCTTTCCTTTGCAAACTTTTCTGCTTATTGAGCAGGTAATTTGTAATCTGGTCAAGTAGTTATAGACATGAAAAACTTTACCAAATTGCCATTTGAAATACATATTAGCACTCACTCAGAATTATCAGAGTGCTCAATGAAAACTGTTACTATAGAAGTTCCTATATTATTTTGCTTAAATGATATGCAGAATTAGTTACTGTGAAAAATAAGACATGAAGCACAAAGGATATTTTTTTCACTATGATATTTCACCTATACTTAGGTCTTTTTGATTAACTGATACTGTTTAATTTTTGTAAATCAGTTTTTAATCTTATGATTTTCTTGGTCACGATTCTTTTTCTACTTTTGCGTGATGTTATTTCAGTTTGTTGCATTTTGGGTTTTGTTATTTTTATAAGGTCCTCAAATCCTTTGTAGAATGAAGCAAGCATGAGAAGTATATGTGTATAAATCATGCACATATGTAGAAATCTTTTATTTTTTAAAATTACAATAATACAGGCTTATAAAATATTTTGATTATAGAAAGAAAGAAATATGTTATAGTTCTGTGGTTGTAGTTTCTGGTCTTTAAATAAAGATAACATATTCTCTGTGATTTCTTACAAATTTATGATTGTATTTGTATGGTATTTTATTGTATATGGCCAATATCCTCCTTGCAAAGATTAAAAAAAATCTACTGTATTCTACTTTTGTTTGAATAACTACAACATATAGAATTAGCATAGAAACTTATTAATTCATTTCAAAACATTTTATTAGCCTAGAAATCTAGTTTAAAAATACCTTATGCAAAACCTTAGTTTTTACCCTTTGAACTTAAGTGCAAATTAGAATATGTAAAATTCTAGTGTGTTTGTTTGATCTTGTTAATTTTCTTTTTCTAGTAAGCCTGATACTTTGATTGCAAATGGAGAAGATACGTCCTCTGAAGAGGAAAAGGAAGATCAGAACATAAATGTGAATATGATGAATCAAGTAATGGACTCTCTCACTCCCAGCAATTGTTATCAGAATGTTACAAATTCAGAACTGTTCAATGGTCAAGTGAATAGTCAGTGGAACTGTTCAATTAATGGTTCAAATTCTTATCACAATAATGAAGATGAAGAAGAAGATGATGATGATGGTGGTGATAATGAAAATGACCATGATACCTTAGGGGCTGAAGATAATTCTATACCAACAATATATTTTTCTCATACTGTCGAACCTAAGAGGGTTTGTATACTTTTAACTTTACTAATTTTTCATATAATTTGAATATTAGAGATTATCTGCGATATTCTTTAAAAGAGCAATATTAACAGGGATTAATATTGTTGATAGTGCCAAACAAAGCCATCTTTTGCCCCTTGCTCTGACCAATTTATCTAAAAAGAAAAAGGAAAATAAAAGTCTAGATAGTTAGCTGGTATTGGTCCATTGTTCTCTGAAGCCACAATAGAATTTGAAATTTGGGGGTCTGGAAGGAGATCAGTTTGAGTGACAACTACTGTAACTCCACCTGTCCTTCATTCAGAAAGCTTTCTTAAGAATTCTAGAGTTAATTTGGGCATTTTGGTGTATTTAAGATGAAAGTGACTTACATTAGTTAAATTTTTAATTATATCAGGTTGTTTCTATGTGGGCATAAAATGAATAGGAGCATCATGAGCAAAAAGGAAAGATTTAGAAGGAAGTAAAAATTAGTTCCATTTCTCACAAATTAAATATAGACATCTCTGGGTGGTAATCATGATTTTAGAATTTTGATATTTTAGAGCTGGAGGTTACTACAGAGAGGTCTTCTAATACAGGTTTTTAAGTTTTCTTAGTATCAAAAGACTTTTTGTTCCCTCCTTACTTATTGTAGAATACCCAGTTTTAAAATCCCAGATCAAAGCAGGTTGGATCTCACTGAAGGAAGGACCTTAAACTCATTCCCTTGCTCTCTTGGCCTCATAATACTGCTTTAAGGAGCTACTGGGAATTTCATCTTTCTAATTTGTCTTTCTCAAGGAAACTTAGGGCCTAGAAGACCATAGAGCTAGTTAGTAATAAAACAGGGACTCCTTTTTCTCAGTTTGGTGCTTTTTTGTTGTTTTTTTTTTACCACAACAGGGTACCCTTGCAGGGTTTGCCTGTATCAGAGGTAAGGGTCTGTGGTAGCAGTCTTAAATGCCTGAGATTATTATTTAATCAAACGTGTTTAAGACATATTTGCTATTTCTTAGGTCAAGATTTCCCCGCTCTAATGTGAAGTGAAATACTTATATGGTGTTTTAAAATATATATTCTAATACTTCAAACTAAAAGGAGCATCTTGGAATTCTTTGGAAAAAATTGACCTATTAGCCAGGAAAAAAGTTTGTTTTGTGATTCTCTTTTCAGGCTTTAAATTAGTTTTCATTTAGATAAAACAGGAAGAATAAATAATATTTGCAGGAATGTTATGGGGAATAGCAGCCATTAATATGGAAAGATGGTGTAAATGCCGAGTAGGGATAGAAGAATAATGTATTAATCCTGAGCAGGGTTGATTTTTATTTTCTGGTCCTTAAATTTTTAAAAATTAGAGGTATTTTAAAAATTCTAAATAGTTAAGCATTATCCAATATTGTTTTTATGACTTAAGTTTTATATTTTTACTGAATATTTGTTTTGGTTAATTGTGCTGTTTGTTTTGAAATGCATGATTTAAGCCAAAAACTTATATCAAAGTAATAGGTGATGTGAAAGCTTATAATAATCTGGCATTTAGTTTGTATGTATTTTGCTTTCTGTATGATAATAAAGTCACTGATGACTAGAATTGGTCACTTAAGGTATAATTTAATACTGTAGAAGTATGATAAGGACTTGTTAGCTTTAGCTGATAATACACATCATGTGTGTCAAAAAATGTAAACTGCCTCTATTACTATTATTTCTTTAATTGTAGAGTTTATTGGTTTTAGTTTTGGCCTTGATTTCTCAAAAGGATCATAGTTTTTTGCTGTGAAATTTTTAGGTACGAATAAATACTGGAAAAAATACCACTTTAAAATTCAGTGAAAAGAAAGAAGAAGCCAAACGTAAGCGAAAGAACAGCTCTGGCAGTGGTCATTCTCCCCAAGAGCTGCCTATGATCAGGACTCCTGCTGACATTTACAGGTGAGTGGTATTCACAGATAGCAGAACAGCCTGCTCTTCCCTTCTCATTTTTTGCAACTGAGTGTATACAGGAAAAGGTTGCTTGTAACACAGAAGGCTCTCACTGAAAAGTGAGGTATTCTGATAGAGTTAGCTTAGTGTTTTAAAGGCTCTCACAGGAGCTGCTGAGCCCCCACCACAGCTTCTCAGTTCAAAGCAATTGGAATGTTGCTTGGTTTTTTGCTTTTGCCCCTCTTTGCCAGTGCTTTTAAAACATTCCCAATCTAGTAAAAAAATGTTGTATGTTAACTTTAGAATGAAAGTTTGTGTTTCTAGTGTGCTGGGGCAGCACTTTTCCTATCACAGCTATGACAGTGCTTGGCATGTGCTTTACCTTTCCACAGAGTCGAAGTTAAGTATGCTATTCCAATTTTTTGTTGTATTGTTGAGAAAGCTGTCATTTGAAAATACCTACTGTTTTCGTAACGCTTATTTGTAAAATAGTGAAAATTGCTAAGTGACTTCTGAGCAGGTCGAAAATATATGTAGAATTTTGGCAAATCACGCTGTTGTCACCCAGAACATGCGTATAAATAAACGGCTGTATTTTATTAGGCCAAACAATAATAAAAGTAATGTAAATATGTCATTCGAGGCTACAAAACTATTGTGATGGTGAAAATTTTGGATATAAGTTTGAATAAAAAATTTCAGATTGATTTCTAGAAAAGATTTTTAAAAATCCTTGTAAATTTATCCTCAGTTTTATGACTTAACTAAAGAGTATATTTTTTTGATACTACAGAGTCTTTGTTGATATCGTGAATGGAGAATATGTCCCTCGTAAGTCCATCCTGAAGTCTCGCAGTAGAGAGAACAGTGTTTGCAGTGACACCAGTGAAAGCAGTGCTGCTGACTTTGATGATAGACGGGGGGTCTTGAGGAGCATTAGCTGTGAAGAGGCCACTTGTAGTGATGCTAATGAGAGCATTTTGGACGAGGAACAACAAGAAAATCATCAAAAGAAACTTTTTCCTTTATCAGTAACACCTGAGGTATGTATCTTTAACTCTTTATTTTATATAGTATCTTTGACCAATTTTTGTGAGTTAAAAAGGTGGTGGTAGCTCCATTTCAAAGGGGTATGCAATTCATTTTCCCCATTTTGGAGTTGAAAAGATTTTTTAAAAATTGTAGCTGCTGTATCTTCCAGGTATGGTCTGGAAATCGTTAATCTTATTGTTCTTAAATTATTTTATATAATTATTTATTGAAGTTAATCGACAGAGTAATGGCATTGTTTATCTTGTAGCTTCTTTAGTTCATACATATATTTAGTCTCAAAAGTCATAGATCATAATTAATTAATTCTAGGCTTGTACTTTTTTTTTTTTTTTTTTTTTTGGTACGCAGGCCTCTCCCGTTGCGGAGCACAGGCTCCGGACGCGCAGGCTCAGCGGCCATGGCTCACAGGCCCAGCCGCTCTGCGTCATGTGGGATCTTCCCAGACCGGGGCACGAACCCGTGTCCCCTGCATCGGCAGGCGGACTCTCAACCACTGCGCCACCAGGGAAGCCCAGTACTTTTTTGATAATTAATAATTTATAAAAAATTAATAGTCACTAGCAAGCACAATATAGGTCTTATAATAAAGTAGTTCAGAATGAAAGTATTACCACTCTTGAAGTTCTATTTCTGTGAAATAGGAATTTTAAAGTATCTTAATTAGCATATGTATTTCATTTTTGGCTAGAATTTTTTTTTTTTTTTCGCTGCACCACACAGCCTGTGGAATCTTAGTTACCCAACCAGGGTTCGAACCCGTGCCCCATGCAGTGGAAGCATGGAGTCATAACCACTGGACTGCCAGGGAAGTCCCATGTCTAGAAAATTATTTAGCAGCTTATTTTAAATAAATTCCACTAGATCAGACTTATAGTCATTTTATGCTAGTTCAAGTAGCAGATTGTACTTTTCTCTTTTAAATGCTTTGGTTGAGTTAAAGAAAAAATATATACATGACAGATAATTATGTATAGTCTTTCTATGTTTTGGCTCGTGCCAGTGAAATTTTTAACTCTTTGGAATTGTGGAACCATTTTACAATCTAGTGAGAGCTGGAGATCCTCTCCTCAGAAAAATGAGTGCACACACATATACTCTTACCCACCATGTTGCACATAGTTTTGTGTGTGGGGAAAGGAGGGGTATTGGGAGATACCAAAATGGAATTGTTATGGTTTCCATTATACCCAGACTTGATATTTTTTTACTCATGTTTGGTGGGTATTTTAGATTTTTAATTTAAGAAGTATTTAGGAAGACTGGGGAACTCATACCATATCAAACTGACATACCCATTTGAGTATAAGTCAAATACATATAAAAATATATATCTTTATAAATGAATAAACATATGTAGAACTTCTGTTGCTTTTGCTAAATAGTCCCTAAGTGGTACTGATTGTACTAAATGGTAACTGGGGATGGAGGGGTCATTGGTAATTAGGAGCAGTATGTATGATTAGAATATTCTCCTTCCCTTCTCCCAATATAATGATTTCAGTTGACCTGGAGAGTATCTTAACTTATTTAATAGTCTTCCCTACTGTTAGAAAAACAGGTGGTAGACTTTTGCTGTTTTTAAGTATGTAAAAATTAGGTTTTTGTAAGGACTTAATATTATTGTTGTGTAGCTAGAGCTCAAGTCTGGAACTTATTTTCATTTCATCGTATTTAATAGCTTTGCATTTTGTATTGAACTGTTAGAGTTAGCACCTAGATGCTATAAATTTTTTAAAATCAAAATAAATAGTTCATGGGATTATGGCAAGTACTTTGAAAGATATCTTTTTTGATATCTTTAAATGTTAAAATATTCTCTTTTTCAAAAGCATTTTTAGTATAATAAGAAGGCTCTGTGCTCATTGTGATAAAATAGAGTTTTTAGAAAAGTAAACTGTGAATTTCTTTTAAGAGTTGGACTCCACCCAAGGTCTCAAAGTACTGTGGGAGGGTCAGGGCATTTTTGGTTTTTGTTTCTTTGGTGGGGCAAGTTGGTGGAGGTTGGCTTTTTAAACTATTCAAGTGATACATTGTCATTTTGTACACTTGGTAGACAAAGTCAAGCTAAATATACTTGAAGGTTTACATGTCAAATTTTAATTTGTACGTAAAGAGTCTTTAGAAGATGAAAGTGAGGGGGTTTCAAATACTAGAAATCTTGGGGGAAAAATTATAACTTCTTGATTTTGATAGATCTGTACATAAAAAGACATAGCAAGACATATCTTTGGTTTTATTTCCATCAATTTGTATACATTACATACGTACATTACATACAGTTGACCAAAATTAAGTCCAGCAAACATCTGGTTGAAATTAAAGAATCATTTTTTGTGGTGCCTTGATTTCTCTCATTGAATTAATTGTATGAAAATTTGAGACTGATACTTATTTCCACTAGCACCAGCACTTTCAATTTTCAGTTTCCACTGATCTCAAATAAAAATGAGGCAAGATGCAATAAAATACTCAAATAACTGCATGAATGAACACCACCCAAGAGATGTCACTGCTGCTGAAACTAAGCTCTTGGCTCACAGGCAGCATGGCCGCCATAGGATAGCTCATTCATCAGCTGATGTTTGACACCCTAATAGAATTCTTAATTTTAATACATTATTTTTCACAGCATGGTCTGGATATAAATGGAATGTATGAAAGTTGAGGACCTTTTATTTACCCATTTTTAAAAAATCCCATGTGAACATGTTTTTTACATTTTTGTTTTCTTGCATGTGTACTATTAAAAATTCTACTTATATTTGGTGGTGTAATTAAGATATATTTTAATGGTACTTGATTTCTATGGGCAATTTGTATTTTGATGTTATAGTTCTGTCTATCAAAAAAATCTTATGAATTTACTTTTAATGAAAAGAAATGTCTAATTGGCAAGTACAGGATAAAGATTTTGTGGACACCTTATTTGCATTTTATTATCATAATCTCACTTTTGTCTTCCAGGCTTTTTCTGGAACTGTAATAGAAAAAGAATTTTTGTCACCTTCCTTAACACCACACCCAGCCATGGCTCATCCTGTGCTACCCACCATTCCAGAACGAAAAGAAGTTCTGTCAGAAGTATCAGAAGGAACTACAAAGAGGGTTTCAAAGTTCAAAGCTGCCAGATTGCAGCAGAAAAACTAGGGCCTGCCTAGCAAATGGGAGTTTACATCCTAAAACCTAGTTTTGCAATTGTTTAGAATAAATATAGCAAAATATGTTACATGTAATTTGAAATAAGCCATCCTGAGTTAATTTGACAGCAAGTTCTCTTACTGTTATCAGTGGTGTTAAAAAGAAATCAAAGTAAATATTTAAATACTTTAATATTCAGCTTGTTTCGTTAATTCTCTGAATACTGTCAGCACTCTTGTTTAAGTTTGCCTTATGAAGTAGTGGCAGCATTTTGAATTATTTTTCAAAGAATACTGTTCATATGCATTGTTTTTGTGTTTTGAACTAAATACTGGCAGTTTTGTACCAGCTGTGATATTGTGCATACCATATGGACCATTTTAAAGAAACTTTTAAAATTTCAAGTAGATTCAACAATTATATTACTTGCTTTAGCATTTTAAAGGCACTTTAAAAAAATCTACTTCTTGTAGGTTTTGCAGCTAGGTGGCTATTTAAAAAATCTCTCCCTCTTTGACTGTCATTCTGTAATCTCTAAGACAGAAAGCTGCATGTACCCAAGGGAAAGTTTCTTTGATTGGAATAATGGTATTTTGTAAATTTTTTTTAAGTAAAAATTTTATGAAACTTGGTCTCTAAAATGTTGTGAACTTTATGATTCAGAATCAAATATAGAAATGTCTTTGATTCATATATATGTTACATGCACCACACAATGGATCCTTGAATTCTTATAATTCCATAGGCAGTTCTTCCCTAGTGTGTGCAGTTTTAACTGGCATTATATTTTGGAAGAGAAGGAAAGGTTGTCTAGAGATGATAAAAATAAATAAGTAAATAGATAAATAAATAAAATTTTAAAATAAATTGTATGTTTTAATCTCCCAGACATTTTCGTTCTTTATGGTTACTTTCCTAGTAGTAAATGATTGAAAAACATATTTACTTTTGGTAGAACTCCTTAAAATAAAGAGAAATTTATTCTAACATTGAAAATTACACTGCAAGTGTTAATCATTAGCTTGATGCATGCTAAAATGTAGCTTTTAAAAAGCATTCTGCATTAGTACTAAAATAAGCCATCAAGGCCAGTCCACCCTCCTCTGTTCATGGCTAAATATTTAAAGGTTATTTATAGCTTCTTTAATGAATTCTTGTTTAAACAAAGTGAAATTATGTCCTAGAAAAGTAGAACCTATCTGTAACTAGAACAGCACAACTGTAAAAGTTTTATGAATATGTATTTTAATAATAAGGGGGTGAGCCTGAATCCCCACAAGTTAATGGATAATTCAGATCAGAACAGAGGACTGATTTTAAAAGATTGCCTAAAAATGTAGAAGATTTGTTCTTTAGCAAATTTTGATCAACTGTGCATGTATTTTTAGTTAAAAACTTTTTCTCTCAGCCAATCCCCCACAAAAAAGAAAACAACCAAGAGTACAATCACATACACACAAAGGAGCCCCCAACTCCAACTGCTTGTCAAGTGAGCCTTTCTGTGTTAGATTTTCCCCCAGAAACAAACTTCACTGTGGGATTATTCTGGTGTTCTTTACAGACATATAATTTCAAGAGTATTGTCATTAAATAATTTCTCATGTTCTTCAACTTCATCTTGAGCCTGTTGTTGTTTATGTAGTTTATGTTTCTTCTTGCAAATACCATCTTGTTCCCTCATGGAACAAGATGGTAGTAGGAACAAAGAAGTATTAGATTTTCTGCTGAAGACCAAATGAAGTAGTGTTGCCCCAGCTTCAGTCTTAAAACAAAGTTTCAAATTGTAACTTAACCTTATAGCTTTATTTTTCATATTAAATTCAATATTCAGTATGATAAAATGAAGTTGGTCTTAAGTGTTCTCTTATAAATTGTAAACAGAACAGACTGAATTTCTTTTAACTTTTAATTTTGAACTAATTTTAGACCTACAGAAAAATTGCAAAAAACAGAGTTCCCATATATCCCCTCATCCAGCTTCTCCTAAAATTATAACATCTTGTATGAACATAACACAATTATTAAAACCAGGAAATTCACTTTGGTGCAATGCTATTAACTAATCTATAGATCTTATTTGAATTTCACCAACTTTCTACTCGGCGTTCTTTTCTGTTCCAAGATCCTATATAGGATCCCACTTTGCATTTATTTGTTATTGCTCCTTAGTCTTCTCCAATCACTGGCAGTTCTTCAGTTTTTCCTTATCTTTCATGACTTTGGTATTTTTGAAGAGTACTGGTCAGGTATTTTGTATGATGTTCCTCAATTTGGGTTTGTCCAGTACACTCACATGATTAGAATGAGGTTTTGCATTTTTGGCAAGACTACCACAGACATAGATAATATCAAGAGGTTCAGATCAGAGATGCGTTCTAGTGAGTCATTTCAGGAGGTCCTTAATTTCACGACCTGCATCACTTTAACCTTGATCACTTGGTTAAGGGGATGTCTGCCAGGTTTCTCCACTGTAAAGTTACTGTCTTTTTCTTTGTAGTTAATTAAATATCTTGGAGGAGATACTTTGCAATTTACAGATTTCTTTTTCTCATCAAGCCCGCTAATTTTTGCATTCATTTGTGGATCTTGTCTGCAACAGTTATTACTGTGGTATTTGCCTAATAGTGATTTTCTGTTTTGCCCTTTCTTTCTATATTTATTTCTTAGACTCTTTTGTAATGAAAATCTGTGTCATTACCCTCCCGCCACCCCTGCCCCCTGTTTATTAATTTGTATCTGTATGGACTTGGATATTCTGTGGGTCAAAATCCAATTATCATTATTTTGTTTATTCAAATTGTTCTACCTTTGACCTTTAGGAACTCCTTTGAGTTGGCTCTTGAATTCTTCCAACAAGTCTTCGTCTTTTTTGAACACTTTCTTTCTGACACCATAAAATGTTATAGGCGTATCTTATATTTTTCCCGCTCCAGGCTTGGAACCAGTAACCACTTCTCCAAGGAGCCCTTGATCCTTTAAATGGAGAATGGTGTTTAAAAACCAACATCTTCTCATGTAGGTGTGTGTATTGCCATTTTGGTGTCATTGCTTCTAGGCCCTTTTAGTAGGTAGGGCTAGGAAATTATGTATACTAACTGATGCACATATCTATGTATATTTGCTTATGTACATTAAAAAATGGAAGTGTACACTGATACTTCTGATTCTAATCTAACACCACAGGATTCGTTTCAGTTTTTCCTTATTTATGACATCTTTCTTCAATATGGTTACTTTATGGTTACAGTATGGTTGTATTGTGAGAAATACAGTGAGAAACGTGGCTCTTATTGTATACAATGTATTTACTTATTTTTAAAATATCTAGTGCAGTTGACCCTTGAGCAGCTCTGAGGTTGGGGCACTGACTCTCCTCACAGTTGAAAGTTGGCATATAACTTTACAGCTGTCCCTCTGTATCCATGATTCTGTATCCGTGCATCATATAGTACTGTAGTACGTATCTAGTAAAAAAAAAACCCACATATAAGTGGACAGGCACATTTCACACCCATGTTGTTCAAAGGTCAGCTGTTGACACACAGAAGTAGTTTTAGAGTGCTAATCCTAACCCCCTGGAGAGACACGTTTATTAAGTATATTGCACTATTTATGTTCAGTTCTTTTTTTCCTTCAGCTTTATCAATCGAAAGTTCTTTTTCTTTCCCACTCCATTGTGATTGTTATTCATTTATAATAGAGTTAGGTTCATTTGTTAGTGTTTGTGCTCCATTGGATTCTTTCCACATTGTGGCTGGGTTTAATGGTTTATTTGGGGTGTGTGTGAAGGGTATATGAAACATTAATGTGGTTCTAAGAGTCACAGCTATGTAAAAAGATAAACACTCCTCCCTCATTCCTGCTGCCCATTCTCATTTCTGTCGTCTTTCTGTCACTTCCTCATCTACCCATTGTTAGTAACCAATCTATTTTCTGGTTTAACTTTTTGTATTTCTTTTGCACAAATAGATACACATATATTTTCTCTTTTTTCTTTCTTACATGAAGGATAACATGTAACTTCTCCCTTCCACTTTAATGTGTTTAATAGTATGCCCTGGTAATCACGCTATGCCTGTTTACAGAGAGCTTCCCCTTTTTTTTTAACAGAGGTATACCACGTTTTTTATTTAGATGTAACAGTTTCATCCAGCCACTTTGCTGTGTATGGACATTTAGGTTTCTGAGTAATTTTGCAATTACAAATGATGCAATGAGTAGCTTTGATGTGTATGTATTTTTGTGTCATTGGAAGCATCTTCCGGGTAGATTCCTAGAAGTAGGATTAATGGGCTATCTTTACTGTATGATTTCTTTTATACATGATAAAGTCTGTTTTTAACAGTATTTGTTTTCTTATCAAGGATGTGGTTTTAACACATTTGCTTGCATATCTACATTTTATTGATGATTCTTTGATAATAACTTTGGGACACTATAGTGTCCTAAATGGACTTAAAGTGTTTATAGTGATTATACTCATTTTGCTATATTTTTATTTGGGGGGGGGGAAATGGGTCATGCAAGTGATTTATAAGAGTTTTCCATAAATTGGAATAATTTCCAATTTTATAAAATACAGATACCTCATTCTATTAGATTTATTTTTCTCCTCCATAAGAAATAGCTTTTCAAGGATGCTAATCTTATTCTGTGTATCCTTTTGGTGAGTGGCATATAGGCTCTCGATTAAATGCCTGTTAAGTGAATTGCTCAACTACAATAAATATTTATGGTTTTATGTTTAATCCATTGGTCGATATTGTTCAGTTTTTACATTTTAAAATGCTTTTTCAGTTATTTAAATTTCATTTTAAAGGAACATCATTTAGGATATGAAGTTTTTGCAGTTCCGTTAATAACAATGAATCATAAAGAATCAATATTTTTGATCACTTGCTTTGTGTCAAGCATTTTCTATATACTTTATGTGGATTATTTCATTTAATAAAGCAATCCAGCGAGGTAGGCACTATTTTTCAATCCCTTTCCCCCATTTTAGAGATAAGGAAACTCAGATTAAGCAATGTTTTAAGCTACACAACTATTAAATGGTGGAATTGGGGTTAAAAACCCAGGCAGCCTTGCTCCAGAATCATCAGTCTTCACACTTTTTTTTTTTTTTTAAATGTTTAAATTGCCCTCGAAACAGGAGCACATAAACTAGTAAGGAAATGTGTGATCTGTATATCTGTATAGTCTTGCTTATTCGCAATGAGGTCACCTTTTAAAAAGTATGAGTTAGAAAACTGCTTTGTTTCTTAAACTTTACACATTAAGAGAATTCTTAATTTTGACTTGGTGGAATGGAGGTGAAGTTTCGATGATTTGGCCATGTGCATAAAAGGAATGTGCAGATGGAGATTAGTAAAAGTAGAAATAGTGTAACAGTATTTCATTGAAAAACTCATTTTTATGTAAACTTAGACATCATTATATATAATACACAGATATGTAATACACTGTTCTGTTCTATAATAGTATAGAATAGTATGTTCATAATACAGAGGCCTCATAGTGACTCTCTTTACCCCTAGTGACAGTGTCGGGGTTTTTTTGCCTTGAAGTATTTTGTATAAAAATATAGCTAGTTCGGGCTTCCCTGGTGGCGCAGTGGTTGAGAGTCCGCCTGCCGATGCAGGTGACAAGGGTTCGTGCCCCAGTCCGGGAAGATCCCACATGCCGTGGAGCAGCTGGGCCCGTGAGCCATGGCCGCTGAGCCTGCGCGTCCGGAGCCTGTGCTCCGCAACGGGAGAGGCCACAACAGTGAGAGGCCCGCGTACCGCAAAACAAAACAAAACAAAAAATGTGCACTTTTATTATAGCTACCCTCTTTCCAGACAGTGTTGTGATCACTTTAGTGTTTGTTGCACTTTGGTTCCAGTTTTTTTGAACAGTTTTACTGAGGAATAGTTTGTATGCCATAACATCCTTTTGGTTTTCTTTTTTTTAAAGTATAGTTGATGTATAATATTATATAAGCTACAGGTGTACAAGATAGTGATTCACAATTTTTAAAGGTTATCCTACACTTGTAGTTATTCTAAAACATTGGTATATTCCCTTTTGTACAATATATCCTTGTAGCTTTTTTTATACATAATGGTTTGTACCTCTTAATCTGCTACCCTTGTATTGCTCCTCCCCCCTTTCTTCTCCCCACTGGTAACCACTAATTTGTTCTCAATATCCGTTGAGTCTGCTGCTTTTTTATATTTACTAGTTTGTTGTGTTTTTAAGATTCCACATGTAAGTGGTATCATTACAGTATTTATCTTTCTCTGTCTGATTTATTTCACATAGCACAATACCCTTGAAGTCCATCCATGTTGTTGCAAATGGCAAAATTACATTCTTTTTTATGGCTTAATAGTATTCCTTTGCATGTATGTGTGTATATACATACACACACACCACATCTTTACCCATTCACCTGTTGATGGACACTTAAGTTGCTTCCATATCTTGGCAATTGTACATAATGCTGCTATGAACATTGGGGTGCATGTATTTTTCAAGTTAGTGTTTTTGTTTTTTTCAGATATATTCCGAGGAGTGAAACTGCTGAGTCATATGGTAGTTCTATTTTTAGTTTTTTGAGAAACCTTCATACTGTTTTCCACAGTGGCTGCACTAATGTACATCCCACCAACAGTGTGGGAAGGTTTCCTTTTCTCCACATCTTCACCATTGTTTGTTATTTGTGTTCTTTTTGATGATAGCCATTCTGACAGATGTGAGGTGATATCTCGTGGTTTTAATTTGCGTTTCCCTGATGATTAGTGATGTTGAACATCTTTTCATGTGCCTGCATAACATCCTTTTTTAAGTGTGCAATTTGATGGGTTTTAGAAGATTTCAAGTTGTGCCACTAACTCACTAAACCCAGTTTTAGAACATTTCCATCATGCTAAAAAGATCCCTTTTTTCCCATTTATAGTCAGTTCCCATTAATATCCCCAGCCTCAGGTAACCGCTAATTTGCTTTCTCTGTACAGATTTACCTTTTTTGGACAGTTAATTTAAATGGAATCATGCATATATAGTCTTTAGCATCTATCTTTCAATTAGCGTTAAGGTTTTTGAGCTACATCCATGTTTTATTATGCAACAATAGATTGTTCTTTCTTTTTACTGCATAGTATTCTGTTGTATGGATATACCACATTTATTTATTCATTCATAGTTGATGAACTCTTGGATTGTTCATTTCTCTGGCTGTTGTGAATAACGGTGCTATGAACATTCATATGCAAGTTTTTGTGTGGACATGTTTTTATTTCTTTTGAGTAGATACCTGTGAGTGGAATTGCTGGGTCAGATGGTGAATTTAAGCTTAACTTATTTGAGAGATGACAGTTAAATCTTTTGCTTAATTTTTAATTGGGTTCTTATTGAGTTGTAAGAGTTCTTTGCATTTTCTAAATATAAGTCCTTTATTGGATACATGATTTACAAATATTTTCTCTAAGTCTGTGACTTTTTGATTTTTTAATGGTATCTTTTAAAGCATAGAAGTCTTTGGTTTAGATGAAGTCCAGTTTATTTTTGGATAATTTTTTTCTTTTAAAGATTGTACTTTTTAGCATCTAAGAATTCTTTGCCTAACCCCAAATCACAAGAATTTTTCTCCTATGTTTTCTTATAGAAGTTTTATAGTTTTAGCTCTTAGAATTAGGGCTATGATCCATTTTGAGTTAATTTTTATGTATGGTGTGAGGCAAGGGTCTAAATTCAATTAGATACCCAATTGTCCCAGAACCATTTGTTGAAAAGACTGTCCTTTTTTACAATGAATTTTTTTTGACACCCTTTTTGAAAATCAGTTGATTATGAAGTTGTTCTTTGTATATTCTCCATTGTGTTTTATATATTTGTTTATCCTTATATCAGTACCAAATGGTCTTGATTTACTGTGGCTTTGTGGTAAGCTGTTAAGTTCTCCAACTTTTACTCTCTTTTTAAAATGTTTTTGGCTGTTTGGGACTCTTTGCATTTCCATGTTAACTTTAGGTTCATCTTATCTACTACTGTGTAAATGTTACTGGGATTTTTTTAGGGATTTATTGAATCTATAGATGAGTTTGTGGGAAAATTACCATGCTAATATTGAGTCTTTTAATCCAGGAATATGGAATGTTTCTTCACTTATTTGGATCCTCATTAATTCTCTCAGGAATGTTTTGTAGTTTTCAGATTACAAGTCTTAAACATCTTTTGTTAAATTTATTCCTAAGCATTTCATTATTTTTGATGCTATTGTAAAGAGAACTGTTTCCTTAATGTCATTTTTAAATTGTTCACTGCTAGTATATAGAAATACAATTGACTTTTGTATGTTGTCTTTGTATCCTGAAACCTTCCTGAACTCAATTATTAGTTTTTGTCACGTGTGCGTTGGTGTTTCTTAGGATTTGCTACACACAGGATCATGTTATCTGTGAATGAAGAGAGTTTTACTCCTTTCTTTTCAGTCTGTATTCTTTTTCTTAACTGCTTACACTAGGTTGAATCTCTAGTACAGTATTGAATAGAAGTGGTAAGAATGGACATCCTTGTGTTGTTTCTGATTGGGGAGAAGATATTCAGTTTTACACCATTAAGTGTGATAGGTGTTGCGTAGATACATTTTATTAGGTTGAGGAAGTTTTCTTTTATTCTTGGGTTTGTTGGAGTTTTCTATCATGAATGGGGCTGGATTTTGTCAAATGTTTATTTCTGCATCTATTGAGATAATTGTGTGATTTTGTTCTTTATTAATGCAGTGTGTTACATTAGCTGATTTTCTGATGTTAAGCCAACCCTGCATTCCTGGGCTAAATCTCACTTTATATAATCCTTTTGTTGTATATTGTATAATCCTGTGTTGTATATAATCCTTTTTATATGTTATTGAATTTGGTTTGCTGCTAATGTTATGGCAGATATTCATGAGGGATATTGGTCTGTAGTCCTCTGTTCTTGTATAATGTCTTTGTCTGGCTTTTGTATCAGGATAATATTGTTCTCATAGAATGAGATGGGAAGTGTTTTTCCTCCTCTAAATAAGATTGTGAAGGATTTGTATTATTTCTTCTTCAAATGTTCGATAGAATTTGCCAGTGAAACCATCCAGCCTGGGCTTTTCTTTGTGGGAAGATTTGTAATTACTACTCAGTTTCTTGTGATGTCTGTTTAGATTTTCTATTTCTTCTTGAGCCCATTTTGGTAACTGACTTTGTAAGAATTTGTCCATTTCATGTAAGTTGTCTCATTTTTTGGCATAATGTTGCTCATAGCATTCCCTTATAACCCATTTAATTTCTGTAGGGTTGGTAATGATGTCTCCCCTTTCATTTCTGACTTGGCTAATTTGTGTCTTCTTATTGTTTTGGTCAGTCTAGCTAAAGACCTGTTAATTTTGTTGATCTTTTCAAGGAAACATTTTTTTTTATTTCATTGATTTTTCTCTGCTTTTCTTGTTTACTATTTTATTGATTTTTGATTCCAGTCTTTATTCTTTCCATCCTTCTCCTTGCTTTAGGCTTAGTTTGGTCTTCCTTTTCTGTTTTTTTAAGGTATTAACTTAAGGTATTGATTTGAGATCATTCTCTTCTAATATAGGCATTTAAAGATATAAATTAACCTCTCAGTACTCTTTTAGATGTATCCAGTGACTTTTGATCTGTGATGTTTTCATTTTCCTTTATTTCAAAACATTGAGACATTTCTCAAGATGTCTGGTTTGAGCCATGATTTATTTAGATATATATTGTTTAATTTTCAAATACTTGAGTGTTTTCCAAGTTTCTATCTATTATTGATTCCACTTTAATTTTGTTGTGTCTGGAGAATACTTAGTATGTCTTTAGTCTTTTAAAATTCATTAAGACTTTTTTTATGGATAACATATGTTCTCTCCTGTGTGTTATTGAAACGTCTGTATTCTCTTGTTGGATGGAGTATTCTATACATGCCAGCTTCATTGATATTGCTGTCTTTTGTATCCTTGCTGATTTTCTGTCTACTTGTTTTACTCATTATTGAGAGTGGGGTATTGAGGACTCAAACAATTGTTGAGTTGTCATATCTCTCATTTTTGGTAGTTTTTGCTCCATGTACTTTTTCTGGGCTCTGTTGTTAGGTGTGTATATATTTGTCATTGTTATATCTTCCTGATTAATTGATACTGTTATTATTACAAGATGCCCTCTTTTTCTCTAGTAACATTTTTATCTTAAAGTCTATGGCTGTTTTGTTTGATACTATTATGACTACTCCAGCTCTTATGACTGCATTTACGTAGTGTTCCTTTTAGTTTCAACCTGTTTGTATCTTTGAATTTAACAATTGTGTATTATAGATATCATATAGTTGAACCTTGTTTTTAAAATGTCCATTCTGACAGTCTACATACTGATTGGAGTGTTTATTAATTCATATAATTATAGATATGGTTCATTTACCTCTGCCATATTGCTGTTTTTTATGTCTCATGTCTTTTTTGTTCCTCTGTTTTTCATTGGATTGCCTTCTTGGTGTCAAATAAATATATTTTAGTACAACCTTTTAATTCCTTTGATTTTTTTTTTAAACTATTTCTTAGTGGTTGCTCTAGTTGTTGCTCTAGTGGTTACAGTGTGCATGTTAACATCACAATCTATTGGATTTGAATCTGGAGTTGAAAAGTACAGTAACTTAAGTGAAGAACCAGTGAACTCAAAGACGAATCAATAGAAATTATACAATCTGAAGAACAGTCTCCTTATGGGACTCCCATTATTCGTGTGTTGATATGATTGGCTATGGTTATACCCCATAGGTCTCTCATACTTAATTCAGTTTTCTTCTTTCTCTTTCTGTTTTTCAGATTGTATAATTTTTGTCTTTGAGTTCACTGATTATTCTTTTAGCCAGTTTTCAAATCTGCTGTTGAATCCCTCTGATGAATTTTTCATTTTAAGTATTGTACTTTTTAACTCCAGAATTTCCATTTGGACATATTTATAATGGCTGCTTTAAACCCTTTGCTAAATCCAACTTTTGGACCCCTACATAAATAGTTTCTATTTACTGCCTTTTTTTCAAGTGTATGGGCCACACTTTCCTGTTTAAAACTGGACATTTCAAGTAGTACATTGTTAACAACTCTGGATTCTGATCCTCCTGCTTGGGGTGGTTGTTGGGTTTTGTTTGTTTGTTTCTGTCACTTGCCTGGAATAGTTATGTGGAATCTGTTTCTTCCATAGTGTATAGCCTCTGATGTCTCTCTCTCTATATATATTTTTTAATTCTGTTTTTATTTTTAAGCCTGTCCTCTTATGGACTGCCCTTGGATCATTACATCTTAGTGGCCAGCTGCTGATTGGTCAGAGGTTATACTGAAACATCTTGGGCCAATAAGACCCCTATCGTTTGTCAGTGCACCTGTGTGTGGTTTAGAGGACACATTCAAGATTCATGCAATTTACAGATCTTTCCAAGTTTTTATTTTTGCTTCATTCAGGCTTTCTGTGTTTCTTCCATGTGTGCTTGTATGTGTATGCATGCACATGTGTGTAGGTAGCTAAGGTGTCTCATCAGCATGTACACAGATAACCTAACATGCCCACGATCTTTAAAACTGTGAGTGTATCAAGGCTCATGGTTATCTCCTTAGATCCTCCTGTGGAATTTCCAGTCAGTCTTCTGGTCTCTTTTGGTTGGCCTAACTGGTTTGCAACCTCAGGTCAGCTGTGATGTGGGCCTTTCCCTTTTTTTTTGGCAAAGCTCCTGGGCATTGAGGTTTTCCATGTTGCTACAAATATAATCAGCTCCCTTCTGCATAAATGCCTCTGGTTTTCATAAGTTGTCCCACCTTGTTAGAACTGTTGCTCCAGAGGAGGTGGGGTGAAAGAGGGTGGGTAAAATGTTACACTGCTGTCATTCTTACCCAAGTTTCAGTGGTTTTCTTGAATACGAACTTCTCAACTTGTTTTATGCCTTTGGTCAATTTTCAGAGTACTGAAATAATTGTTTTTGACAATGTTGTCCAATTTTATCTTTTCTTTTTGGGAAACATATTAGCAAAGGTCTTCACTTTGCCATTCCTCTCAATTATGTGTTAAACAATTTTTTAAAAACATGTAAAATTCTTTAATGTCTACTCATGAATTTCCCATTTCTAGTGCTCTTCGTTACTTTTTGTATGTTTGGGTCTCCATCTGATTTTATTTCCCTCCAGTCTGTAGAACTTCCTTTAGCAATTATTTTAGCACTGGTGTGATAGACCAAGTTCTGTCAATTTTTGTCTGAAAAAGTGTTACTTGGCCTTCACTTTTGAAAGATATTTTTGCTGGGTATAGAATCCTATGTATATTGGGTTTTTTTCCTTTAGCACTTTGAAGATGTTTTCATTTTATGGTGTTGTCTTATTGTTGTTCTTCCAAATGTGATGTATCTTTTTCCTCTGGTAATTTAATTATGATGTGCATAAGTGTGATTTTCTTCATGTTTAGTCTCGTTGGGTTTTGTTGAACATCTTGGATCTGTGGATTTAGGGTTTTCATCAAATTTGGAAATATTTTGGCCATTATTTCTTTAAATATTGCTTGGTCCCTAACCCTCTCTCCTCCTTTTGGAACAAACACCAATTACACTTATAATACACAACTTTTATTGTGCCATAAGGTCACTGAGGCTCTCTTCATCTTTGTTCAATCCATTTTCTCTCTGTGTTTCATGTTAGGTAGTTTTTATTGATATGTTTTTAAATTAAGTTCACTGATTTTTTTTTTCTGCAACGTCTTATTTGCTTTTGATCATATCCAGTAAGTTTTTTGTTTCAGATATTGTCTTTTTTTACACTAGAATTTCCATTTGGTTCTTTTATTATATATAAAAATCTTTCATTTCCCTCTCCATTATGTTAATAATTTCCTTTAAATCATTAAGCATATTTGCAATAGCTGTTGTAAAGTTCTTGTCTGCTAATTCTACCATAACTCCTACAGCATGTTTGTAGTTCTACTGACTTATTTTCCTTCTGATTAAGGGTCACAATTTGCTACTTATTCTCATGTTTAGTAATTTTTTATTTGATGCCAGAAATTATTAATCTTTTTATTTTGAAATAAATCTAGATTTATAGACAAGTTTCAAAGATAATTGAGCAGGTTCTCATACATCCCTCACCCATTTTCAGTTTCCCCTAATGCTAACATGTTATATTACCAAGGTATGTTTGTCAAAACTAAGAAATTAGCACAATGCAATACTATTAACTGAACTACAGACTTTATTTGAATTTCACCAGTTCTCCCATCAGTGTCATTTTTTTTTTCCCAGGATACATTCTAGGATACTACATTGCATTTAGTGGTCATGTCTTCTAGCCTCATCCTATCTGTGACAATTTCTCAGTTTCTTGATTTTCGTGACCTTGATACTTTGAGAGAGAAAGCCACAGTGATGATAGGATGCACCTCGTTTGTTTCTCCCTGTTCCTAGTGCCTAAGAATACTTGTGTCATGTATTTGTGCAGTTTTTTCCGCCGTTTCTGGTAGAAGGGCAAGTTCTGTACCAGTTTACTCCTTCAAGACTAGAATCAGAAGTCATTGGCAGGACCTCTTTATGTTATGTTCCTTGACTGGAATTTCTCAGTTAATCTCATTGCTTGCAGCTCCTCAGAACTCTCCCCTTGCAAGCACTAGCTTATGGTTACACATTCCCAGGGGACACCCCACCCCAACCCACCCCACCTAGAACTCCGGCAGATAGAAACAAGTTTTCTTGCTGTTTTATTTTGATGGTGGGAAAATGCATCTTGGTTTGTCCTTTCACTCTGGCTTAGCTCTTCATGGCCAGTCTCAGTTCTAACACTCCTTCATTGATCCCAAAGACTTGCCTCCTATTTCCTGAGCTTTCAAAATATAACCTCTGGGTTAGTTCCCAGGACAGCTCCAGCCTGATGCTAATGGTTTTAACTTTCTGTTAACTTTTTTGCATACTAGGTTCTATATCTCAGAAGATATTTATCATATTTTATAGCATTTCTAGAGATTTTATAGCAGGAAGGCTGTCAGAGTATATTGTCTATAGTATTTCTGAGCATTTTCTCTGTGTAAAGTGCTGTTCTATGCCCTAAAAAGGGCCATATATTGGCTTCATGGACTAATGTGGTTTACCTTATTTGGGAAGGCAGGTCAAGTGTGTGAATCAAAGGAGAACACCAGAAGTGCTATAAGAGATGTGCATTGGGGGTTCAAACAGAGCCATCTGTCCTCTTTGGGGTAAGAGAATTGGCAACTACTTCATGTTAGAGGAAGTACTTTAGGTAGGGTAGAAATCAATAGATGTACAGGATGGAAAGAATCCTGGTATTCTTGTTGGGGGTAGAGCTAGTAAAATTAAAGCCTACACAGGGTTTTATTTATGCTATATTCAAGTTATAAGAGCCCTGAGTCTATTAATTAGTAAACATGTATTTTTGGAAACTATTTTTTGGGGATCCAAGATTTTTTTGCCAATGCACATTTGGGGTTTTGGAAGCTAAATTGAAGGTAAGAGTGGGATGTCAGTGATGATTGGGTGATGAATTCTGTTTGCAAGTGGGGAATGATATAATCTGGTGAAAATTGTAGTGAAGACAAAATTTTTGTGCATTAGAGCAGGCTTTGATATTCTAAGATATATAAAGCAGTGTTTAGGCTAGATCCACCTGTGGTCACAAAGGCTAAAAGAGTAAGTTTAATTTTCTAAAGTTACTGAAAAGCTTTCAAGGGGCACTTGTTAGGAGATAATTGAGGTGTAACTAAGGAACAGCACTCAAACCCTCTTCAGAAGAGTGAAGTTTGCAAATGCTTGTCAGAACTTAAATGTGTTTTAGGATGTAGGTCTGGTGTCTTCATACTTAAGACTTGTGTGTCGCCGTTGCATATTCCAATGTGATCTCTAGTGGGTCTTTTAATAAGAGACTAACTCTCAATGGCTATGTCAGTGTTAGAACTATGCAAGAATCTCTGAAGAATTAAGAAAATTTTTTTGAAATTTGTTGATTTCTGAAAAGCAAAGAGATAAGTAGTAATAATTATACCTAGAATTGATTAAAGGGAAGAAAACACAAAAAGCAAATCTATTGATTTTAAAACTGTAAAATACTTTTGAAAAATTACTTTTTAAGTTACAATATAATCAACTAATTAGGGTGTGGGATGGGAAATTCCATGATATTTAATATCAGATGTATTAGGGAACATTCCCTCATGACAGTGAATCCCAGGAACACTGAAGGATTTGAGAGTTCCAAGGGTTGAGCCTGAACCACACCATGGAAAGGCTGAGTGTTTCACTATTATTATTCTTCACACCCTACACCTTTGTGATTTTTCACCTAGCCTCAGCAAACTTTGGGGCTATTTGTCCCCTTTGGGGCTATTTGGAAAACCACTGACCAGAGAGAATTTGTGACTCACGGAGCCTGAATGTATGGCGGCCGCGCTGGAACTGGCTGCCTGCAGTGGGAATACCTATCCTCTCGGGTCAGACTGGGGTTGAAGAAGCTATCAGTCAGTTGATGTCTTCTCGGGAACCAGTGCTTGACTCATTACCCATGCAGCGTTCTCTTGCTTTGGAAATTGAAAATGGCAGATTTCTGTATCCTAATAGTGGTGAATACAGCTGTTTTTGTTGTTCATTTTAGCAAAGTAACGACTTCTGCAAAAAGATGAACTAGGATTAAAAGAAATTAGATGTGTGTATTTGGTACGCAATATTTTTGTATTACAAATAGCTACATTCTAACCCACATTAACCCCATGATATGTGAATTTTGCCAACTCCTGCTGTGTCTTTTAAATCAAATCCAGTAAATCACTGTGAATGTTCTAATTTCTAAACAAACTAGTCTTCCAGTAGAGGTACTTTAACACTGTACTGCAAATTAGACAACCTAAGATAAATGGACCATCTTTGTTAATTATGTAGTTTAATTGATCAAAACTACCAGATAGGGTTTTATTTATAGTAGTTTTGCTTAGTATCAAATTCTATACTATTAAATAGCTTGTGAGTCATCTATTTGAGGTTAAGATATATGCTATTATTTAGCCTCTGTTAACCTTATTAAGTACCCTTTTTTGGTCTAGTTCATGTCACAATATGAAATTGCTTTTAATTGAGATGACCAACTTCCATTAGATTGTTCAACCCCCATTGTATACATGAACACAAAGCACTTTTCATTTTTGCTCTATTGATCGAGCAGCAATTTGCTGAACTATACTCAGAAGCTGGTGGAGGAAGATGGGAGATTTCTCTAAATGTTCTTTTTGCTGGTGGTTTTTCTCTCTGGCAAACCCCACTGTTTGCATGTAACTAATTTTGCACGCCAGTAGGTAGCAGTGGTGAGCAGAGGCACCAACAGAAAGCTGCCAGTCAGCGGTTATAAATTGTTATTCATTTCTGTTATAGGTGGGGTGTGCAGTCAGTTACAGTAATAATTACCAGGACTAGAGGGTTTCCTAGGCAACCAATTTCCCCCCTCATTCATGCTGTTGCTGAGAGAGTGCCTGTAAAGCATGACATTGCTGTA
Source organism: Monodon monoceros (assembly GCF_005190385.1). Lineage (NCBI taxonomy): Eukaryota > Metazoa > Chordata > Mammalia > Artiodactyla > Monodontidae > Monodon > Monodon monoceros. The sequence goes on from NW_021703766.1 coordinate 38,251,137, forward strand.
TTCTGAGGTTTGTTGCCCCCCTGCTGCTCCAGGTTTGAGGTTAGTTACATACAGCACCATAAGGTGCTCTCAAGCATAGAGAACTCAGGCTGGGCTGAGAAAGCAGACTGGCAAGAGGGCTTCTCCTCCACTGTTTCACTTTTAAGGAACAGGGCTCTAAAAATGCAAATTCCACAACCTGCCTGATAACATTGTTAAGATCTCTGTAAGTTGTAGAATGTTTTATTTTCTATTTATTTTGGAGATAGTGGGCAATTTCTTATTTTTTCTTTTTTTCTTTTTTTGCGGTACGCAGGCCTCTCACTGTTGTGGCCTCTCCCATTGCGGAGCACAGGCTCCGGACGCGCAGGCTCAGCGGCCATGGCTCACGGGCCCAGCTGCTCCACGGCATGTGGGATCTTCCCGGACCGGGGCACGAACCCGCGTCCCCTGCATCGGCAGGCGGACTCTCAACCACTGCACCACCAGGGAAGCCCCGGCAATTTCATTTTTAAGTTTTGTTATTTAATAAAAATGTGCAGAAACAGACCTTTCCTTAGGATTTGAGTCAAATAAATAAATGGGGATCTGTCATAGCTAATCATGGATGTGTTTGTTGTTTATTCCGTTTTATGAAAATGGTTCATAAAGAGGATGGTAACACATTCTTCCTGCAGGAGGAGGATTAGTCTTTTTTGTGGTAGGAGAATAATAGAAACCACATCTGTTATCCGGGATCTCTACATGAATCATATCCTACATTTTGGGGCTCTCTAAAATCTTTCATTTTAATGAACTTATATCAAGTGCTTTGCAGTGATAAAAAGTAGTATTTGTTTGTGTCTGCTATGAAAAAAGATAGGGGATTCATGTTTCAGTCTTTCATGGAGATGTGAAATGTTTACCCATTTACAAGGCAGAAGTCACAAACCCAGACATGATGCATCCAGATCTCATTCTCTGCTAGATGATTACAGAAGTGTTGGGGACGTCACTTGTGTACTTATTACCTTGTGTTTTCAGTGAGATGTAAGCTATCTTCCACTCTGTGTGCATGGAGGGCTGGGGGCCGACACAGAGCCGCTTGTGACCGATGGTTTCGTTCGTTGTATGTGAACCATGGCCAGGCTCCTGGGTTTCTGGGCCTTCTTACACTCTGTACAGGCTGCTGCTTTCTGAGAAACAGAACCTGAAGGGGCCGTTCTCTGGCCCCATCGCAGCCCTCCCCTGCTGTGGTCAGCTACTCGCCCTCCAGTAACTGGCGTACCGCCGCCCCTGCTTCCCCTTAGAGGGATCTAACGTTGCCTGCCCGCCTTAAGCCCCTGTGAAAGATGGTGGTGAACCTCCAGTCAGGTACAGAAGCAGTGAGCAGGGGTGTGCACTGGCTTGGTCCTGCAAGAGGTCAGAGCTAACAGCTCTGTGCCCTTAGCCTTCCCTGTGTGTTTGGGGAAAACCGCCTTCTGCCATTCACCCAACTTCTGCTCCAGAATACAAACCCTAGGGCTCAACTGCACTGGACTGTGAGAGCATGTAGGTCACCAGTTGCCCGAAATATCCTACATCCCCCTTAAGGGACTCCTGAGGTCCAGTTTCTTGAAAGCACCTCAAAGGTACTAAGCACAAGTCTTCAGTCACCGTGCTGGATGTGGGCTTATGGAGTGATTCATAAAAATGAAATGTGTGGACTATGTTTTTGATATTACAGATACTGTAAAATATAACTGGCTGTACGAATCCACCAGGATGGGTTCATCTGAAGTTTAGGTTTACTTTACATAGTTTAATAATCTTTTTAAAAGTATTCATAAGCCAAAACTATGAGGCTAGCACCTGCTAGCCCAAACAGTTTTATCAGGTAATCCCAACTTTCCTCTAAATGGCTTAATAGCCTAAATAGAAGGGAGTGATTTTACTGAAACGTATGGTGTGGTACACTTCAGGTGAGAACTTCTGCCCAATTTAGCAAAGGAAATAATTTTGTATTTCATATTGCATACCTCTCTGTGCTGCAAATTATCTAAAGTGCTTAGCTAAACTAATGTTATAGATTAGATAATGAACAGATAACAAGGTACACAGTAAATTAAAGACATGCAACGAAGTCATTATTTCCTTAGAGACAAGTACCCTTGCAATACGAAGTCAGAAAAAATGGGTGATCTCAAATAAGGCCATTTTGAACTCTAGATTCAAAATAATCCCTTTTAATTGCATCTTCTGTATCTCTGGATTCTGGAGAAAGAAGGAACACCTTAATCTGCAGAAAGAGGCCAGTCTCCTGTTATAATAATGATAAAACTGGAAAAGTTGAGCAGCTCCTCGATTATAAACTTTTTTTTTTTAATAATTGAACTGTTTTAGGAAACATTGTTAAAATCTTAAGGCTAAAGCATTCTTTTTTTTTTTTTTTGTCTAAAGATTATTCTGCACCCTAGACAAAGGAAATATTTAAACTGTTAAATTTGAACAAAGATACTGTCTGCATATGACTTCTCTGAAGCCCTATAAAAATTCTTTAAAATTGCCTATTCACTCAAATTTACTGAGTGTAGCAAAAATGTCAAAGGCATAAAGTCAGAGAAGATTGAATAAAATAATGCAGAAAGACAGATTAGTCATGCACAGACCCACACAGCCTTTCAGAGCACACAATACCACTTTTTATTACCGCTCTATCTTTACAAAGACTACGTTCAATACATAGAAGATGATACATGGTCAGCCATGTCATCTGCCTTTGATTCCAGGACTCATTTATCTGGGCCCTTTTCACAATGACATTGATGAGAGATCTTAGTGTTTTCAGAGCATTGTTTTATTTATCATATATAATGGCTGGGGAAAAAAACAGGAATTATGTCACCGATAGCACATAAAAGAGTCGCATAGAAGATTCTGTGACAAAGTTTGGTAAAACATAGAACAAGGAAGCCCATGTAAATATTCTTTCCTCTGCTTTCTCCCCTGCTGCGCCTTCTCCCTCATTCTCATCCCCCATAGATCTGCTGATAACTGTTGGAAAATATCACGAAAATATTTCGTTAGGCCAAATGTAGGATACCCCCAATCCTTGTAAATCTTTGGCAATTTCACTTTTGTTTAAATTTAGAACATTTTAATTACTTGAGAGTTGCTGACCATTATTTATGCATTTGCAAAGGGAAAGGAGACTATTTGTCAGTCACAGTTTTGTATCTTGCAAATTTAATAAAGAGCAGCCCTTAAGATAGAATTTCTTAGGCTGCCACAATTGACAAAAGCCAGCTAATGTTGAAATGTCAACAGCAAACCTCATCAGCAGGCTGCACTGCTGTGCAATCAAGACAGCGCCAAAGCCCCATATAAACAAATGTATGTAATGCGCGTGTGTGGGGGTGAAGAGCCCACGGTCTCAGTGCTGAGGGGACCTATGGCACAGGCTGGCAGTGCAAGCACGTCAAGGATTCCTCAGGAAAAAGGTTCCCTTCCACAGTTAGAGAGGACCGAGGTGGTGACTGACAGCTGCCTTAGCAAAGGTTATCTGACATATGTTCTTTGCCGGGAAGCTCATTTCCATGCCCATGGGAGATGTTGTCAGAGAGAATGCTGGCTAGCTTGGGCATGTCCTTCTACTTCTTCGAGCCATGTCCTCACTGCAGAAATCCAGACAGCACCATGTAGAAGGCTGTGGGCCCATGATGTAGTATTGAATGTGGAAGTACCTAAAGGAAGGTGATCCATTTTTCTGTGTGGAGTGAGCACAAGTTTTCTTTGTCCTTTGAAGGTTTGCTTTGGTTCTATTTCCTTGATTGAGTGGTCTTGCCTTTTTCTGTTCCATCGCCATCCTCTTTGCAGACTGGTGGGCTGCAGACCCAGTGGACCTCCAAGTGAACAGAGGCTCAGATGGGAAAAGGTCTTTCCCAAGGTCCCAGTGTTTCAGCCTTTAACTCCTTCACGCTAGCACTTCACGTAGGGCAGGAAGGGAACATACGGATTGCCTGGTTAGAATGCATAGATTCCATGGATGGGGAGGCTGCACTTCTGCTTGCCCACGGCTGCTCACGTACCTCCTTTTCTCCCAGTTGGTCAAAACTTCAGAAATCTAGGCCAGTGCATGGTGATAACCTCCCACTCCCTCTCCCCCTCTCTCTCCTCTCTACCACTTCATTGCCCGAGGCTGGCTGCCAGGGCCCAAAGATCCCCAAACCAGGATGTACAGCTCTCCCTCTCTCCCTGCCCCCCTATGATGCATGAAGGCATGGCACCTGCGGTCTGCAGCTCATTACGTCCTGTGGGAGAGAGGAAGGGGCAAACCTGGGGGAAATGAGGAATTTTTTGAAAGGGGTTGTATGCCATTCGTCTCCTCTAACCAGAACATGCATCTGCCTCAGCCATCTTCCAGTTGCTGGGCAGTGCTGTGAATGCCCTGATGTTCTCCCCTTCCTTTGTGAAGTCTCCTGACGGCAGAATTCCAAACGTTTAGTGAAGGGAGAGCTGGTGAGAGGCAGGAGCCTGTATATGTGGCTCTTCTGCCCTGTGAGGAGGGATGCTGCTTCTCCAGGCTTGGATTCCCAATACTTCATTTGTTTAGTCAGAAGTCTTCACCAAGCCTCTATTATGCGGTAGCTGTTGGAGACAGAATAATAAACAAGACAGGTCTGGTCACTGCCTTCGTGGAACTTAGAGTCTAGCGAGAGAGGCAAAGACACAAACACAGAATGGGCCTGGAGGATTACTGGGTGGGGCTGGGGGTCAGCAAAGGCCTCTCTGGAGGGGGAAGCAGCTACCAGATCTGAAGGATGAACAGGAGCGAGCCACAGGCAGGAACTCCTGTGTTGTAGGACTGGGGTTTGGGACCCAAGGCTGAAAGAGGCCCCAGATGTTTGGAGAGTCACCTGCGCCATGCTGGCCATGAAGGGTGTTATTCTCGGGGCAGTGGGAAGCCCCTGGGGGTTCTGAGCAGGACAGCGACTGGACCTGACTTACATTTAAAGAAAACGACTGAGCCCACTCCTTCAGAATTGATTGTGGGAGGCGAACCATGGAAGCAGAGAGACCAGGAGAGAAAGGCACAAATTAAATATACATTTTGTAGTCAGAATTGGTAGGACTTGCTGGTGGACCAGGGTGGGGAGGGAGGGAATGGAAGAGGCTCCACCCTCTCGGTCTGGCTCGGGTGGGTCCAACACGAAACTAAGGGGTCGTGTTATTAGTGGCTGGAAAGGCCTGTGGAAATAACGTAGGCCACCCTGCTGAGACCAGAGAGGCACCCGCTCAAGGCCGTCAAACCAGTTCTACAACCCTGGCCCCTGCCTGCTAGTCCAGCATCTCTTTACCACATTGTTCAGAAATAGTTGAATCAAAGATGAAAAGATGATCTCTCCAGCCTGTTAGTTGCAACATTACATACAATAGTGAAATATTGGGAAATCCAAGTGTCTAACAATAAGGAACTGGCTAAGAATACATTATAAAAATATATTATGTGGCTATTAAAATCGTTTTTAAAGACATAGAATAACATTGGTTAATGCTCATGATGTATTCAATATTATATGAAAACAGGATATGAATATTCTATTTTGTGAAAAAGACAATGCAAATATAGGTAATTGTATTAGGGCTCTCCGGAGAAACAGAACCCATAGAATGTATGTATACACACATGCGTGCACGTGCGTGTGTGCGTGTGTGTGTGTGTGTGTGTGTGTGTGTAAACTGAGAGAGAGCAAGAGTGAAAGAGAGAGAGGTTTATTTGAAGGAACTGGCTCATGCAATTGTGGGAGCTGGGCAAAGTCTGCAGGGCAGGCCAGCAGGCTGGAGACCCAGGGAAGAGTTGATGTTGCAGCTTGAGTCTGAAGGGGTGTCTGGAGGCAGAATTTCTTCTTCCTCCGGGAATCAGGTTTCTCTTTTAAGGCCTTCAACTGATTGGACGAGGCCCACCAACATTATGGTGCCTAATCCACTTTACAAGAAATCTACTGATTTAAAGGTAATTGCATCTAAAAAATACCTTCAAAACAACATCTAGACTGGTGCTTGACCAACAACCGAGCACCACAGTCTAGCAAGTTGACATATGAATTTAACCATCACAGTAATGACAAAGAAGACTAGAAGGAAGAACGTCAGTGTTAGAGGGATTCTGGGACACTTATTTATATTTTCCTCTCTCTTCCCCAAGTTTCAACAGTAAACATAGTTTTAAAATTTTAATATATATAATATAAACAATTAAAATAATAAAAGTGTTGTCCTTGCCCATATGAGGAAATAATTCTTTCAATGCCTGCAAAAGAGGCTTGTTGGTTCCAAATGCTCCCCTCCATGTCCCAGCAGTGGTACCATTTATTATCTCTTAAATTTACATTTAAAATTACAGAATAACCTTACAACAACTATACTTCCATTTAAAAAGTCTCCTATAATCTCACCATGCTATCAGAGTCATAGTTTTTCTGCTGTATTTCATTTTAGTTTTTTCCATGGTGTACGTATGCGCCCCATTTCACCTTTTCAAAATTTCTTTAGTATTCCATTGCATGATGATCTAATCCCCTATTGTTGGACATTAATGTCCTTTCTAGTTTTCTGCCATTAGAAACAATTTGGCCCTAAGCAGCCTTGTACACAGCTCTTTGCACACGTATCTGATTATTTTCCTTAGGATGAATTCCTAGAAGAGGAATTTCTGGGTCAAAGCATACGTATTTTTACAAAATTGGACCTGAGTTCCTAGAATGGATTTATCGTAATCCTTGGTTCATTTACCCTCATCCTTGGACTATGCATGGCCCATATGTGGTGTAATTATTTAAGCGATATTCTTAGTAACATGAGCCCATTATCCAAAACACAAACTAAGAATTTGACAATAATCTATGATTCCCTCCATATCCCTGCCTCCTTTTACAATTCTCTCAATTCTCTGTTTATTCCTTTGCTTTCTTTTCTATGTATTTTTATTGTGTGTACATTGTATTCCTAAAGTCACATATTTTTATTTAGTTCTTTCCAACTTTCAAAGGGTACCATCCTGTATATAATGTTTTGTGACTTACTTTTTGCAATCAATGTAATACTGCTGAGGTTCTTCCATATTGTTGCACCTCAACATTGTTCACTCAATTGTCGTGTTCCCCTAGAGTGTTCCACTGGGTGAAAATACCGGCTAGTTATCCCACTCTCCTGTGATGAGTGTTTGGGTTGTTTCTGGGGTCGTGGTACTGTGAGCAGTGCTGCTGCAAACATTCTCATATAGGTCTCCTTTTATACACATGCACGGTTTTCTCTTGGGTATATATACCTAGGAGTTGAATTACAGTGAATATTCAACTTTAGGAGATAATTTCGAGATGTTTTCTAAAGTGATTGCCTCTCCAACGATCCTCTCCAACACTTGGTATTATTGGACTGGTACTCTTTGTTAATCAAATAGGTATAAAGTGGTCTCTCATTATGCTCTTGATTGCATTTCCCTGATCACCAATGATGTCGGTCTGTCTGTCTGCTCGGGCTGCCATAACAAATATCACAGACAGGTTGGCTTAAACAACAGACATTTATTTCTCACAGTTCTGGAGGTCCAAGATCAAGGTGCTGGCAGATCAAGTTCCTGGTGAAGGCCCTCTTCCTAGTTTATAGACGGCTGCCCTCTTGCCGTCTCCTCACATGGTAGAGAGAGGGAGATCATCTCTCTCATGTTTCTTCTTATAAGGGCACTAATCTCATTCAGAAAGGGGGTCCACCCTCATGATCTGATTACCTCCCCAAATCCTCCAAATATCATCACACTGGAGATTAGAGTCTCAACATATTAATTTTGGAAGAACACACACATTCAGTGTATAGCATTTTCTCTTATGGCCATATTTATTTACTCTTCTGTGAAATGCCTATTTATGTCCCTTGCCTATTTTCCCATTGGGTTGCTTCTGCTCTTCTTATTGATATGGAGTTCAGTACATTTGTAATATTAATTTTTTTGTCATTTATGTGTGTTACAAACATCTTTTGTCTTTTTACTTTTAGAGGTTTCTTTTTTTATTGAAGTGTAGCTGATATTCAATAGTATATGTTACAGGTGTTCAATACAATGATTCACAATTTTTAAATTTATAGTTTCTGTAGAATATTGGCTTATTTCCTGTGTTGCACAATCAGAGTTATCTTTTGATAAATATAAAGTTCTTAATTTTAATATAGTCAAATGTATTAATCTTATTTTTTATAGTCATTGATGTTTGTTTAAGGAAATCTGTTCTTACCCCAAGGTCTAAATGATATTTAGACATATTTTCTACTAGGAACTTTAAAGTTTCATTTTTAACATTTAAGTCTTTAATCCATCTGGACTTGGTTTTCCAACATGGTGTGAGGGGAAGGTACAATTTCTTCTTTTTCCAGATGGCTTATTATTTTTTTCAGCTTCACCTGTTCAACAGGTCCTTTTCCCTGTGCTGTTCTGACATAACTTTTGTCATATACCTCAGTGTGAGGTTCTGTTTCTGGGCTCTCTGCTTCTCTGGTGGATTTATTTTTCCTTGCACCAATACCACACTGCCTTAATTACCGTGGCTTCATACTAAGTGCTGACATAAGGTGAATCAAGTCCTTCCTCTCCACTTTTCATCTTCAGAAGTATCCTGGCTCTTCTTGGCTCCTTATTCTTCCACGTCATTTAATAAGTTTCTTTAAAATCCCTGTTGCAACTTTGAATGAAATAATATCAGATCAATAGATCCATTGGGGGAAAATTGACATCTGTATACACTGTTAAAATTTCCTATTCATGAGTATGGTATATCTCCCTATTTAGTTAAGACGTCTTTAACAGCCCTTAATCAAATCAAGTTTTACTGTAGAAGTTATAAACCTTTTGTTAGGTTTCTTCCTAGGTACTTGATAGTCTCTATCCATGGATCTTTTTGCCATGTAGCTTTCCAGGCTGGTTCTGTTTATTTCCTGTTTTCCTTAGCAGAGTATGAGAATGAGGAAGCTTAGAACTGAGCTGAGAGGATGTTTTAGGAATGGGAGGTCTGGTCCACTTGCTGCTACTTGAGCAAACTAGTGAGGAAGCTTTGCTCTGGGTCTATTTGGGAGGACAGCATATGCTCTTTGCTGGGGGGAGAGTCATGGGTGCCCTGGGTGATCCAGGGAGGAACTGGTTAAGGGAGAAGCACCCAGCCAAGTGATGCCCTGTGGGAAGGGGGAGGAAAGGGCTCCCAAGATCCAGGCTTGAGTCTCGGCTCTGCAGCTACTGGCAGCCTTGCTTTTAAGTTAGATTAACTCTTTGTGCTATATCAGCAAATGTGCCCAAATGTGAAGTTCACTGGAGGAAAGAGCTGCATAGAGTTTAGAACTATATGAGGGATTTTCTTTGTATCTGCTTACCGGCTGAGAATGGTGAGCCACTCACATTGTCAGAGTGTTTGTGACAAACACACAACTATAGGGGCAAAGCTGGGCTAAAGATCATCCCTGGAGGCAGAGTTATGGCCTCGTGGGCCTCAAAGTGGCAAGATTTATCCAGGGAGCATAAGTTAAGGGGATGTTGAGCAATGCCACTTCTGGGGCTTTGAGAAACTGTGGAGCATGTGCTGTGTGATCCCTTCTATGGCAGTATACTAACAGGAGAGGGTCACTGCAGTGCTAATGGAAGCCTCTGGGGGACTGCACTAAAGGGACCTGGAAAATACCCCAGCTTCATTCTAGGACAGCTCACATGGGGCCCTACCCCAACCCAGATCCCTGCAACATCCACCTTTAACACATCTTTAGTCTTGTTATAGGCTGGCTGTAGTATTCCAGCCATTGCGACTCTTGCCCTGATGACACCATGAGGTTTTTAAGTTCCCCTTGGACCCCATGAGGGCTTCCCCTCTGTGCTCAAGGTGGGCACTGCCTGTCTCACAATGTTTAAAGCATGGTGGGACAGTCTTTCCTGAGTTCCTTGGGGATTTCCTGGATGCCCTTCTCTGAAGCAGAGGTCTGTAGACAATACCTAGGCCTATGTGCAAGAAGCTTCCCCAACAGGAGCCAAAAAAGGCTCCATCTTCACCTGATTTGTGTCCACTTGAAAGGAGCCTGCAGGAGGCCGATAAGTCATAATCCAGAGAGGTGATGACAGTCGTCTCCATGCCCATTGATTAATGAAAACGGGGCTAGTTGGACACAGAGTAGATGGTTATAAATGGTGCTGTCAGAGAAAAATAATTATTGTATTAATAAGGAAACTTCAAAACCAGGCTCTACAAAAGAGAACTGGCAACTTAGCGTCTCGTGGGTTGGTGAGGTGGACTTGATGGAATGGGGGCCACCTTAGCCACGCCCTTGCCTCTCCAGACACCAGCCTCCTCCTCACTGTGCACGTGCCTGTGTGTGTGTCTGGGTGCACCGTGGACATGCATGTGGACGGGGTGGCTTGACCCCGCTCTCATGGGGTGCCATGGGTCGGCTGGGGTTGTTTGTGGGCATCCGGGACCCCTTCCAGCAGGAACAGGGAAAAACGAGCATATCTTATTGTACCTGAAACACTCTACGATATGTACTAAATATTATGACTACTCGGGGCCTTGCAATAATTGATTCACCCACACAGCCATTTAGACTGCGAGCTGTTCGTTTTACAAATTCTACAATCTTTTAGAAATTCTTTCAGTGCGGAAGATTGCTGCCTGGCCTCAGATTCATTATGGTGATTGAATCCTCTTCAATAGAGAACGGTTTAAAGAGAGCACATGCCCGTGTGTCTCACTCAGAGTGAAGGCACATAGGTTAAAAGCTTGTCTGGGTGGCATAATTCACTGCCGCTATGCCAAACAATCACGTCTTATTGTGACCTTCATAAGATACAAAAAGGCAACAGGATGGAGCTCGGCTTTTTTTAAACCCACTCACAGATTTAGCTTCTGAACATCTGAAGCTTGGAGAATTCCTAATTAAATAACCAATTAATAATGTAGAATAGAAAAGCTATTTTTTTTTCTGAAATGCAAAATCATAATTAATCAGAGTACAAAAAGCTGCCTGTCTTTATATCAGAAAAATATAGACTAGGTATTTAAATATTCCACCACACCTGAACCCTGGCCATCCGTCATTGTTATGACTTAAAACATCTCAGACTAAATTAGGTTTTGTTTGTATAGAGCAGTGAAAGTCAGATGGCTTGAATGACAAAATTAGAACATGCTCAAATCACTGAGACAAAACCGCATAAAGAGAAAGATGTGCAGGGAAAGGGCTGCCAGTATGGAGTAGAAATCTTCCACTAATTCTTTTAAAAAACGCGTTCTTTCCCATTTGCCCAACCAATCGGTGTAAATATAAATTTCTGGCCCCCAATCAGACATTCCAGGAAAAAAAAAATATCCCTGCCCCCTTGTTAATTGCCCAAAATAGCAAGCTCGGCTCTAGAGAGGTCGCCCCCTCCCTCCCCTCCCCGCCAATTTCTTTGCCTCTGGTGCCATTTACCCTCCGCGGCACCGCCGCCCACCGCTCCCTGCCCAGCCAGCGCCACTCCGCCCACCAATTATTGTCGGGAAGGCAAGCAGGAGCCACTAATGATCTAAGGTTCTCCCTCCACCCCTCTGCACTTTGCACCTCTCTGCACATTTATATTTTAAAAGAAAAACTCGCTTTTATGGTTTGTACCACCTCCACAATTTATACTTTGCCCATGAAATACCAGAACCCGAGAGTAAATTTTCCAAGGAAGAATCGTATAAACACGCCTCCATAGATTGACTAGATGAGCGGCCACAGGAAAGGAGACAGAGGCTCAGTAGGTCCTGCCGGCCCAGGTGCCCGGAGCCCCTCCATTCATGTGTGCAGATGTGCCAAGTGTGTTCTGCCCTGTGTCCTGAGCACGGTAGGCATTTCTCTGCCCTCAGGTTTTTGCTCGTGCTGCTTCCTTTTCAGAGAAGTGAACATTTGAAACCCGCCTGATGTTCAAGAGGTGGCCCAACTGTCACCTCCTTGAGGACACCCTCCTGGCTCACCTTGTCAGAATCATCCTCTCCTGATTCTGGGGCCCGCACCCCACCTTATCCCTGGGGTTGGTGGGTGTGGACTCTGCCCAGGCCTTCACCTCCCTGACCCTTGTCCTGGGGGCGACCCTGAGCCCCAGCTGAAGAGGGGGTGGTGAGCGACGGTGGGCAATGGCACCTGCTTACCCATGCCGGTTTTAGAGCTCCCCTTGCCTGGGCCCCAGATGCCACCAGCCTTTGTCTCTGGTGTTCTGTCCGACCCACTGCCACAAATCTCCTTTAACATCTAATTTGCTGTTATCACAGCAATAAATAATTTTTGGTGACAGTTTTAGGTGAGACTTTGTGCAGTGTTTTTTTTATTGACAAAACTGCTGTGAACCAACATACATGAACGCAATAAAAATGTGAGAAATATCTGCGTTACGGCTGAGGTTTTGTCAATAGGGCAGCACATCCATCTTGGCTACTCTTTGGGGTTGCCTGTGGAGCTCAGTGCCTAGGTTTCAGAACCGCCTGCCTAGGGCCCACCCACGCTGCCCCCTGTGCACCCCTCCTGGAGTGGGGAACCATAGCCTGCGGGCAAAGGAGGAAGAGCGAGAGGCTGGAGGAGGCCTTGCCCACTCACTCAGTCCTTCCATCCTTCATTCATTCAGGCCACCGGGGGATGAACCAGGTGCTGTGTGCTGGGACACAGGTAGGTCAGAGCCTCCCATCCGGGGGAGGGGCAGACCTGGAGACAGAGGTCCTCCCAGTGGTGGGGAGCCCGGCTGGAGGTACTCGACCACTGGCCCATCACAACCCCCGGCTGGGTGCCTCTAGATGTTACACAGGTGAGGGATGTAAGGGACCCCCCACAAGCATCCTGAGAGTGGACAGCCAGGGAAGGCCTCCTGCAGGAGCAAGGTCTGAGCTGAGAGAAAGGCAGGGGAGCGGCCAGGACAGGGGCCCAGAGCCTGGGAGGAGCAGCCTGGGAGGGGAGCCCAGTGCATTCCAGGAGCCGAGAGGTGCAGGGGGTCGGCTGGGCTAAGAGGAGGCAGGGCGCGAGCGCTGAGTCCCCCAGAGAAGAGGCTGTGGGGCGGCAGGGTCCTCCGGCCACAAGGGAGGCTTGGAGTTGCTCAGCCATTGTGACATGGTGCTCGGTCCCTCTGCCATGCCCGCTCAGCTACCCCTGCGGTGACCATGGGTGTGTCGCCGCCAGAATCCCTTCAGGCCCTCAGTCCCTCCACCAGGGACCACCTGGACCCAGCCCTCCGCTCCCACGCCCCCTTGGCTCCCTTGGTGGGTGACCCAGCAGGACTGGCTCCGCACTCCTGAAGGAAGGCACGTGTGTCTCCTGAGTCAGGGGCCCCGTCCTGTGCCTTGGCGGGGCCTGTGGTCAGCCCCCAGGCCTGCCCACACTCACCCACCCAGCAGGCCGGGGGGACTGGGGGCCCTTCCCACAGCCACCTTTCCCGCCGCCATCTTGCCATCCCCACGCTGGGGTTGCCTACTTGCCGGCTGCCCCATCCACATCCTCCCTCTGTGGAGGCCCAAGGGAACCGAGGCCCCCAGCAAGCCTTCTGGGGCTGTGCTGTGCCACAGGCCCCCACCAGACTCCAGGTCCCCGTCCCCAGAAGTGTGTTCTTTGGCTCGGGGGACTGGGCTCCTCTCTCAGTCCCACTAGTTCGGTAACATTCGGGATCCCTGGCTGTGGGCTCCTAGCTTTGCTTCAGCCCTTCCGGGGCCAGGGATTTGGACTGAGCAGTCACGGATTTGAGTGCCTTCGGGGCCAGGCAGGGGGAGAGGGCCTGTGGGCAGCGGGTGTGAGGCCCTGCCTGCCTGGGGCCATCAGATCTGACCCCCTCTCTCTCCCCCTCAGCCTCTTTTAGTGACTGGGCTTGCCAAGCTGGGGGTGTCTGCCCATTCGTGTCCCCAGTGTGGCGAGGGACACGGAGGCCGCCCAGGCCTGGAGGCCTGAGGCAGGGGCCAGCCGGAGGACGGGGAAGAGCCTGATGTCCCCCAGCCCTGGGGCCCCTCCAAGAGCCTGCAGCCTGCAGAGCTCAGCCTTCTCACCCTGGTGGGGCCACTGCTCACCCCTCCCAGAAGCCCTTCAAGCCCCTGTGTAAGTCCCCTGCTCCCCGGCCCTGGCCCCTGCCACACAGCGTCCTGTTCTTTCTTTCGGCGGTGATTGCTGTCCAGCTTAGTGGTTTACCTGTTTGAGGGCTGTGTCCCTCCAAGCCGACTCTGAGCTCCTGGGAGCAGGGTCTAGGGCCTTCCCCGTGGAAAGTGAGGGGCAATCTGCTGTCTCATCAGGAGGGAGGGCGACATTTGCTCGATAAATTGAGAGAGTGTCCTGTGCCCTTACAGGGAGTGGTGGTGTTGGAGATTGCAGGTGGGCTCAGGTCCCTTCAGCCTGCCCCAGGAGTCTGCGGCTCTAGCTCAGCGCTGTCTCCTAGCACCAAAGGCCACACCGGCCCCGGGACAAGCTCCCCAAGCACCCCAGCTGTGCTCACCGAAGGGGAGGCACTTCTTCAGTCAATTACCCCACATGCTGGGGATGGCCGGCCCTTCCCTGGTCCCCGGCATCTTTGTCAGGGTTCCCTGGCCCTCTGGAGCTGACCAGGAAAGCAGGGTTTCCCCTTAAGGGTGATTTCTGCAGTCACTGTAAGTTGTCCTGTCCAGCTGCCGCCTGGGTGGTGCCTGCCCACGTGACACCTGCCCGGGGAAGCTGGCTGTGCCCTCCTGACGTCAGCCGAGGGGACGCTGCTTCCTCTGCCACACGCTGCTCACAAAGTGTAGGCAAAAGGCAGGTGTCCAACTGCTGCGAGTGAGGAAGAGAACACATTTGGTTTCTAAATCAGGACTCAGCACCAGGGCCAGACACCGGAAGGGAGCCTGTCGGCCGGCTGCTCCCACAAATGGGTGATGGCCTAGGCTCCCCAGGGGTATGGGGGGCTCCCCTCAGCCCTGACCCTGGGTGCTGAAAGCCCTGAGAACAAGCCATCTGAAAATTAGGATTCTGTGTCAGCCTGTCAATCCCCAGAAGCACACAGCCTTCATTAAAATCTGCCTGACATTTCTGTTATGCTCAGAAATCCCGAAGATATGCCAAGTGCCTGCTATTTGCCATCACATCCGCCTGGGAAGCTGTGGGCCGCCAAGCCCATTCTGCTGAAACGCCCCCCAGGAGGCGGCTGGCCGGCTGCGCAGGGACCTGGCAGGGGCACAGGCGGGCTGCTGCAGGGGGCTTCCCGGGAGCACGGCCGGACACAGTGGGCCTTGGGTTCATGCTCTCCGGGGACACGCTGGCTGCTCTAGGCTCACAGTCCGTGAGGGGTTCTGAGTGCAGGGAAGTGCCTGCAAAGCCGGTGAGGGGCCATGGCTGCACCCCTGCAAGCTTGCAGGGAGCCTTCTTCCGTGCCAGGGCTGTGGGAGCCTTGCCTGCGCTGAGGCCTGGAGATGGGTGACAGGGCAGCCAGAGCGGAGAGAGGAGGCAGGCGGGTGCTGTCGATACTGGGCATTGACCTGGGTGTCTCCAAGGGAGGTCCTGTCATTTGGCCAGCATGCCAGGGGTAAATGTGCCCGAAAGGTCACAGAGACCACAGAATTTGTGATATGGAAATGCATCCATCCCGAGAAGGCTGGGGTAAGCCTCGGGAAGAGAGGGAAGGCCCACACTGTAGAGTTAAATGCTGTGGCCACATCTCAGTTCTGAAGCTATGTCATCTATGTCATGGGGTGGTGGGGGACAAACCACACTCCTGCATGGAAGTATATGGCTGCCTCAGATAAACATGGGTAGCAGGAGGCTTGTGGAGGGACGCGGACCATGCAGGGGTAAG
Source organism: Monodon monoceros (assembly GCF_005190385.1). Classification (NCBI taxonomy): domain Eukaryota; kingdom Metazoa; phylum Chordata; class Mammalia; order Artiodactyla; family Monodontidae; genus Monodon; species Monodon monoceros. The sequence continues at coordinate 38,266,909 of NW_021703766.1, forward strand.
GAGACCAGACCAGACTTCCTGTGGGACTGCCTATTGCACTCTTGAAGAAGGCTGTGGCCATCTAGGAGGGCCCAGATACCAGAGGATGGGAGTCAGACTGGCTATGGGATCTGTCATGGTTCCAGGAGCTTGGTTGCAAGCGACACAAACTCAACTTTTGGACTTCATCAAAAGGGGGACTGTATTGGTTCGTGTAGCATGTTGCCTTCAGGCATGGCTGAATCAAGGCTCCTAAACAATGAAATTAAAGTTCTGCTTCTCCCAAACATTCTTAGCTCTGCTTTCCTCCAAGATGGCTTTATTTATTTATTTATTTGGGCCTTGACGCGTGCATGCGGGATCTTAGTTCCCCAACCAGGGATCGAACATGCGCCCCTGCAGTGGAAACGTGTAACCACTGGACTGCCAGGGATCCCTGAGATGGCTTTATTCTTTTTTTTTGGCTGCGTTGGGTCTTCGTTGCTGCTCATGGGCCTTCTCTATTTGTGGCGAGCAGAGGCTACTATCTCGTTGTTGTGCGCGGGTTTCTCATCTGCGGTGGCTTCTCTTGTTGTGGAGCACGGGCTCTAGGTGCGCAGGCTCAGTAGTTGTGACTCACGGGCTCGAGTGCAGGCTCAGTAGTTGTGGTGCACGGGCTTAGTTGCTCTATGGTGTGTGGGATCTTCCCAGACCAGGGCTCGAACCCATGTCCCCTAGCACTGGCAGGCGGATTCTTAACCACTGCACCACCAGGGAAGTCCCGAGATGGTTTTATTCTTATTAGCAGCAGCTTCTATCACTTTAACAACCCAAAGACAATTGCTCCCTTAACAGTCACATGTGTCCTTCCCTGAGCTAATCATTGGCCAGGGTGATGTGGTACACGGATTAGTTAATCATGGGTCATGTAATCTCCCAACCACAGAGTGTGAGCTATTACCTGAAGAAGAGGAATGATGTGGGGTTAGAGACTGAAGGGAGTGGCTTCCCCAAAGCAGGTCACACATTTGTTATGGCCCTAAGTTTCCACACTTGTCCCAGGAGTCTTACTCTTTCTGGGGTCCTCCAGCCTCAAGCACACAATTCCAATGAAGCCATAATTATCACATGCCCTCCTGAGTCTGGCTGAGCCTGGGGAATCAAATTGAAGGAGCAGGTGGAGCTGGCCATTGACCCCAGGATGGGGAGAAAGCTCAGGGGAGGTTAGAGGGCTACGCTGACTGACAACTGGGTGGTCAGGCAGGCTTCCTGGAGGAGGTGGGGGTGGGGGATCCCAGCTAGGTCCCGAGAGGTGGAAGGATTTGGCAGAGCTCCTATATTCAGCCTTCCCAAACACTCCCTCTTGCACCATCTGGAAAGTGGTTGGGCTCAGACCCTCACCTGGAGCCCAGGTACAGCCACGTGGCTAATCTGAGCACTCAGAGTAAAGAAGGCTCAGAGGCCCAGGAGCTTGGAGTTAGGAGACAGCCAGCTTTCCTGCCAAGGGCCATGGTGGGTGTCTACAAAGAGTGCCACCTATGGTTAGAGCCTCTGTGCACCCACAGGTGGTGGGCCTACTCTGCATCTCACCGTTTCACTCCCCATAGGGTGTGCCATGAGGCGGTACTTACACTGTCTGTTTTAGATGGGCACGCTGCTGCTTGGAGAAGCCCATGATGCTGTCTCAAGTCTCTATGAAGGGACAAAAATCTCTGCTTCCTGCACACAGCAACTCGGGGGCTCCAGATGGCTTTAAGAGCAGGCCTCACAAGCTGGAGTGATCACCCCGAGTGCCCTGTAGTCCATCCACCTCCCTCCAGTCCCTGAGAGGAAAGAGGCTTTCAGGAGGGGAGGAACATGGGGTGTTAGTGTCCCCAGCATGGCAGATGGCGGTGAATAGGATATGGAAGTGTGTAGGGGGCAGTGATGACAGACCCAACCAGGTTGGTCAGAGGGATCCAGGAGGGCAGCAGGGGGAGGACAGGCCAAGGAGGCAGGGTCTGACCAGGAAGACATGGAATGCCGGGCAGAACTATGGACTTCATGCTGTAGCTCACGGAGGAAGTGAAATAGAACACGGCTCCAGAAGAGGAGTCTGGCTGAGTTCACTGACTCCCTCCCTCCCTCCATTCATCCATCCATCCACCCATCCATCCATCTACTCACCCACCCACTTCTCCATTTCTCCATCCATCCACCCACCCATCCTTCCTTCCATCCATCCACCCATCCACCCACCCATTTCTCCATTTTCCCATCCATCCATCCATCCCAAGAGTTCACACACTGGTGACTTTCTGAGGGTCTTGGTGAATGGGTACCAGGGGCCGAAGGACAGCCAAGAATGTTTTTCACTTTTGTTACCCCTCTCCAGCCAGAAGAACGGACATGTACGGTCTGAGGGTTGTGCTGTGTGGCAGGCAAACCCTTCCAAGTCATCGGCTGCCAGGAGAGAGTGGCTCTCACACCTCAGCTGACTGACGAACTGGGTCCAGTTGGGAAAAAGGAACCCCAAACCCAGCCAGGCTGGATGGGCAGAGCAGGGGGCCTGGGTTCCCAGTTAGTCCCCACTCAACACAGTCTCCTTACTGCTCAGGTGGGTGTGTCCCTGAGACTGTGGACACCTGGCGGGTGGACATTTATTAGGTACTTCCTCTGTGTCAGATGCTAAAAATACAGTGGTGGGCAAGTAAGAGCCAGCCCTGCCCCCTGAGAGCTTGTGGCTCGGTGGGGGTGATAAACAGCAATAACCATCACCCACATCTGGTTCTGCTCTGCACCATGCCTGGCTCATTGGCAAACACTCAGCGAAGGAATGAGTGAGAGAACAAATGATGTCAGACCCCCAGAGGATAAGGGGGATGAGCAGCCTCTCCTGGCCCCTATGTGTAGCAGGCTGAATTATTTCCTTGTTTAGAAATAGGGTCATGGCAGATGTCATTAGTTCAGATGAGGTCAGACTGGAGTAGGGTGGGCCCTAATCTAATGTGGCTGGTGTCCTTATAAAAAGGGGAAATCTAGACACAGACACTCAGGGAGGGACAATGGAGTGAAGAGACACAGAGAAGACAGCCACCTACAAGCCAAGGAGAGAGGCCTGGAACAGATCCTTCCCTCACAGCCCTCAGAGGAAACCACCTTGACTTCTGACTTCTAAGCCTGCAGAACTGTGAGACAATAACATGTCTGCCGTTTAAGACACAAAGCCGGGGATACTTTGCTATGGCATCATCAGCCCCAGGAAGCTGAGGTGCCGGGCCAGCTGGGCTCTGGGCCTGGAGCCCTCAGGGGCATCCATATCCAAGGTGCTTGTGGCTTGGGGGTAGGCGTTGCCCAGACACTCGCTGGCTCCACCCCGGGTCAGGGAGGGCTCACACATGGACCTCCTTTCCCCACTCGACGGCCCCCAAGACCCTCTTGACTGCTCCTGTTCTCTGGGCTCTGGTGGCCCAGGCGCCCTTCTGAGGCTGCCCAGGGGCAGGCCAGAGCCCACTACAGCCCACCTAGGGCATCTCCGGTGGGAAGTAGACAGGGCTGAGTGGGAGCCATGGAAAGTGACATTGGCTTCTTCCTTAATAAATGTGAGTCACACTGTCCTACTGTTTTCTAGAACACACCAAGTACTTTGCAACTCTGGGCTTTTTGCTTGCTATCCTTGGCTTGTGGTTCTTTCCTGAGCCTGTTGAATCACCAGCTGGACCTCAACATCACTTCTTCCTAGAAGCCATCCCTGACTTTCCAAGTAAACCAGCCTGGCCTCTGGTTTTCTCTGGTGGCTTCGTTTCATTGCAGGCGTGTTGGATCAAGCATTTCACCTGTCATATTGGCTGCTATACCTTAGTATTCAGAATGGTATCATGCATATAACAAATGCTTAATAAATATTTGGGGAAGGATGGATGGATTGACAGACGAAAGATGGATGGATGTTTATCCCGCATGGAACAGAGAGAGCAAGTGGGTTTTGGGTGCTTCTCAACAAGCTGCTTTCCCCGAGGCCTGGGGCAGGGCCAGAGGGCTGACGGAGGAGGAGCAGAGGCATGGGCCCCTCCCAACCCCAAGCCCTGAGCCGCAGAGTCCCCAGCAGCCCCTGACAGAGGGCTGCAGGGCTCGCCAGCAGCGCGGGGACCTGTGTGAGAGCCGCCGGCTCCATTTCCGAGGTCCTCTGAGGGGCTACCAGCTCTGAGAAGAGGCAAGGGAGGAGCGCCCCCTACAGGTTTCAGAGGGACCAGGGCACGCGCCCCCCACATGCTCATGCCCGCTGCCTGCCCCTGGGAGGCTCAGTGGCTCACCTCTCCGAGGGGGCCCCCGGGTGGCTGTGGCCACAGCTCGTGTGCACAGAGGGGGCTGGGGGATGTGTCTGTCCTGTTGATGAGCACCCTTCGCCCAGCCCCTCACTCATGCTCTAGCACCTTGTCCTAAAACCCCGAGCTCGACAGCCCCCGACAAGGGTCAGGCAGGGAGGGTTAGGGTTAGGAGGGCCCGAGGCTGGCTGCCAGCCCTGGTTCAGCAGCATGAGTGTCACACAGGGGGAACCCACTATGGAGGGACGGTGGCCCCCAGCTCCTGCCTGGAGCTGCCGCTTCTCGGATCAGAGGGGCTGCTCTCGGGAGGGACTCCAGGCGGCGGGGACAGGCCCAGCACCCCGTTTTGGAAGGCAGTGCACTGCCCCCCATCAGGAAAGGGGCCCCCTCCTCCCCAGCGGCCTCCAAAGCTGCAGGAAAAGCCTGCTCTGGGCCATGTTTATTTTTGGAGTTTTAACTGGTTGGGCAAGGAAGTGAGCCTTGTTAAAAGGGATTTAACTGTGGGTCACAGTGAGTTTGAGGGGCTTAGGAGGAAAGAAAGAGAAGGGCTTTTCCCCTTCATCTTCCCCAGAGCAGGGGCCCCTTCCTCACAAAGACTCAGGCCCCAGGGCCACGACCTCAATGCCAGCCCAGCTGGAGGGAGCCCGTTCGTAGGGAAGAGCTTAATTCATTTATGGGAACCAGAAAGGGGTTTCTTAGCACCGAAAAGAAAGGCCTTCCCAAGCCTGGCAGGGCCGTGGGGCTGGGCAGAGGGATTTCCCGGGCCGCCTTCCTCAGCTCCCCAAGGGGAGGGCTGTCCTTCTGCCCGCTGGCGCCGGAAGGCAGTGCGGGTTTCCGGGTCTGGGGCGCACTCAAGACCCCCACCCCTTCACTCAGCTTACACAAGGATGCCAGCCATCGTGGGCTCGCCTAGGCAGGCCTCCAGGGAGAAGAGTCGGGCCACCCAGCTGACTGCGTAGACCCCTCTGGGTCTGTGCTCTGAGCAAGGTCTTGCGGCGTCAGGGCAGGTGTTCCGTGGCCGGGGGCTGTTCCGGGCACTCCGTCCTCTTCCTCTGCGACCAAGGGTGGGCCTCCTCTGTCCGTCTGCCACACGGGGTCCTGGAGGGCTAGGACCCCTCGCGGAGGGAGGAGAGGTCAGCGGGCGGTGGGTGGGCTCGGTGGTCCCTCCCTGCCGGCGAGTGTGTTCCGCCCGCTTTGTTACTCCTAGTGGCTCCTCTAACCTCCTACACGCGGCCGGAGTCCCAAGATACCCTTTCACCAGCGCGGGAGGCGTTCGTGGACTCGCCCTGGCCTCTTGGAGAGTTTTATTATTATGGGAAACAGCCAAAGTGGTGAGGAGGGGGCTCCATCATCTCCTGCAAGCAGATAAAATAGAAACAACTAAATAAAGCACCCTTGCCGCTCACGGGAAAAATTCTGCTTGTCAATTATGATTCATGAGCGATTGCCAAACGGGGAGCCGGCCTGCCAGTCTTGAGGCCTGTTCCTGCCTCCCGCATCTTGGTGGGCGAGGCTGGGGGTGGTTTGGCTTTTCTGGGAGAAGGTGGGTCCTTTGGCAGCACTGGCTGTTAACCCCTTGGTGCCTGCATGTCCAGTACCTGGCTGCTAGAGGGAAGGGAGGGGACCTGTGCCCCCAATTTGGCACTGAGGTGGAGAGGGCATATGGACGGCAGCCACTGGCAAGGTGCCCACGCCAGGCCCTGGCTTTGGTCCCAGCATGAGCTCGGGACAGTGGTGGGTAAGCTCTCTATCCCTCTCTGCCCTATAAAGTCCCTGGCAGAGCTGCCCCTGATCCTCCCAGGCTCCCCGTGGAGGGGCACCAATGTGTCCTCGCCTGCGACTGCTCAGGCCAGATGGTGGGTATTTCCAGGCCACCAAGTCCTCTGACCTTTGAACAGTTGCCGCCGAATTTCAATAATGAAAGGACCTCTTTTGAATATGTACAAATGAGACGTTATATTTCCATACATTTTATTTCCAACCTCATCTGCGAATCTAATATTGACCTGGAGTTATCTGTGATGGGGAAGTTATTAATTCTGACAGATATAAGGGAGAAGCTAATATTCGCCTTTTACAAACACCTAATATTAATCTCGGGCTCTGTAAACGAGAGCCGCATGCCGGCATGGGGGAGATGACACCAGCTCGGAATTTGATAATGAAAAATGGGCAAGTTTAATTTCAGGGAATGGATAAAAACATTTGCCCGCTGCGAGGTAAGCAGCACGGGAGGCCCCGGTGGGATTCCCAGAGGATGGAGCAGAGGCCTGGGAAGCGACCCGCTTGCCCGCAGGCCTGGGGGCCCCAGGGCCAGAGCATCGCTGGCCAGGCGTGGGCCCTGGCCCGGGTGCCTGAGAGAGGCCAGCGTGGAGCTGCAGCCTCTATCCCAGCTGCCCACACCTTCCGAAGCAGCTTCTGGATGAGCCCCTGCAACCCCTACCTGGCCTGGGAGCAAGAGGGAGGGACTCCGGGCTGTCCAGGGGGATCTGCGGGCTCAGAGCACCCAGGGGCGCACGAAGGCCAGGCCCCTGCCCAACTGGCAGACTCCTGCTACCTCACCCTCTGAAGGTCCCAACACCCCTGTGCCTGCTGCCTGACCAGGGGTTGGGTTCATCCTTACACCCCTGGCAGACTGGGGAAGTGGGGAGCAGAACAGAGGAGAAGCCAGAGGGTTCCCTGTAACTTGGGGAGCTTGGGCCCCCGCCCCTGAAGAAGCTGCCGCCTCAAACACACCCTTTGCCCTCAGGGCCCTGCCTGCTCTGCTGCCCCCTCCCTGCACCCCAGTGTCCCTCCTTTTTGTGCTGGGCTCAGCCTATGTCTTCTCTCTGCACTTTCTGCGGCCTGGCCTGCTCTCTCCTCACCCCAGTTCATCTATCTCCTCCTCCTGTGGATCTCTGCTTGGACCCCCTTCCTGGGGGAGGCCATGCCTGACACCCTCACTCGGTGAGGCCCCCTTTTGTAGGCTCTTATGCTGTTAAGGGTTGAATTTCCCCCTTTCCGCATTCCTATGTTGGAGTCCTAACCCCTAGTACCCCAGAATATGACCTCATTCGGAAATAAGGCCACTGCAGAGGTAATTAGTTTCGATGAGGTCACACTGGAGTAGGTGAGCATCTGCCCCAATATGACTGGAGTCCTGATAGAAAGGGGAGGTTTGGGCACGGGGAGAACGCCACGTGAGGATGAAGACAGACACTGTGTGTGGTGATGTGTCCATGAGCCAAGGGACGTCAGAGATTACCAGCAAACTCCCAGGAGCTAAGGGAGATGCTGGAACAGAGCCTTCCTCACCAGCCTGCTAACACCGTGACCGTGGACCTGTGGCCCCCAGAGCTGGGGGAGAACATGTTTTTGTTGTCTGAGCTCCTGGTCTGTGGGACTTTGTTATGGCAGCTGACAAACTAATGTGTATGCGTTTCCTTTGTGGCTTTGTCACCACACACACAATTATACAGGGGAGTGTGACTGTCTTGTGAACTCCACAGAGGGAGGGACGATTCTGCCCCCCGCTGTGCACCCTGACGGGTTCCCTGCGCTGGGCAGTTTGCCTGGCACATTGTAGGTGCCCGAAGAGTAGCTGTGGGTTAGATGGCTGCGTACCTGGTCTCTGCTGGAGATACAGTGATCAGCGTCCATTAGATTCTTCCTGTTTGCCCCGCATGGTGCCAGGGTTGGGTGTGTACACAGGACATACCCTAACAACTTACCCCAACCTGTTCTGATGGCATGTTCTTTTTATTTCTGCAGGCCCTGTGGGTGCTGGGAGTCTGGTGAGGTGGGGTCTCTGTCAGGAGGTCAGGGTGGAACTCCAGGTGCAGCCCTCAGCTTGGGCAGAGGCGGCAGCTGTGGAGGGCCTGGAGACAGCTAGAAGCTGCGTGTCCCTGCTGGGGAGCACAGGCCTTGGCAGTGGGCGTCTCCTCCGTTCATCCACTGTGGGCCTTTCGGGCAGCAACTGGCGCCCTGTTCACTGCGAAGGACCAGTCAGTCCTCCACACACACTGGCTGTCGGGGCGAGCAGCTGCCCCAGGACGCGCTGCAGGGGGTCACAGAGGGTTTTCCCTTTGCCCCCGAAGCACAGCCGTCCCAGTAATGTCACGGTTGACCCCGAGGGTCTGATACCTTGTGCACTATGCTGGGTAGAGCTTAAGTCTTGGGGCAGGTGTGGTGCCTTCAAATCTCCAACTGCAGAACTGGGAAGGACCTTGGCTATCACTGAGGCTGCCCTTTGCCAGGTTGGCAAATGAGGACACAGAGAGGGGGAGTGACCTATCCAAAGCCACACAGCAGGGCACGGTCAGAACAGGGAGAGGGTCCAGCCCCTGCTCCAGGCTTAGGGCTCAGATGCTCACTTTTCGGGAAGAAGGGGCTAGGAAAGCATGGTGTTAGGAAAACACGGCAGAGGAGTTCAAGACTTCTTGTTTCTTTTCTCCTTCTTCCCCCTCCTCCGTGAAATCCCGAGTCTTAAGTGCTTGCTTTTCAGAAGCACCGGCAAGAACCCGAGGAGCTGGCTGCTCACACCGGCCTCCCTCCCGCGACTCCCTCACTCCCTCTCTGTCCTGCACCGCCCTCCTCATGCCACACCCACTTGCCCCGCGCCCCCAGACATGCAGCTGTGAGAGCGCACACATGACAGGGCACTCACAAAGCATGTGCCACACACACACACACCCGTGACATCCCTGTGTTCTGAGCAGACCCTGAGGACAGAGGGTCTGGGATCTCCGGCAAGTGCCCCGTGCGGCTCTGATAGTGCAGGACGACGGGATCCTGACTGCTGCTCATGGCTGCAAATCACAAAAAGCCCTTTGAACATCTGTAGGCAACCCAGGTGGCCTAGAGGAGTGTGAACGTGAGTGTAACCATGTGCTTGTGAGTGCATGTGAGTGTGTGTGTGTCCACGCCCACAGCAGGGAGCAAGGAAGTCCAAGTGGCCATGGTCACCTTTCTCACCCAGTCTGTCCCGGTCATGATCATGCTTGGCCTCTGTACACATAAGCTGTCCTTTCCTTTCCCATCTTCCGTGTGGTGGTGATAAAGGTGACATGGGGGAAGATGAATGTCCTTTGGTGGCTTCTCTGTACTCGGAGCCAGGACCCTGTCACTCCCCAGTGTTGGCATTCCCAGTGAGGCTGTACTTCTGGCCGGAGCTTCCAACAGGTCCCACCCAAGAGAGCCTGGCCCATCTCCGGCTGGGTCCAATCAAGCCAGCCAGTTTGCCGGTGGGCACCTAACAGTCTCTATGGCCCCATCCGCGTCTTGGGTGGCTCCTCCCTGGGGAGCACTTCTCCAGCAGAGAGCACTGACCTGCCATCCAGTGGCCTTTCGCTCGACCCTCGTGAGCCGAGGCTGTGTTTATTGTCAAGAAGATGACTAAGAAATCCCCGACATATCATATCATCAGCATTATGATCGGAGAAACAACACCTACAAAATCTATTATTCATTAAGTGTAACCAATATATAATTTAAAACAGTGGGTTTTGTCAAATAATGTTAGGTCAGCATAATTTTCTGCCTATTACTAATATCTATAACATCTTTGCCTTAGTCAGCTCTATTTAAATATGCAATCATTTACAGCTTTTGAGAATATTTCTATGCACTCCCAATTTCCAATATTCAACTACGACAAATTTTATGCTGACATCAATAGCAAACTATTAAAGACAGTATTTCATTATTGGTTTTTCATCCCAAAAGTTATTTACAATTATATACTAAGCACTAATATTAAAGGAAACCATTTAAATGAGGTGCTATCTACTTTAACAATATGTCTGTCACAGAATGAGATTGTGTTTAAAGATTTTATCAAGAAATGGTTGTTTGCTGAGGTTATGTTTTGTCCATGAAATATGCATTTCATATCTCTTTCATTTCATTAACATAATTTAATTTGTGCTTTGCATTTTGTGCATAATACATATTTGATTTACAAAACAAATATTTCCATTAGAAAATGAATTTCATGCAGGCAAAAAAGCAGAACCAAATGATGTATTGAAGGAAAATAAGAAGAAATGAAATGCATTTTCTCAGTCTATTAAAAAATCTATGGCATTGACAGAAAGTGCACTTAGTGTTACATTTAAAAAATAGCACATATGTCAATGTATTAATAAATAGAATTGGAAATACAAATATTTCCCTATATCAAGCCAAGAATCTCTTTATTTTAATTGAGTTGATTTAAAAGCCCAACTACAATTTAATTTTTATTTCACGATGTGGTGCTGGGGCTGATTCCTTCGGAGCTATGTGGAGTTGGCTGTTGATGGAAGAAGATAGTTGACCTTAAAAATGGCTTTTATTGACAATGGAGAGATATGGTTGAATAGGAAGCGAAGGGGAGGCAGGCCCTTTGTGAGCCGGGAGCAGGGTGGGGAGAGTGGGGCAGGCGGGTTTTGAGCAGCTCCTTGCTCAGTTGCCCTCCTGCTGCCACATCCCGGCCCCTCTCCTCTGCACCCATCCCCCACCTCACCCCCACCTGGACTGCAGGGCTGGTTGGGGTCCCAGGAAGCTAGGAACATGAATACTTGAATCTTGATTGGCCCACACATGAGACAGAGGCTCTGGAGTTAGGGGAGTATGGGGTCTCAGAGTGGGGCTCCTGCCCCCCAGCCCTGCCAGCCACTGACGTTCTCCTCACCCAGGAGTGTGGCCTGGGTGTGTTAGGGGCCAGCATGCCCCCGTCAGTGCCCTCACAACATTATTAAAGGTGATGTGCTCAGCCGACAGTGTTAAGTCAATGATGAGAAGACTCTGGAAGAGGCCACGGAGAGAGGCACAGGGCAGCAGGCAGGACCCCAAACCCAGCGATCCTTGGCTCCCACTCAGCTCAGTAGGAGCCAAGGGATGCTGATCCTTCGGGAGAGCTGTAGGGAGGGGGCCTTCGGGACAGACCCCCGGAGTCCAGCCCCTCAACCGAGGCTCAGAGGTGGTAACGTTGCACAGTGAGTCTGTGGCCAAGCTGTCTACACTGGCCACCACCCTCTGTTCCTATTCCCTGATCTGAAATCTCTTTCCTGTAGCCCACAGATCCATACCCGAGGCCCACTCACACCCGCCCTGGCTGCCCTACCCCCAGAACAAGGAAGCAGTCACTGTCCTGACAGCCCCTGGGATGGTGAAACATGGTGGAAGAGATCTCAAGTACAAGACTGAGGCTGTTGGGAAGATCCCTGTGGTCTCTTTAAAAGGGAACCAAGGGCTGGCCTTGGCACTGTGATTGTAAGCGTGTTGAGGAGGGCTGCCTGGGCCTTGTGTGACCTCACCTTATATATTCAGTGGGTGGTGGTGATATTAGGTCTCCGAGTGGGGCTGTGGTATACATTTGCACAGGCTGTGCACTGAACCACAGTAGAGATGCCATTCATGTAGCTGAATATGAGAAGGGTGCCTTCAGGAGTTAACAAGGTATGGCAGTCACATCACACCATCAGTGGCATGGGACGTCACTGGCAGGGAGGGGGATGCTCCCACATTCTCCTTCTCTCTCTCCCTCTCTCTCTCTCACACACACACACACACACACACACACTCTCTCTCTCTGACATAGTCACACATGCTCCTACTAGCTCACAGTACCTCTACTTATGTACACACACAACACACATACTCACAATTATATTCACATTCACCCATATGCACACATATACATACACACACATGCACACTCTCTCACACATTCTGTAGACCCTGAGGACCAGCCTGCTCACCTGTGCCCACCTTGGCCTATGCCCTCCATGTTCCTTGTCTCCTCCCATCGGAATGTGGGTTCCTCTGAGGCTGGGTCAGGCCTCCTTCAACAGTCCCCGCAGTGCCAGACAGAGGTCCATGCACACATGGGCACAGGAAGGATGGCACCTTGCACGTGGGAAATGCCCACAGGCCTCTGGGGCACAGGTGCCTGGGCATGGGGCTTGGGGGAAGGAAGGGGGGCTTCCTCCAGCAGCTGAATGAGATCTACAGTGCCAGGCCTGGGGCCGTGTGTGTGTGCTTGCAAGCCCTGCGTCGGCCTGGTCTCCGCTCCTAACCTTGACCCAAGTCTTCAAGCCCCCTCCCCTCCCTCGGCCCCTCCGCTGCCAAGGGCCAGAGGGGAATGCCATTAGAAAAATCCTTTTTGTTTCAATCCCAAAGATCACAAAAAATAGTAATTCTGGCTAGAGCGGGAGGAACACAGCTGAGGAACCAGAAGGCTGAAGGTCTGCCTAGTAGGGGGAAGGGAGGTGAGGAGGGGCGGTGCCAGGGGCAGTGGGAGCTCCTGGTGTTGCTCTCGGCTGACACTGCATGTCGGCAGCTTCCAGGCACCAGAAGGCCAATCTGATGGCCCACGCCTCTGGGTTCTCCCAGCCTAAGGTCCTGACCACGCTGCCTGGAGGAGTTGGGGGGGTCAAGGCCACTGCACCAGGAAGGGCACCTGCAGTGCGGTAGAGAGAGTGGGCCCTGGGTTCTCTGGCCCCCCAGCACTCATCCTCAGCGTGACCTTCCTTCCTGTGAGTGCTGGGAACGGTGGTGTCCACCGCTTGGGGGGAGAGAGAAGGAAGGATGCAGCCTTTGGGACTGGCAGGGGGCTGTGCACAGAGGTGGATGGCTGTCACCACCGGGACGGGCTGGGGGTCCTGGCTCCCTGTGGGGCCAGGCCGGCGTGTGCTTGGCTTGTGAGGACGGGGGAATGTGCTGACACAGGAAGTCAGCCTGCTTTCTGGCTGGGGTATTGGAAAAAAAATCCATCTCCGAGGGAGGACAATCTCATCATATTAGCAGTATGGATTTCTGGCTCCAGCGGAGCCAGAAGCCCCTCTTCCTGGGAGGGAAGGACAGTGTGTAAGGGCCTCGGGCAGCATTCAGCAACCCTACCTTCCTGTGGCTCCTGAGGAAGAGAGGTTTCCGGAGACCCTGGGGCTGCAGGGGCCCAGAATGGATCCTCACCTTGGTGCCTGGGGCCCAGTGAACACATCCCAGAGAGGGTACAAAGTAGAGTCTAGGCCACAGGGCTGTGCCCTCTCCCAGGTCTCGGGAGCCCTCACCTCCTTGGCCAGCCAGGTGTCCATCTCTTGAGGACCTGAGAAGGGTGCATCTGAGACCAGGCTGTCCAGCCCTGAAATGATGCTTCATTTCTCTCCCAAGATTGTACGTTTTGGCCCCATCTGGACCTGGTTAACTCCATGCCAGGTATTGCAGAGATGCAGGAGTGGGACCCTGCTTCTGCCAGCACTGAGGCACACTTCTGAAGAGAATTTATCCTTGAGCTATCTTAACACACAATCCTATTTAAATACAACTTCCTTTTTATACGTTTAATTTGTGTGTAGCAAACATACATGCATAATTTAAAACATGAGATGGCTTCTAAGTGGAAAAACACTTTCACTTATAGTCTCTGTCCTGCCCTTCCACACCCTCATTCTGGCTCCCCAGGGCAGCCATCTTTTAGCTGTTCTAATTGTGTTTTTGTTTGTTGCTGTTTCTACTGTTTTAAAAAGAATGTAATTTAAGCCCAAATTTCCCGCCAGAACTGTAAACTCCTATCACAACTGTCAACATATCAGGCTGTCTGACATTTCCATTTTTTTCCCCTTGAAGTCTCCCTTCACAGGGAGCATTTGGCTTGTCTGGTTGCTCTCTAGAATGGGGCTCAGCTGCTCTCCTGGTGTCTCCCTTCCACATCAGCCTGGGAAGTGACTGTAACCCTCTTATTTCTCATACACTGTCTTCCTTTTTCTTGGTTTATCCCTTCGTTTTGGTGGAACACACCCTCCAGTAACTTTCTGAGTAAAGGTGCCTGGTAAATAGTTTTTTTCAGACTTTGCTGTTTGAAGTGTAGTCTGTACATCCTCCCTCTTAACTGGCCATTTGGCTGGATCTAGAATTCTAGGTGGAAGGCATTTTCCATCCCAATGTTGAAGGCATTGCCCCATGGTCATCTTGGTAGCAGGATGGTGTTTGAGAACCCTGAGTGAGGCCTTTCCTAGTCCCAGTCTTTCAGACGTGGCCTGTTTTGTTCTCTGACAGCTTTCAGATCCTTTCTTTATCTGTCCACTCTGAAATCCCTCAATGGTGGGCTCTTTCTGTCTAGAAACTTATGTCTTTCAATTCCGGTTGTTTCTCTGATCACTTCCACTTCTTTCAAAGTGTTCTGCCTTGGTTTTTCTCCATCACATCTTTCTGAACTCTTGTCAGGCTTCCATTCCACCTCATCCTCCAATCTATTGTCTCCCATTTTCATCTTTTTTCTTTCTGTTCCACTTCTGAGGGATTTCCTTTCTTTAACTTCCAACCATTCTCCTGATGTTTTAAAAATTTGCCCTTATATTTCTAATTTTAAAAAACTCTTTAAAAAACCCTTCCTCCCTTCTTTCCTTCCTTCCTTCCTTCCTTCCTTCCTTAGTGAATGTCTTTTTGTCAGTCTCTGGTTACTATTTCATGGAGTCATGTTCTTTCTTACTTTTCTGAGGCACTAATGACAACTTTGTGGGCAGTTCCTCTCTTTTAGAAAACTGTGGTGAAAAACACATAACATGAGCCCTACCCTCTTAACAAATTTTTAAGCGTACATTAAGCTAAGTGAAATAAGCCAATGATAGAAGGACAAATGCACGATCCCACTTATATGAGGCATCAAAAGAAGTCAGACTCATAGAAGCAGAAGGTGAAATGGTGGTTACTGGGGGTGGAGGGGGACAGGAGAGGAAGTGAGGAGTTGCAGTTCTGTGGGCATAGAGTTTCAATTACGTGAGAGAAACATTCCAGAGCTCTGTAGACATCTCTGCTGCTCCTGCGTTGCTTCCATCTCTCCCAAGTTCCTCTTCTGGCAACTGTGTCTCACACTGGAGAATGTCTTTAGATGTCTGGTGGCCCTTGGCTGTCCCTGTGTATCTTGGTGTGAAGGAGTAAGGACTCTCCCTGGGAGGTTGGTGTGCAGGGCTGGCCAGCTGGGGCCTCTCTGTGGGCAACGAGGACTTGCTACAGGTCTCAGTGGTATGAAAAACCCTGCCATCTCTTGTGGGCAAGGAAGTGGGTAGATGAGCACAGCCATCAGTCTGGAGTCCTGGGGCTCACCGTGCCCTGTGAAGCTTCTTTGTACCCCTTGCTCTCATCATGGAATCTGCCGCCTCTGTTCAGCTTCTCCAGAGAACCAGCTCCACTTTCTGTTGGCATGGCAGGGGTGTTCTCTCTACTGATTTGACTCTCTGTCACACCCCACACCCAGAAAGCCCTGTGCTTCCGGTCCCCAAGTGGCCCCCGCTGCAGGGACACCTGCCGGTCCCCCTGGTCCACTCACTCAGTTGTTACTGCTCCATCTCTCAAACTTCTGTCAAAATCTCTTCTTTGCCATTGCAGCTCTCCCCATTCTCTCTGTTTTGTTTTGTGGACTTGTGTCTTTTTTGTTCTCTTATTGTCTGCTAGTGGGACTTGGCATGACAGTGGAGAGTCCCACTACATGTGGGAGGATACACATGGCATCCTCCACGTGTACCCAGAAGGACACAGCTCCTGGGTCCTCTGTGCCCATCCCTTCTTGTCCCTGGGACTCAGTTTCCCCACGTGAGGGTGAGGAAGAGGAAGGTGTTGAGTGAGATGACGTCTCAGGCTGGGGCGGGCTTTGCTGGTATTTCTGGGTTCCTCTGAGGTCTGAAGAGATCTACACAGACTCCACAGAATGAAGCTGGGCTGGAGGCACACAGTGGTGCTGCTGTTTTGTCCAGGACCAAACCAAACCAAACCCACTCTTCCTCCATGTCCTAAGCCCACCAGGGCCCAACCCCCCCGGGAGCACATTGCTCCCCACCATCCCCAAAGGGTGCATCATTCCCTCCTCCTCACACTTCAGCCACCAAAAGAGCCAGCCTACCGGCCGGGATCCCAACTCATGAGCCTTTGGGTCGGGAAGGAGCATGCATATGATAAAAGAGGAAGCGGGGGGTGTGCTGCAGCATCCAGACAGCTCATGCTCCATCAAAAGACAAACATATTAAATGCTTTAGTATAAATACTCATGTCTACCCGCTGTATGCTCTGTTTTAAGATATGGTGTATTAATAGAAAATTTGAGGTATGATAAGGCCAACAGTTCAGGAGATGATTGTCACTGAAACAGTAGTTTATCACAGTTCTCAAGAGGAAGGGGCACATCACACTGCACAGGGCCACATGGGGGAACACAAGTGTCGGTCAGGAGGCAGAGGGGGTGAGGGAAGAATGTGGGCAGGAGCCTTTACTATGGTTTCCACAGGAAGGAACAGGCAAGGCAGGGTAAGCAGGCTTGGGATTGGCTAGTTTGAATAATTTCGGTGGGTTCTGGGGAGTAGAGGCTGTCCCTAGTTCCCTGGGTGATAAGGGCAGGGGCATAGTGGCCCAGATAAAGGATGAGGTTGGGGGTGTGGGCTCTGGCTTGGTTAGCTTGCATAGTCGTTTTCTATTCTAGGGATGGTAGAGGTGGCCCTGGAAGGGGCAGTGCTTCCAGGGTCAGCGCGGTCCCAGATGTCAAAGCATCAGACGCATAGAAAGTAAAAGACACAGCTAGTAAGGCCAGTGAGGGACCCCTGCCGGAGCACAAGACGCTGGGAAAGCATAGACTGAGGACACTGCGGAGGGTCCTCCTGGGCTGAGGGGGAAGGAAATTTGGAGCCCAGGAGCCTCTGGGTCGGGTGGGGAGAGGAGGCTGGGAGAATCCTGAGCGACGGCACCAGAGGGAATGGGCTGGAGGCCTCTGGGAGCTGAGGGTCTTCCTACCTAGTGAGGGCTGTGAACAACTTGAAGTGTAGGAAGGCTTTTGAGACAAGTGTGGGTATATCAAGGAGGGACTCCTGGGCACAGGGGACAGTCAGCCACAGCTGTGCAGTGGGACGCTGTGGGCCAGGCCATTGAGGAGCACAGCCTGTGGCCGTGGGAAGTTCTACCTCTTCTGTCTCCCTCTCCCCGTCCCTCTCCTTCTCTTCCTCATCTGAGGCTGTCAACCAAGGGCCCAGGGATGTGTGTTAACCGGCCTCTGAGAAGTACCCAGCAGGCCCCCAGCCCAGCCTCCCTGCACAGTGCATCCTGGCAGGGAGCCCCTGGGCCCGAGGCTGTAGAGCAGGGGCTCCTGCCTGCTGGGCCTGGCCAGGTGGGGAGGCTGGGTCCCGCCTACGGTCACTGCCATTGCAGGTCAGGGTACTGGTGGAGGCCTTGCTCAGGGGAGGGGTCTCCTCAAGTGCCTCCTGATGGCAGGAAAATAAAAGCTGTGATTTAGAGGCAGCCTCCACTCGAAGCGCTTCCTTCGCTGAAGATGCTCAGCTAATGAAGCTCACGCAGATTCATGGCTGTGGGTGAAGTCAACAGGGTCCTCACTCCGCAGAGACGAGCCGCATAAATCTTTGTTTTTAATGTCTAATGATATGTAAAATATTTAAATTTGCAACTCAGAATTACTAAGCTGCCAAGGTTTTTTGCCTATTAAAGTGTATTCTTGCCTGAGAATTTATGGGGCGCCCCGTGCCCACCGCCAGCCCCTGTTAGGGGACAGGAGGTATAGATTTGTGGTCTCCTTCTGTAAAAAACTTCAGGATTGTCTGACCCTGTAAACTGAAAATTCATGTCTCTTGCCCGGGGACAAATGCATTCTTTGTAAAGGCAGCCCATGGCCAGCCTTGGGCTCATGTTAGTTTATTGTCACTGGTTGATAACGTTTAATGGAAAAGATACAAGAGTGCCAAAGAATTTTAATTATTTTTGTGATAAAGTTATATGTTCGGCCTTGAAAAAGTAGAGATAATGCAGGGATTCATTATTATTCCCAGTGTGTTTAAACAGACGACACAGAATGCAAACAAAAGCAGATGAAATTTGAAAAGTATTATCAATATTGCAGATAGCAGATGCCCTTTCGAATCAGAACAAGCATATCTTCTATAGCAACTTTATGGTTGAGTAGTTTATTCATTTCTATTAGAAGGTTGTACGTTTCTAAAATATGTAGATGGTATCTAGAAAAACCAACCAACCAGACAGGTCATTCTGCTTGTTTCCCTAAATTTGTTATTTCACTTTTTGCAGGCCCGATCTGAGAGGCATTAACATGGGAGTGGAGTCTTATTGTGTCAAATTCTATCTTGTACATGACCTTTGGCGGGCTTGGCTCTGGGGGGAAGAAGAAATAGGAACGAGGTGTCTGGACCATGGCGGAGCTTGTGTATGGCTTTATCTGGGTTGTATTTGTGAGGCTGGAGTCAGGGTCTACCCGCCTGTCGGTAAATTTTCCACATGCTCTGGGCTCCCTCTGGCACCCGATGGAGGGAAACAAGTCCAGGAGCAAATCGCAAGTGCCGCTCGCCATCTGTTCCCTTCCAGGTCCCCCGACTGTGGGGGTCACTATGAGGTGTTCTGAGGTGATGGGAACTCTGTCTTGACTACATAAAAATGGGTCCGACCTCCTTCTGGGGTTGCCAGCTTCGTGGGCTCCTTGTCCCTGGGGAGGCGGTTCTCGCTTTCTTGGCAGCGAGGCTTTCTGGGTTCTGCCCGTTGTTTTCTTGGAGGTGATGAGTAGACCCTGGATGACTGGTTGACCCCAAGGCCCCACTGACTGCCTCTGGGGCCTGGGAAAATCCCTTTTGCCTTCCTATCCTGATTTTCCTTTCTTGTTCTCATGTTCTCAGTGGGGTAGCCTAGTTCTCCAGCTTTGTAGCCAGACCGAGCCTTGGGCAAGTGACCCCTCCTTTGTGGCCCCTGTTTTCTCAGCTGTAATATATAGGTTATGGATACTGTTGAGGTTGTTAGGATTAAATGAGGTAATACATTCACGTAAAGCTCTCAGCTCCTTGTCTTACATTAAGTCCTCATTAAGAGGGAGCTGTTATTATTACCGTTGTTGTTTACTTCGACTGATGGCTCGCTGGATGCACAGGAAATTGCCCTCCCTGTCCCAGCTGTCTGCCCAGTGGGACTCCTTCTGTGGCTCCTTCTTGACCTGGGGTTTCTTTGATGCAGACCCAGGAGAGTGACAGCCATGGCTGAACCCTTAGAGCAGGCAGGTGGAGGGCAGGGAGTGTGGAAGTGGTGCCTGAAGCTGGAGGGGCTGGGTCATGGGGAGATCTTGAGGCCAACCTCAGACTTGGGGGACTTGCGAGGCCTGGCTTGTAGCTAAGGATGGGTTCGGACAAGGGATGCCATGAATTAACTGGTGCTTTCAAGAAGCTGTACCTAGCAGTGAATGGCTTCTTAGGAGAAGGGAATGGCCCAACAGCAGAACAGTTACAAAAATAAGCCATGTGATAGGCCGTAAAAGAAGTCACCATATATTCCAAGGGATCATTAAGGTATATATGATGTGCTCTAGTCACCATGGAATAATATTAGAAATTAAAAGCAAAAGGATAGCTAAAAATTCTTATGTGTTTGGAAGCTAAATAACATATTTAAAACAAATAATAAATTAGGAGAACCTAGAATGGATTGATTTTGAGGATGCTACATGTCACGTGTGAGACACAGAGAAAGTAGTACATCGAGGGAAATATATGCCTTTTAAATATATTTATCAGGAAACAAGAAAGGTTGACAGCACATGAGCTACAAATTCAACTCGAGAGATTGGAAAAAGAACGAACCCAAGGAAACAAGAAAGGAAGTAATAAGGATAAGGGCAGACACGTATAAAATAGAGTGGACTAACAAAGGCACTGACAGGCTCATTGAAAAGATTACTAAGGCAGAGGAAGGGAGGAGAGATGGTGCAGGTGGGAGGGAGCGCAGGCCCTGGGAGGTTCAGGCTGCGGAGGTGGGGACCTGCCTTTCCCAAGCATCCACCGGGACTGGTTTTTTGGGGTATCCGGGTTTATGCCTGCTGCCTCCTCGTAATTATTATTATTATTATTTTTTTTTGCGGTACACGGGCCTCTCACTGTTGTGGGCTCTCCCGTTGCGGAGCACAGGCTCCGGACGCGCAGGCTCAGCGGCCATGGCTCACGGGCCTAGCCGCTCCGCGGCATGTGGGATCTTCCCGGACTGGGGTACGAACCCACGTCCCCTGCCTTAGCAGGCGGACTCTCAACCACTGCGCCACCAGGGAAGCACTGCCTCCTCTTAATTATTAATGACACCTCCTTTCCCCTCCAAGAGTGTTGCTTTGAAGGGTATCTTCTACCTGTGCTGTCCATCAGGAGCCACATTTGGCTTTTGAGTGCTTGAATAGTGGCTGGAAGTGTAAATTCACACCAGATCTTAACGATTTAGTAGGAGAAAAAGAATGTAAAATAGCTCAGTATTTTTTACACTGAATACATGTTAAATAATCTTTTGGATATGTTGGATTAAATAAAATACATTATTAAAATTAATTTCACTCGATTCTTTTATTTGGCTACCAGGGAATTAAAGATTGCCTGTGTGGCTTACGTTCTATTCCTCCAGCCAGTGCCGATTCACATGGTCTCCCAGCCGTGAGCTTGGTTCTGCGCTAAGGGCCTGATTAAGTAGAAAGGCTTGGGGTTCAAATCCAGACCCAGCATTAACTTGTCTTGGTCAAATTACACCATCTTGCTATGTGTCAATTTCCCCTTCTCTAAAATAGGAATAGTACGTCTCATAAGATTTGGGGGAAGCTAAACTTAGATAATTCCTATAAAGCACTCAGCTCTGTGCAGTTAGCAATCATTATTAGTTGCCAGTCATAAAAACCAGCACAATGATGATATGCTTCCTCCCCACAGTCCTCTGATGCTGTTTTATCGCTTAGGAAGTGACAGTGCCCTGAAGGTTAGTGACTTGCCCATGATCCCAGGACAGCCAAACAAGCCTGCGCACCCTGCCACACAGTGCGCCGACACCCATCCCCTGTACTCCTGGACCTGCACGAGCTGGCCTGGCAGGCAGAGGTAGCCTCTCTGCTTCTAACCAGTCCTTCCTTCTTCCAGCTGATCACTCTCCTGCCCTTCCTCCCTGCGCAGCAGTCTCAGCCTCTCCTGGGCCCAAGTAAGGCGAGGATTCCTCTTAGCCTCCCCTGCAGACTCAGGGCTTCCCAAGGTTGGACCCTCACATTCCCTCTCTCTATGTCCCGCCTTGGTCCTCCCGACATTCAGCATATGGCTTGGCCGTCAGCGAAGGCTGGCAGGTAGCTTGACAGATGCTTTCTTGGTTCATCAAACTCACTCTCTAGCTTGAACTAAATGTGGTTCTTCCAGACCTTTGGATGGGATGGGTCTCAGCCACAGCCAATCAGAGATGTGGTGTGCAGAAATGCCCTTGGGGGCTCTCATCTGTGCCTTGCTCCCCAAAGGGACACACTGACTTGGGGACTTCCTGGGAGGAGCCCCAGGTGACAGCACCTGGTTTTGTGGATCACACCATCACCTCCAATTCAATAAGGCTAGCCCTGCTGTAGATTCCTGTCCTGAGACCCCTCTCCTGACATTCCTGGGTGAGACTCCCTGAAGATCCAGGGCTTGACTTCATGAGAATGAGACGAGTTCAGACAGGGAGCCACGCAGGGCAAGGCCCCATCACGATTCCCGCCTCAGTCCCTGGGAATTCCGGATCTGAGGGCCACGCTGGTGACATCCGTCTGTTGGCTTCCTACAAAGGAGACTGGAGACCGTCAGTGGAGTCAGGAGGCACAAGGATGAAGAGCTCACGTTCATGCAGAAGTTCTGAGCTGACAAAGCTCTTTATGTTCTTTTATTTGATTTCCACAAAAGTTCTGCTAAGAAATATTATTATTCCTATTTTACAGCTGAGGAAGCCCGGACCAGGTAGATACCTTGGCCAAAAACTAGCAGCTGGCTCACGGAAGAGCCAAGGCTTGGAAAGAACTTAGCTTGTCCCACGGATGGGGGTCACCAGGTGGGGGCTGGGCTACCTGCTGCCTCAGAGTCTACCCTTTGTGCCCTTGGGGTGGCAGGCATCAGGGAGGGGGTGCAGGATCTTGAGATGCAGTAGAGCGGGTGGCAAGAGCTTGAGGTCAGGAGTCAGAGAGAACTAGTTCAAATCCCGGGGTTCCCTACTATTCGGCCCTGTGAACAAGTTCTTCAGCTCTGGCAGTGTTGATTTCTTCCCTGGGGTGATGCTAGCACCCCCTCACCTGGCCCCTGTGAGTTTAGATGAAGCAATGTGTGTCTGTGTCCAGGACAGAGTCTGCCACTGGTGAATGGTGGGCTTCTGCTGCTGTTGCTGGTCCTGAGATGTGGGGGAAGGTCCGGTTTCCGAGCAATCCCCCGAGTGGTACAGCCCTGTCTCTATAGCATCTAGCCATGGCTCGACCCAGGGAGCAACTTTGGGAGGGAAGCTGTGTTGCCAGGCTTGGAAGTGTGCTTCCTCAGTTCTAGTCACAGGGGCTTACTGAAGGAGCTCGGAGAATGGGAAGAATAAGGGGCATGGGTACCACGAGCCCCAGGGGAACCGGATCTTCCTCTGCAGCTTCTCTCTAGCCCTCTCCCGGGCCCGCCCAGCTTCACCCCTCGCTTCTCTCTGTACCTTCTCTGCCTCTTGTCTGTGTACACCAACATGGTTAGCTGGCTCAATTCTAACTGGCTCTGCATCCAGCCCTGAACTTCAAGCTGTGTGTTGAAGGAGCAGTGCAGACACAGCAGCGCAGGCCTAGCCATGAATTAGGCAAGTGGACCGTGGCTGGCCTGACCAAGATGGAGCACAGAGCTGGTTCTACGATGAGCTGGCCCACCCCACTGTGTGCCCAGAGGACCCCACACCAACCCATTTTAGAGACCAAAGAGGGAAGTGGCCACCTTCATCACGATGCCCTTCCGGTGGCCTGAGTCCCTGGGGAAGGAGCCACGTTTCCCTGTCTGGCTGCTCCCGCCAATCATGGCTGAAGACCTCAGAGGCTGTCTGCGGGGACTGGCTGGAGGGAAGTTTTACAAGCGCCGGCAGGAGTGAATGTGCTTCTATTTTATAAGCTCCGTTCTTTTTTGAAAATGGAGCTTCTTAAAACCATCCCCTTTGGGAAAAGTGGCCTTTCCTCTTCAACCATTATGTACAGAGATAACATTAAAAGGCAAAATTATGTACACAGGTCTGAGGCAGTTATAATTAGAATAATTGTCCCGTGTTTCAGGTGTCCCTCTTTCTGGGAAGCTCAAAGCACTATGTGAGCATTATCCAATTAATTCTGGAAATAGGTGGTGAGAGAGGTGGGGATGGGCCTGGCATGTACAGTTTACGGCTAGGGGACTGCGGCACTGAGAGGTTAAGTGACTTGCCTAAGGTCCCACAGGGTCAGGAACTGAAGCCCGTTCAGTGCACAATAGATTGGTGTCCTCACAAAAAGCATTTACTCTGAAGCTGCAGCTCCAAACGGCAAGTAAAAAGGCCCAGTTTTCATACAAGTGGCACAAATTTCCCATCGGGCCCCCAGTCACAGTTCCCTTCCCCCACCCAGAAGCCAGAGGTATAACCTCCCCCTCCTCCATTCCGCACTGTAGCTGTTGAGCCTCCTTCCTTCCTGGCCCAGCCTCCTGCAGACAGCTCACTGAAGGTAGTGACGTAAATGAATAAAAGTTGTTGTAGATAACAAGTGGTGGCGGCCGAGAGAGCTAACCAAGCCAGATAAATCTCATGGGTTGCAGAACAAATTAACTATGAAGAATAACTTCCTTTTTAAAGAAAAACAATAAACAGTCATAATTGTTTAAGTAGCTGTCTTATAATGTGGTTTTATGAGCTAGCCTCAGCTGAATTACAAACGCCCCAACTCCTTTTGGAGATAAGCAGTGGTAACCCCAGAAGTGGCTTTGACCCCAGGTCATGAATGGAAATGGCTGTGGTAACCCCAGAGCATGCTGGGAATGTGGGTGGGTAAGAGTGGGAGGCCCTGCTGATGGTTTGTGGGAAGCCCAGGGCATGCTGGGAATATGATAGGTAAGGATGGGAGGTCCTGCGGATGGCTTACAGGAACTGCAGGGCAGGCTGAGAGCCCAGGTGTGTATGGATAGGGGTTTTGCTGGGAAGTTCTCTCCACCTATGGGCAGAACGTGAGAATGATATCTAAACAGATGGAGACACAGGCTCCAAAAACACTTCTGGGCATGGCTTCCACATGAGAGCCCTAGAGAAGCAGTTTCTTTAGTGATGCTGTTATCAACCAGGAGAAGGAAAGGGCCAGCCACCATGGGGTGTATCCAAACTCACTCACTCATCAAAAAATATGGATATCAGGGTCTGGAGAGATGCCAGTGAGCCAAAATGGAATCACAAAAAACAGACAGACAAAAGCCCAGGTCCCTGCCCTCTTAGTGCTTTCTGTCGACAGGGAGAGGGGTGGGAACCAGACACTAATTTTTAAGAAACACATAGATAAATGTAATATTTATGTGGTGAATTCCAAGAGGAGAGAGAATGCCTAGGAAAATGTGAATGAATAATGGAAGGGAGGGTGGGGACGGGCAGGGGCTGGTGGGAAGGCTCCTTGAAGAAGGGGCAGTTAGGGGAGACCTTGGGGTGTTACTGGTGAAGGGGTGTGTGTGTGTGTGTGTGTGCGTGTGTGTGTGCGTGTGTGTGAGGGAAAGTGGGCTGGCCGTAGTGGATGGTGAGTCAGGCTCCCTAGTGGAAAGGAACAGTAAAAAATAATGAGTAAAGAAATGAGGGGTTTTGGTGATGTGTGAACACAAATCTACTATCCAGTGTTATATATATAATATATAATATTATATAATATATAATATATACTGGTAATATGAATCACTGTCTTAGTCTGCTCAGGCTACCATAACAAATACCATAGACTGGGTGGCTTAAACAACAGAAATTTCTCACCATTCTGGAGACTGGAAGTCCAAGGTCAAGGTACCACTAATGCTCTTCCTGGTTTGCAGACAACACCTTCTGGCTGTATCCTCACATGGAGGAAAGAGAGGCTCTACCCTCATGACCTAATCACCTCCCAAAGGCCTCACCTTCAAATACCATCACATTGGGGATTAGGCTTCAACAGTTCATAGCAATCAATGAAACTCAAGTCCAGCTTAACTTTCCTTATGGGGACATACAGAAGAGAGTATGAAAAAATCTAGGGGACAAGTTTAGGAGATAGTGAAACCCAAATGACACATCTCTCCTCACTGGTCCTTTAAGACTACAGTTGAGCCCCAGTTTAGAGCCCATGGGGACCCTGGGCCCTGCCCTGAGAATTGAAGGGAAAGGGTTTGCTCCAGACCTTGAGTTCTGGCTTGAGGCCCAGAGTCCGAGGGATAACATGGGGGATTGGCATCTGTTAACATGATTAGATCATTGTTCCCTCACAGCCTCCAAGGACCATTCTTCTACCTTGATTGTGGCTGCTGGTTGGGGTTATTTGGATATTTGCCCCAGGTCTGTCTCAGCCACAGGGAGGGAGAGGGAGGCCCAGGAGGGCTGTCAGGACCCTGCTGCTGCGTGTGGCCCCTGGGAAGTCAGTGGGTGACTGTAGGGGCCCCAGGTATCCTGTGATGGTGTCGTAGGGAATCCTCTCTCTCTGTTTCTCTCTCTCTCTCTCTCTCTCTCTCACACACACACACACACACACACACACACACACACACGTATACACGTCCTACAACAGTTGAGGTCTCACTCTTGGCTGTCTCATATCATGGACACCCCCAGCAACATCGTGAGACTGACATAGTTTTCCTTTCACAGGCTCCATTACCCCATTATCAGCAGCCCTGCATCAGTCTCCCCATCTATGGGACTGAATGCTCAGCCCCGCCCCTGACAGGGCCCAGGACCCGGCCAGCGCTGTCTCCCCCAGCGAGAGGCCTTCGGTTCCTGGTGAAGCCTCAGGAGCCAGGAGCTTCAGGAAGGGAAGTGGAACTATTTAAACAGCCCTCAAGGGCTGCCTTCCTATCACAGAGAAGTAGGTGGCCGGCTCCTCCCTCCCGCCTTATGATTATACAATAGATTTAAAGTCTCTGATATCCACAAATCCACATCAAAATATATTCTCTAGCCATGGGGAACGTCTCAGAATTGTTAACCTTCTCCCCAGGTATTAGAGGTAGCACACTGTGAGATTAGATGTATATTTTCTTCAAGATACACCACCCATTGAGGGGTTCATATTTACATCTTTTGTTGATATTTTTTATAGATTAAAAGCGCCTCTCTGCTAGGTGATAATTCTGCTAAGTACTGTAATTTGCTGCCATTAATATTTGTCTGAGTCCTAGTTTGCAAAATATATTTGAAACCACGTTAGAAAGTCGCATAATTGCTTCTTTGCGAGCAGGGAAAATGAGTAGTTTCTTCACCCAGCCTTTATCCTGTTAACCTTGGAGAGGAGGGGTGTTCACCAGAGTCCTGGGAATGGCTGAGCATCATTAGCCACGGAGTTCCAGCATGCACTCGGAGTGAGGACGCAGCCTGGCTGGACCCAGCTCCCCGTGGCTTGGGCTCTGCTGTGTGCTGCAGGTCTGGCCCCGTGTTCTCGCTGGACCACGGTGAGAGGCACATTCCATTGAAAAAGCACAACCCTTGCCTGGGCCCTAGGCCTGGGGGTTGCTGAGAGCTGCCTACCCCATGGGACCCAAGGCAAGATCAGCACTCTTCCTGGGCCTCGCTCAGTGCCTTATCTGGAGAATGGAGACATTGCTCTCCCCACCCGACTCTCCCCAAGGAGTGTGTGAAAGGCTCCTGCCCAGGGATCAAGTGGCTCTGTGCCCACCACATAGTGGACACTCAGCAAATATTTTGGGAATGTGTGCATGATGGAGCTGGTGGCGTAGCCAGACCTGATCTCCTGAAAAGTGGGGCTTAGGGGACAGAGCGGGCCAGGCAGCACAGGGCTGGGTGAGAGGTGCCGGGCGGTTGGCGGGGCGGGGGGGTGTCTCCTGAATCAGCACCAGGGACAGGGAACCCCATGGCACAGGAGGACCTCAGCCTCTGCCTTTCAAGGCACTCTCTCCTGTACTCGCCACACTGTACACACCCTCTCCCTAGGCCTCCTGCAAGGGAATGGAGGCAGCCCTGGGGCCCTTTGCCAGCAAGTGGGCATTACGTCTGGGTGTCTGGTTGGGGGCTTGGCCACTGTTAGAGGCAACTGGCTGCCAGAGGCTGCTGCAGATGGGCTGGGCCTCCATGAGTTGTCAGGCTCTGTGGGAGTTCCTCAGGGCCTGGCCTTTCACCCCAAGGCAGGGACCAGCTGGGGCATTTCTAATCAGAAGGGCATTTTGCTTCCTGTTGAGCTGCAATCCTTCTTTCCTATCATCGCCAGCTGCAGGTCCCAGGTGTAAGCGAGGACTGAGCCCTGGTCCCTGGGGGAGCAGGCAGGAGCCTCACAGCCAGGCTTACTTTACTCCCGTGTGAAATGGGGATCATGAGGCCCCTACCTCACAGGGCTTTGTTGTGAAAGGAGTGAAGATGTGGAGCGTGCTTGGAAGGGCGCTTTGCAATAGCAGCACTTGGTAAAGGTTGTTTGATATTATTTCATGTGTGTATATGTACGTAGGCGAGGACGTGTGTATCTATGTGTGTAGACGTGTGCACATAAGCCTATTCGAGCGGGTTTGTGTGCTGGCTGCGTGCACTCTGATGAGTGAGTGTGTGCACACACATGAGTGCTTGTCTGTGTGCAGAGGGGTTGTCTGTGTGTCTCCATGTGCTCTCGGTCCAGGCCCCACCACCCCTCCCAGGGTGCCAGCAATGTGCCTCATCTCTGTCTCCCTGCGTTCTGTTCTTCCATCTTATCACCCTCCTGCCTCAGCCCTTCAGCACCGCCCTTGGGTACTCTACACATCTTATCCTGTCAAATTCTCACAACACTCTATGTGATGGGGATTACGATTTCCATTTCACAGATGAGAAAACTGAGGCCTAGGAAGGGCAAATGAATGGCCAAGATCACGTGTGCTAGTAAGTGGCAAAGCTGGGGTTTGAGCCCCAAATTCAGGCTTTGAACTCTAGCACACATGGCCTTTAGTGAGCATCAGAGACAGCAAAGTGGCAAGCTCTGTATAAACAGGGAGCTCACTGATTCAGAGACAAACACGTGTGTTGAGGGGAATAAAAGTTCTGGCCCAAACCAAGTGGCGAAGCTGTTGGAAATGCACAAGTCATGAACTGACACTGCTTCCAGGGAAGCCAGGGCTCAGAGCAAGCTCCACAGAGTGGGGCAGCGGGTGGTCGTGCCTCCAGAGAGTGGGAACCAGCCTTAGAGGGAGGTTGAGGGAAGCCTTAGGGACTGAGAACGGGGTGCCAGGGCGCCTGCTGTCCACTGGCCTCCCTCTCTTGGAGCCACACGATGAGGAGATACCCCTCCCCACCCTGGAGGGAGGCGTGTTTGAGCACAGGTTTGCTCAGCAGCTTCTGGAGGGGAGAGGCAGTCATCCTTCTTTACTTTCTCCAAGTCAGACGGAGACTCTGGACCCCAGCTGGCAGGGACTATGTGGACATGACCAAGGCCCCTTTTCTCTTGTCCCAGACCAGGCACAAGGTCAGCGCTAGAAGGCACTGGGAAACCAGGGAGAGACGTGGGCTTGTGTGGTTGGCCTGTTCCTATGGCCACTTGGCTAAATGGCACCCTTTTCTCAGGATTGGGGAAGTCAAGCCTCTCTCTTCTGGGCAGGCGGGCTGTGTCCATGTCTGCATTCACAGCCCCAGCACTGCGCCATCCCCTCTCCGTGCCCTCTGGGGGCCTCCGCTCATCCACTTCAGTGGGTTTGAAACTCCCAGGCTGGAGGGTTTGGGGGCAGTGATGCACTTCAGATGCCCAGGGTTGCCTTGCCTTTTCATTGTGGGGAAGGGAAAAGAGATGACCGTGAGTAGCCCCAGCAGAACCCTCCAGACCACCAAAACAAACACAACAAAAATTCAGTGTGACAATTACGTTCTTTTTCTTTTTAACAATTCATTCTGATACATGAGCTTCTCACTCACCTTGGGAGGGGGCTTCAGGCCAAACGAAGAGTTTTTCTCCTAGAACCATTAAAGCTTGGGGGCTTGGGAACCTCTCCATGGCAGTGGCTTTCAGGGCCACAGCTGGGTACTTAGGAATTTTAAATCCAGGCCCAAATGGCAGCCAGCGTGGCCAGCATTCCTTCCATCCATGGGCCAAACTCATGGGAGGATGAGTGGCAGAACCTGCCCTCCAGAGGCCTGTGCTAAGCTAGAAAGGAGGCAAGACGACCCAAGGGGAGGCATCAGAGACCTGCAGAGGCAGAGCACTCCGAGTGGGCAGTCTGGGCACACAAGGGAAGGACAGGACACCAGGGCCACGAGGCTCCTTGGGCTGGCCCAGATGCTGCTCTGTGCAGCCGCTTGCTTCTCCACATCAGGTCTAGGCTTTGCTTCATCCCCTTTGCCCTTCAATTACTTGTCTGCAACAAGGAGCTTATCCTGTCTGCTCTGCCTATCAACTGCTGGGCCACTGGACGTGGACACCTTAGAATTTCCGAACACTTTTGTCCACCCTCTGCTGTTGGGTGTCTGAGCTCCCTGGACCTATTGTTTTGTCACCAGTTGCTCATTATTTGGCTTCTGAAGCCCAGCCTTCATCACTGGATTCCACCCTATACTGATCCTGATGTGCACAAATCCAATAGGCTTCCCTGCTCTCATGTTAGTTGACCTCTTAGCAACATGCACTGTGTAGGTTTCCTATTTGAAATCTTTCTTGGCCTTTCTTGGCCTCCACTACCCACTGTCATGTTTTTGTTTGTCTTTCTGCCTAGTGGCTCTTGGATGTCCTCTACTCTAAATGCTGAGTTGGTCAGGTTTATTCCTTGGCTTTCTTTTCCACTCCTCTCCCTCCCTGGGTGATCTTACCTAATCCCACGGCTTGAAAGCTCACCTTGTCAGTTAACTAGTGCCATGTAACAAACACAAGTAACACAGTGTCAGACAGCAGTGAGCATGCATTTCTCACCTGTGCCTCTGTGGTTGGCTGGAGTAGTTCTGCCTCATTCTGGGGCCCAGCGACACAGGCATGATCTTCTGGAGGCAGAAGCCGAAGCTCAAGCCAGCAAGACCACCTGCACACAAACACCTCAAGCTTCCTCTTCCATTGTGTATTTTACCACCTGGTTGGTGGTCTTTGGGTGGACCCCAAGGACAGGGGGCCAGGAAGCATGTTTGACCCATAGTGAGCTGTGGCAAGAATGTGGATGGATGATTCTATCATGGGACAGTGAGGAATTGGGACCAATAATTCAATCTACCCTAGCACGTTTGTGCTGACAACTCCCACTTGTGTCTGCAGGCCAGTCCTCTGTTCTGAAATTCAGACTCACTCAAATTCCGTGCCCTCTGGACATCTCCACTTCTCTAGCTTCTCTCCAGAAGGCTACAGATGACTATTACTCGGAACATCTGTGCCCTCTTTTTAAGACTCAGTTTCCCTGTCTGTAAAATGGGTAGGTTCGTTCAGATGATCTACTAGTTCTGAGAGTAGGGCTGGGAGTTGAAGTCTTGCATCACCTTTGACTTTTTTAAGATTTACTTCCCCTCTGGATTTAGGTGATGGTAAAGAACATGGATGTATAGCCTGTCTGGGGGGATGTTAGAACCTTCTGTTGACCCCTCCCAGCCTCTGTGATCCTGGCTCTCACTGAGCTCTCCTGGACCCTGTAAAGTCAGCTGGGCCATGCAGCGTGAGTGGATGAGACCAGCTGGGCTGTGGGCAGAGTAAAGGACACTTACAGTGGCTGAGAATTGATCCCCAGGCCCAAGCTCTGAATCTAGAGGGACAAGATCCATGTGTGGCCCCACAGTTCTACTGCTACCCAGATGGAGAATTCTTCTGTGGTCATTTTCATGGAGACAGGCATGGCTCTGGAACCTCATGTCTCAGGCAGCCTGCCCTCTGGCCTGAAACAACTTTCCCCGAGCCCCATGCCCCCCAAACAAAAGCTGCGTCTGACTCCTCAGCCTTTGTGCACATCTGCATTATTAGCAATGCTAATACCATTCTGCAATGATAAATAATTAAACAATTATGGTCATGAATCAATAAGTTTAGCACATTTTTTCATCAGTAAATTGTACTGTATAAACAAGAAATATAAATTACCAAGTCTAATTTCCCCCTAAAATTATAAGCATTTTATATCTAATAATTTAAAAAGTATTAGAATTCAATGTAGGATAGTTAGAACCTTAAAGAATTTTCAGTTTCCACCAAACACCATTAAATTGTCATGTTTTATGTCTCTTGAATCTGATGAACATTTTGAGATCTGCCCTCAGAAATCTTTCTTTGTTAGCTCCCAGAGAAACCCCTCTACCTTCCTGTTTTTCTCCATCCTCACAGACGATGAATCCACTGGGCTCCAGCTTCCAAGGGTCTGAATCCACAGGGCCAGCTGGAGAGCTGGGATGTAGAGGAATTCTTGATTGAAAGCACAGGTTACAAATCCATGGCTTATAGGCTCAATCCAGCCCTCCACAGTTTTCTTTCTGGCCTGTTGGGAATTGTTTTATTTTTATGTTTGCTTTTAAGTTTTGATTTCTAGATATTTTCTGAAAAAAATCAGAAGATGTAAGAACACTGGGTTCATAGTTTAAGCGCCTCATTTAAATGAGCACTGTCGAGATTGCCACAGTCCCCACCACTCGCAACAGTCTCCCAGGCCCTGAGGCTGAGGGCAGCAGCAGTTGCCTTGAAGGTCACATGATCTTTCTTGTCCTTGGCCCCGTCTCTCATCTATGTCACTTGCTTGGCCCCCATAGGCATCTGGGATTACACCCCCTCGTTTAATGGTTGGAATTTGATGTCCTCCATATTCTAAGCATATAAGGTAAAGGTCACTAAGGCCCAAATCCCAGGATAGTTTACATGTGGGAAAATAGTGTACTGGTGGGAAATGTATAAAACTAAGGTCACACCCAGGTGGGTTTCCTTTCACCTGCTGCCAATCACTTGTTGTGCTCCCTGCTCCCACCTCTAGCTTGAGTAGCCTGCCCCTGCGTTCCCGCGCACTCCTGCTGCCTCTGGTGGACCAAGCCCTCTACACCCCCTCCTCTGTGGTATTTTCTTTACTTCTTCCCTCCCCCAGGCTCCCAAACTCTCTTTCTCTTGTTTCACCTGTCCACTACCAAAAGAAGAAACTCAACCAAAAGAACAACCCAGAAACCAGTTTCCCGCCTCCAGCCCCATCCCCAGTCTCAGCCATCCTGAGCCTACAGTTAGGAGAAAGCACGCTGATTCAATTAACCGACGGCTGTCCCATTCTGGCTCCTCCTGCAATCCCTTCCATGCCAGCGAGTGCTCCTCCACTCACCCAGCTGCCAAGCCGGACCCTGGGAACTATCCTCACCACCTCCCCGTCCCTTGCCGCCCGCACCACCTCTCACCAAGTCCTCTGACTCTGCTTCCTCAGTCCTGCAGATTCCAGCTCCCCTGCCATCCCCTTCCTTCCCTCCAGGCTGCCGCCACAGCCTCCGACTGGACTTTCTGCTTCTAGACCCTTAACGCCTTTGAAAGCACTTTCCACGCAGTTGAAGAATAAAGTTTCTGCACTGCAAATCTGATTAGCCCCACAGCCACACCTCCACCCTCACCGCCCCCACCCCCAGCTTAAAATATTTAATGACCCCATCGCTTTCCGATAAACTCGGTGTTTGAGTTCAGGTGCATTTGCCGGCAAGGGTTAGAAATCCCTTCACGTAGCTCGAGCACGGGGAGGGGTGATTCTCAGGACAAAACTTGTGTGGGTGCAACGGGGAGGCAGGCAGGCAGTGCAAGACAGGCAGGGCCTGTGTGCTGGTACTTTGCCTTTGTTCCTGCTGCTCCCTTTCTTCCTGTTCCCTCTCATCCACCATGGCCTAGTTCTTCATCCTCTGAGGAGCCTTCCCTCCCCATCTCATGATGTGTCAGTGGTTCCCTCCATCCTCCATGAAGTAGGGACAGGTTCTGGTTACTCCCCTGTGCCTATAGAGCTCTACGTCATGGCCACTGGTGGGGGGGTCTGGGGAGACTCAGATGCCACCTGCCTCCTGGACTCTGCCTCTGCAGTCCCGTAGAGAGGGCAGGACCCAAGTGTAGGGGAGCAAGACCCCAGCCCCAGAAGTGATGAACAGACCAAAAAAAGCTCAAGAAGAGCAGACCAGGGTGTGAGTTCTACTTCCCTCTGCGCCCCATGGGAGATGCCGGCTGTGATGAGGGCTCACAGATGTGGTCCCTGAGATGCCCCTGAGGTCTGGGAGACCCCCACACAGCCTTCCCCTCAGGGCTGACCTGTCTGCCATGTGCCTGGTCAGACGTTGAATGTGGGGACGTTCCGGTCCTGCCACTTCCTGGAGAAAGCAGGGCTTCCTTGGTTTTCCCTGGTCCTCTGTGCAACTCCAGCTCTGGAGTCTGAGGTTTGAGGATGGAGCTCTGTCTGTCACTCGCCCGGGTCCTTTGTGACTTTGGGGATCTGGATTCTTGCCTGTCATCTTCCAGGTGGAAGTTCCAAGGTTGGACTGGGGCTGGGCACACACAAGGCTCAAAAAGGCCCTTGTGATTGAAAAACGAAGGAAAGGGTGATGGAAGCAGACTTGTTCCATTTTAGTACCATCCAGAGTCCAGGCGGGAGGGGCTGTGCTGTGAGGCAAGGCTTCCAAGGCCCACCAGGGGTCACTTCTGGGTCCCCAAGGAGTGTCTGGACTCAGGAATCATTGTTCCCAGGGCTACTATTGCAGGGTGTCACTTATTAGTAATTGAAGGACATTCCTTTTAATGGAGTAAGAACACCTAAAGGGGACAGCAGCCATCAGTTAAATAAACAAGCCATCTCATTCAAACATTTATCAGTCCCAGAAAACTCTGCTAACCCCTCAGCTCTCTAAAGAACTTGCCTGGGGCATGGACCCTTGCCAAATGTTAACCTTAGGGAAGGGACCAAAAATAAACACCAGGGCCCCGAATCAGAAGGGCTTAGATATGGGGAGGGTCTCATCCTGTTTTCCCTTGGAATGCAGAGCCCAAGGCCATGGCCTGAGTGCACCGATAGCTTACTGGGGACGTAACCCAGTGAGTGGAGGTGGGGAAGGTGGTGGAGCCAGTACAAGGATGCCACATTGAGTATGCCACCTTGTGCTTGATCCCAAGGGACCTTCTGAAGAGTCGAATGACATGCAACTTTCAACTGTCCACCTGGGGAGACAAAATGGGGACATGGTTACCTGTTGGCACTGTCTGCTGTTGGTCAGGGTGACCTCCACATGAGCAGGTTGTCTATGTGTGTCCCACTCAGTTTCAGCAGGTGGTAAGAGGCTTGTTCTGTGGGCTGGGTTAGAGGGTGTTACATGGCACCTGGCCCATGGGAGTGGTCTGATGCAGGGATGCAGGGGTGCAGGGATGAAAGGGGATGTTCCAGGCTTGGTCAGAAGCAGAAGCCATCTGTCTCTGAGGCCCCAGGGGATACTGGAGGAAGCCGGGCATCACACAGGCCCTCCCAGGTAGAAAGGAGTCTCAGCTGTCTGGTGGCGGTTGTGTTTTGGTCAGACCCCTTCAAGGTGGAGGCTGATGTCAGAAATCTGAGGCATCCTTTGAAGATGAGCCGGAAAAGCTGTGACCAGGGACCACGACGGCCCTCCTAGAGTCTGCCTCCACAGGCTGGCCGGCTCTTGCGCCTTGCTTCTTCCCGCCTCTGTCTGTGGGTGGAAGTATCAGGGCCGCTGGTGCCAATGCCAGTATGCCAGGGACTCCAGATTTTGTTTCACTTGGTGGCTCTTAGCAACATGTTTCTTGCATTCTGCTCATTCTGTTTCACATTTCACACTTCCCCAGGCTGAGAGATCCATCCATCTAGTGCAAACGCTTCTGACAGGGCTGGGGTGGAGGAAACCCCTGCTGGGCCGGATGAGGGGAATTCAAAAGAGCTTGCTGACAGGGACACTGGTCAGGACAGCTCCACTGACGATGTCCTTGCACACTCCACCCTCCCTTTCCCCAGTTCCTTCCTGGCCTTGCAAGTCCCTCTGGGAGCTAGTGGTTGCCCTGAACGCTCCTGCCACCTCCACCCTCACCCCAGCCCCTCTGAGCACCCAGGGGGCTGGGCTGAACCTGCCATCTCCTGAATCACCTCCATATCTCCAAACAGGCCTCACGCTTTTACTCTGCGGTGACAATTTTGAAAGTTTTCTTTTCTACCTTCTCACATTCTCTAGTCAAGTAGAAAAAAAACTCTTCTAATTTCCTGTCTCTCTCTATATATAGACATTTATATTTATTTATAATTAATTTTTTTGCACAGAATTTCCTTTATTTTCCCTCTCTTTGGCAGCTCTAGATTAATTTGAACCCCTAGATTGCTGTGTACATATCTATGCCTCTGTTTATCTAAATTTTAAATTTTAAATCTATAATAACATTCAGAATTAGTTCACAAAACTGGATTACACAAAGCCAGCAGGTTTAAAAATATTTCAAAGATGTTGCTTTCATGCTTCAAATCCTTGAAAAGCCAAATACATTCACTTCTGAAACTAAGTCTTGGGTTTTGCTGAAAAAAAAAATAAGAAAAGTGTTTAATAGCACATATGGCATAATTTTATTTGACATCTGTTTTGTAACAAACAATATTTAGCTCACTTATTTGCTGAATGATGCAGTACACAGTGCAAACAAAAAGTCCAATGAACAGTTTTTACAGAGTTTGTAATATATCAATATTTATTGCAAAAGAATGCAAAACTTAAACATTTAAGTGTGTTATTGATTGTAATATGCAAAACATTGATTACTGTATGTTGCCATTGCAAAAAAAAAAAAGTGTACTAAATGCCTTCTGGGGTATGAAAATGAGGTATATTTCGTCAAGAGGAGCTTGCCCGCTCCCCTTGGTGACATTTAGTCTTAGGCCTGCTCCCCCCTTGTTTGTGTCATCCTATCGAAGACAGCTGTCAATATATTTAGGATGCTTTAGCTCATAACAGCAAAAATGATGAGACTATTGGCTTAATTGCAAGGAGTGATTGATTTTAATGGAAACAACATTTAAAAACTCAGAATGCACTTTGTGTTGGCAGTACTGGTAGAATGCTCTAATGAATTGAAGCCTCACACAGAAATGCATGGTACTCACTGCAAAGACTAGCAAAGGACAACAATGGTTGACGCATTCTTTTCTTTTTTTTTACTCTAAAGTTGAAATACATTATTTGTTTACATAATTGGACAACAGGAACCAACGCAGAATAGAATCGGATGTCATCTGGTGCAGAAAGCAAACACCAAAACTCTGGTGAGTGAAGCAGCAAGCAGGACGCTGATGTTGCTTTTATTATAATCATTATTACTGGAAAAATAATATTGGAAAATATTTAAACACACAGTTCTTCGAGTTGCAGGCAGGAAGAAATGAAAAGGACTCCCTGTCCTGTCTAGGTTCTGGGTGCGGGGTGCGTTTTTCTTCAACTCGATCTCAGGAAAATAACAAAGGCAGACAAGAGGAGTCTGCTTGGCTGGAGGGTCTCATGGGATGGGCTTGAGCACATACAGGAGCCCCCAGAACAAGACTCTAGAAGAGGGGAGCACTGCCAGAGGGCTCCTCTGGAGTCAGGACCTCCGCCCAGGGCCAGGACTGTTACAGATCTGATCACTCTAGTGGACTTTCAGACTTCCAGAAGAATAATCATAACAACGATGACAAAAACAACAGCTCACCCTTGCTGAGTGCTCCGCGCTCTGGACACCAGGCAGAGAGCCTCACACATGTCCCCTCGTGCATCTCTCTAGGGTGGCCCCCGAAAAGCTCTCCTCAGACTCAGAGGGCTGTGGTCACTTTGTAAGTGACATGGCTGTGCCTTCCAGTTTGCAATAATTTCTCCTTGGTAATTGGCACCTACTGTGTGCTGGCACTCTCCAGACTCTGAGTACCAGGGGTTGGCTACGGCAGGGATGAGGAGACCAGGTCCCTGTCCTCTGATTGCTGGTGGCCGAGGTCTTCCATGAACCCATATTTGTATACAAGTAGCAGTCAACTCAGCCAGCCACATTGGGGAACAACAGAGCTCCAGGTGGCTGTGGGATGTGATCAGTTCCCCTTCCTCGGGGCATCCTCCTGGAGTTGAGACCAGACGCAGGCAGCCGGGGTGCCGCTGCTTTTCCAGGCTGTGTCCCCTTAGCTGTGATGGATTCCCAGTCCTAGTGGCTGTCTCTGCCCTGGTGGGCATCACCACCCTTCCTTTTAACTTCTCTCAGCCTCAGTGCCCACATTTGTAAAAAGAGGGTTAGATGAGGTAACCAGCAGAAAGGACTATGCAGTGCCTGGCACGGAAGAAGTGCTCAGAAAACACTGGTTTGGGCTTCCCTGGTGGCACAGTGGTTAAGAATCTGCCTGCCAATGCAGGGGACACTGGTTCCAGCCCTGGTCCGGGAAGATCCCACATGTCACAGAGCAGCTAAGCCCGTGCACCACAACTACTGAGCCTGCGCTCTAGAGCCCGCAAGCCACAACTACTGAGCCCACGAGCCACAACTACTGAGCCAGCTCACCTAAAGCCCGTGCTCTGCAACAAGAGAAGCCACCACAACGAGAAGCACTGCAACGAAGAATAGCCCCAGCTCACTGCAACTAGAGAAATCCCACACACAGCAAAGAAGACCGAAGGCAGCCAAAAAAAAAAAATATATATATATATATATATATATATATATATATATATAAAGGTTAGCGAGAGAAAAGACAGATTTTTAAAAAAAAAAGCACCAGTTTTTTTGTTGTTGTTTATTTTGACTTATAAACAACAAACATTTGTTTCTCACAGTCTGGAGGCTGGAAATTCAAGATTACGGTGCCCACATTGTAGGGTTCTTGTGAAAGCCCTCTCCTGGGCTGCAGACTGTCAACTTCTCACAGTGTCCTCACATGGTGGACGTCGCTAGGGAGCTCTGTGTGGCCTCTTTTATAAGAGCACTAACCCCAATGTTGAGGGCCCCACCCTCATGTCCTGATCACCTCCCAAAGGCTCCATCTCTTAATACCATCACACTGAGGATGGGGGAAACACCAGTTTTTGTTTGTATGGTTCTTATTAATTGTTGGTACTCTCCACCACTGCTAAGATGATCATGGTGCGAGGTCTTGACCTTTATGTAGCCTCTCTGAGCCTCAGTTTCTCGTCACTAAGTGGAGACAACACTCCATTGTAGACCTCATAGCACTGCTGGGAGGATTAACCTGAGGTATCCGCATATAGTGCTTTGCACAATCCTGTCCAGAACAAGCACTGAAGTGTGCAGCGATAGTGACAATAACAGTGCTATTTTCTGATACTGACAGGCAGACCTGGGTCCACTTGGAAACAAAGAGCCAGCTGCAGCTGGGAAAAGGCATATGCTGTGGTGCCCACCCTTGCAGCGATGGTAAATGGAGGTGCAGAGAGGCCGGCTCACCTTCTTCTGCAGGAGGAGGTTCTGGCTGTAACAACTGAGATCAGTGACTAGGAGCTGAAACCTGATTCACGGGGTGAAGGGGGAGCCCTCAGAGCAGCAGCCCACCTACCCCCATTCTCAGCAGCAATTAGGAGCCATGACGGAAAGAGAAAGCAGAGGCGAACAATGTATGTCACAAGGAAATAAGAACATTGCACAACTAGAATAAATAATATTTTTTTCTGGCTTTAATGAAACTCTATAGATATAAAAAGCTGGAGAAAGGGATTTTTTTTTCACAGACCTTAATTATAGCAGGGTTGTTAGTAAATTTACTGAATTACAAATGTAAAATATTCTGATGGCCTGAGTAAAACCACATATTTAAGCCTTCTAAATGAACATTTCTGTTTTTTGAGTAATTTGTACCATCTGTGTCAAAATTCTGAGTCTAAAAAAAAAAGCAGTGGAACAAATGTTGGTTCCATAAAACAGTCCTAGTTCATTGTTGAAATTGTCACACATTAACATTGCAGGCCATCTGGGAAGACAAAAGCCTCTAACCAGATTGCGGAGATGATTTTATTGGTCTGGTATTAATCAGGATGTGGCATAATATTTAAGCAGAAAGGAGAGATGAGGTGAAGTGGAGCCCTCCTTCCGCCCTAACTGTGCATGAATTGTACAAAAGCCCTCTCACACTGTGGCACGGGGCATTTTTAAAGCCGGTTTCATCATTGGAAAATATAAATAAAAGGCAAGGTAATATTTCCAGTTTGGAAGCATGCACACAGACCACAGAAACTTCATGGACTGGGAGGCTGGCTCACGGGGAGGGAAAACTCTCATTGGGCGGGCTTTCACAGGACCATGCTAGAATTAAGCAGAATGGAATTTCCCTTTATCCCAGAGCAGCGAGCAAAAGACCCCATGCCCAGGATGGCCAGTGGCTCCCCATACTCTTGCGTGTCCACTGTGAGGCTAGACCAGCCTAGGACGAGACTGGGGCCATCTCCTGTGGCTTGGGCTCCCTGCCCCGTCACCCTATGGCTGGGGGTCCCTGGGCCTGCGGCAGACCCCAGCCTGGGTCACACCTTTCCTGGCTCGTGCCCAGGCGCAGCTCCAATCAGCTCGAGAGTGGAGGGCTCCGCAGAGCATCCCACACGGGCCACTTAGGATTCACAGTGGAGGGGGCAGAGACATCAAGGTGATAGTTTAGACTGGGCTGTGACTTCTGCTGGCCTTTCCACTCAGCGGGCGCATGTCCCCGGGTGAGAGCATGCACGTGGCAGTCGAGAATCTGATGTTCCCCTGGTGGGGTCCACCTCCTCCCGTGGTGTGAGCTCCCACAGAGCTCAGGGAGATGCTTGTGTTTAAAGACATGTTTTCATACAACATGCCCTGTAAGCAGCCACCAGCTTGATGGAAGGAGAAGCATTTCAAGGGAAATTTTGACTTTGCTCTCATTTCACCTTATGCACTGTTAGGATCCAACCCCCACGTGCTGTGTGATGTGACTTATGATTGAAGACGTCTAGGGGCATCCAGGCCACTGCTGGCGAAGGAGGAGGACCTGTATCCTTGTGGCCTGCTGTGGGGTAGAGAGCCGCAGTGCCCAGGCCAGCCCGAGGACTCAGGCCTGCCTGAGGAGAGCTGGGCAGATTTGCAAAGCTGTGGAGGGAAGCAGGGGTCTGGTTCCCTGTTGGGCTGACTTTGTCCTTTGTTCCTTGCCTATCAGGAGGTCATGAAAGGAGAACTGTCCCTTCCATACTGGTGGTATCCACCTGAGCTCCAAATTCCAAGAACCTATAAAGTTTTCTCCGTCGCCTGCCCCATTCTGGAGGGGAGAGAGATCCCTGGCCACAGGAAGTGAGTTCAGCTTTCAGGAAAAACTTACCTGAA
The DNA here is from genome assembly GCF_005190385.1 of Monodon monoceros. Lineage (NCBI taxonomy): Eukaryota > Metazoa > Chordata > Mammalia > Artiodactyla > Monodontidae > Monodon > Monodon monoceros. The sequence continues at coordinate 38,307,334 of NW_021703766.1, forward strand.
ACAATGAGGGAAATGACAGAAGGGAATGCAAGTTGCTAGTCCCCAGAGCTCAAATAATTAGGGCATGACTGTCACAATTGTGAGATGCATCCAGAGGCTCTCTTAAAAACAGAAGTGGATCACTCTACTCTGTTGTGTAAAACCTTTTGATGGCTCCCACTTGTCCCTGGGAGAGAGGCCAGAACCCCCGTGAGGCTTTACAAGAGCTCATCCCTCTCCCTTGGGCTCTCACAGAAAGGGCCTTTCCCCACTCCTCTCCACAGGGCCTTTGCATATGCTGTTCTCGCTGCCTGGAGCTCTCCGTGCTTGCCACCTCTGTTGGACCAGTGAATTCCTTTCCTTCTTTCAATGCTAATTCAGGCAGTACTTCTTTAAAAACATAATCCTTGGGCTTCATAACACCCTGCACTTTTCCTTTGCTTACGAGTCACTGTTTTAATTAAATAACTTACGTAATTACTGTTTGTGCCTTCATATCTGAATACAAGAAGATCCCCTATTTTCCCAATGAAAAGAGGAGAACATTTTTGGGAGGTCCTGCTTGCATGTATAGACTTTCAAGGAAGTAGTCAAAATAGTTTAATTCCCCTTTAGAAGTGTTTATGTTGCGGTATATACTTGAAATCACATCTTGTATAAGATGGTGCCGTCATTTAGGAACACTTTTTCATTTTCCCATACCGGGAATCCCTTGTATTTAAACTCCCTGTAAGCACCTCCACCTCATTGCCTTCACTAGCAGGGGTCGTATCCTCAGGCCCTGCCTCCAGCCATCTGTGGGATGCAGGTCTGTTTGAATCTACGAGGATGATGTCAAGAATGGTACCCGGAGCCATGAGCATCATTTGCTATCTGTGTTCTCCATAAAATAACCACTTCCTGGATTGCTTCTTTATGTGACCCTTAAAAGGCTGCTTTTCAATGACTTCCAGCACCTGAAATTTTGAGATCACACCCCCTTCCCACGAATAATTATTATTGTTCCGTTTATTTTCTTTGCCTTTTTTTTTCCTTTACTGATTCCATCAGGTGACTTCTACGAGCACCCAAAGTTAGCATTGATTAAAACCTGTAGGACTATTGACCCACCTCCTAGAATAATGAGAATAAAAACAGAAATAAACAAACGGCACCTAATTAAACTTAAAAGCTTTTGCACAGCAAAGGAAACCATAAACAAGATGAAAAAGATAACCCTCAGAATGGGAGAAAATATTTACAAACGAAGCAACTGACAAAGGATTAATCTCCAAAATATACAAACAGCCCATGCAGCTCAATATCAAATAAACAAACAACCTAATCCAAAAATGGGTGGAAGACCTAAATAGACATCTCTCCAAAGAAGACATACAAATGGCCAACAAACACATGAAAAGATGCTCAACATCATTAATTATTAGAGAAATGCAAGTCAAAACTACAATGAGGTATCACCTCACACTGGTCAGAATGTCCATCATCAAAAAATCTACAAACAATAATAGCTGGAGAAGGTGTGGAGAAAAGGGAACCCTCATACACTGTTGGTGGGAATGTAAATTGATACAGCCACTATGGAGAACAGTGTGGAGGCTCCTTAAAAAACTAAGAATAGAATTACCATATGACCCAGCAATCCCTCTATTGAGCATATACCCAGTAGTGAAAACCATAATTCAAAAAGAGTCATGTACCACAATGTTCACTGCAGCACTATTTACAATAGCCAGGACATGGAAGCAACCTATGTGTCCATCAACAGTTGAATGGATAAAGAAGATGTGGCACATATATACAATGGAATATTACTCAGCCATATAAGGAAACAAAATTGAGTTACTTGTAGTGAGGTGGATGGACCTAGAGTCTGTCATACAGAGTGAATAAGTCAGAAAGAGAAAAGCAAATACCATATACTAACACATATATATGGAATCTAAAAAAAAAAAAAAAAGGTTCTGAAGAACCTAAGGGCAGGACAGGAATAAAGATGTAGATGTAGAGAATGGACTTGAGGACACGGGGAGGGGGAACGGTAAGCTGGGGCAAAGTGAGAGAGTGGCACTGACATATATACACTACCAAATGTAAAATAGATAGCTAGTAGGAAGCAGCCATATAGCACAGGGAGACCAGCTTGGTGCTTTGTGACCACCTAGAGGGGTGGGATAGGGAAGGTGGGAGGGAGACGCAAGAGGGAGGGGATATGGTGATATATGTATACATATAGCTGATTCACTTTGTTATAAAGCAGAAACTAACACAACAATGTAAAGCAATTATACTCCAATAAAGATGTTAAAAAAAAAGACACATGCACCCCAATGTTCATTGCAGCACTATTTACAATAGCCAGGACATGGAAGCAACCTAAATGTCCGTCAACAGAGGAATGGATAAAGAAAATGTGTTAAATATATACAGTGGAATATTAGCCATAAAAAGGAATGAAATTGGGTCATTTGTAGAGACATGGAAGGACCTAGAGACTGTCATACAGAACGAAGTAAGTCAGAAAGGGAAAAACAAATGTCATATATTAACACATATATGTGGAATCTGAAAAAAATTGGTATAGACAATTTTACTTACAAAGCAGAAATAGAGATGCAGACATAGAGAACAAACGTATGGATACCAAGGGGGAAGGGGGGGTGGGATGAGTTGGGAGATTGGGATTGACAAATATACACTACTCTGTATAAAATAACTAATGAGAACCTACTGTATAGCAGAGGGAACTCTACTCAGTGCTCTGTGGTGGCCTAAGTGAGAAGGAAATCCAAAAAAGAGGGGATATATGTATACGTATAGCTGATTCACTTTGCTGTACCGTATAAACTAACACAATATTGCAAAGGAGCTATACTCCAGTAAAAAAAAGTTGCAATAATAACAACAAAAAAAAGAATTCATGATTTCCTCTCCAAAAAAAAACCTGTAGGACTAATGTATCTTTCCTTTAAGTTCAAGCAGAAAGTAAGGGAGAACAGAGCCAGCAATGTGACAGAAGACTTTGCAAAGACCCGAGCACAAGGCAGCTCTCCATTTTTTACAGTATAATTTTGGGAAAGACCTGGCCTTATATTTTGGCATTAATAGTCATCCTTTATTATCCCTGCTATAGACTATCAGCTTCAGGAGGGCAGGGACCTCCTGAATTCCAGGGCTGCACAGAGGACATGACTGCTCCGTGAGGGATCAGAAATACCTGTGGAATAAAGCGTTGATTGAAACGCAAACTGTTTTTGGAGCAGGGAACGTTGAGGTGGGGGGAGGGCTGGATGCAGTGTGGTCCTGAGAGGCAGGAGACTGGCCGTCAGTGGAGAAGGGATTTGCTCAACAGAGGCGAGAGCAAGGAAGCACCGACACTCCAGAGGTAAGGTTGGAAGGCCTTACAAACACACACACACACATACACACACGCACACCCAAATGCATGCACAGACATGCACACGGACACACATAGACGCACATGGACACACATAGACACACACCGCACACACAGACACACACCCACACCCAAATCCATGCACACAGACATGCACACGGACACACATAGACACACACCGCACACACAGACACAGGACACACATCCCCCACATGCACACCCACACAGACACACATACAGAAACACATACAGACACACACAAACACAAACGGACACAGACACACACAGGCATATGTACATACAACATACAGAGACACACATACAGGGACACACACAGACACATGTACACATATACACAGAGGCACACACAGACACAGACACAGACACACACAAATGCTCCAGAAGAAAAGTGATTCCAGGTCAAAAGGAAGCCTCCAGAAGACGGGGAAGGGGAGGGGACTGGAAGGGGCACGCCTTCCTTTGGCTGCAGTTCTTGTCCTCGGCCTGACCAGGTAATGAGCTCAGACAGGCACTCTCCCGATAATTCCCTCCTTGTTAGACATTGTTGTTAGCTCACTAATGTCTTCCACTTAAGTAATAGCCACTGAGGTGTGGGGCTTCCTGGTGCCTAATGGCCCAGGGTGTCGCTGAGGGCCATTAATCCTCCTGGCCATTAATCCCAGGAAATGCCCAGGGTCATTACAGGCTGTGTGGCTCTCAATGAGCAATGACACCACGAGGGGTTCGTCCGGGCCACTGAGCCCCTGGGAATGGCCGTCTGCTGGGGACGAGCCCCTGGGCAGTCGGGGGGTGTCTGGTCTTGGCGTGTGTGTGTGCAAGCCACACACACCCATAACAGGGACCACAGCCCAAACAGGGAGATGGAGACAGGTACCCGGGTCCCCAGGCGTGGCCCTGGGGTGGTGGGGCTACTGTGTCTGGAGGTCTGGGACCGGAATAATCAGCCAGAGAAGGGTTCTACGTAGCCTGGCCCTCCCAGAGTGTAAGGGAGAGTGGGCTCCGTTTCCCATCTCTAGTGAAGGACAAGAAAGCAGAGGAGGGACTGGGGCCCCGAGGCAGGGCTGCGGATGGCTGTCCGGGAGGAGCCCTAGTTGAGCGGTAGTGCCCTGCTGCCCGTCCTGTGGTCCTGTTGTCCCTGCCACGTCCCCTCCACTCTCCTCCTGGCTGTGGCCTCTGCTGCCCCGTGGCCTCTCCCTACTGTTTTTTTTTTTTTGTTTTGTTTTTTGTTAAATCTAAGAACACAAGCTCTAGAGTCAGACCTCCTGGGTCCAAGTCTTGGCTTTGCTGGGTATGAGCTGTGTGACTCTCTCTTAAGCCTCAGTTATTATAAAATGAGAAAAAACAACAGAGTTGTTACGAGGCTTAAGTGTAATAACACAAGGAGAGCACTTGGGAGAGTGCCTGGAACCCAGGAAGAGCCATAAATGTTTTCTCCTCCCCCTCCTTTTCTTATTTTATTACCGTTTTCGTTACACTCTCTGCGTGTCTCCTGGCCTCTACACCCTGACTGTGATGCGCTCCTTGGGCACATGTCACCTCCTCCACAGAGAGGCTGTGCCGGGTCATGACTCACTCTCCAGAAATGCACACCCGTTGGTTAGAGCGGCCTGCTCTCTGACCACTGCCGGCCACCCACAGGGGCTGTCTTTGGGTCAAGGGCCAATATCTGGCTTGTGACCCTAATGGCAGGCAGCCCTCTGGCCTGCCTTGGGGCCGTGGGCATGGCAGGTGTCCAGTTCTGCCCATGGGGAGTCCCTCCGGTCCACTGCCCCAGTGACCCCAGCACGTAGGCAGCACCAGGATTTACCCAGTGCCGTCCCAGGTCACCTCAAATCTGTGATACCCACCTGGCCAGGGTCCAGTCCCCACTCTCCAGATGTGGAACTGATGGCCGGTGCTGGGTTTCCAACACCGCCCTCCGAGGCTGAGCCAGCACCCAACCCGTGGTGCCACACTGTTTATGTGTCGATGACTCAGTGAAAGGCAGAACTCACCGCTACCATGAGGGCGGATGGTGACTGGGGACAAGGACACAGACAGCTAACAGAATTTGACTCCAGATGGAAGAATCAGATTTGGCTAAATTTTTCTAGAATCCCTCAATTATCTGGCTTGTTTCTATCTTTGATTTCAAAGGCCCGGCTCAAGGCTGATCCCACCAGGAAGCCATGCCTGACCAAGGCAGCTCCCGGGACCCCCGAGGCCACTCTCTCTGGCTGAAGCCCTGCACAGCTCACCCACAGCAGCAGCCCCATTTCCCTCTGGGCTCAGGGATGGGCCTTAGCTAGGGTGCCCTCTGCTCTGGCGGACTTTGAAGCCCCAAAGAGCAGGCAGCAGTGTCTCCCGCCCCCAGGGGCTGGCAGCGGGTGTCACTTATGGGTGGGGGAGGGGACTGCTCTGGGGGAGGACTCCTGGCCCCGCCCACCAAAGAACCGGGCCACAGAAATGTTCACTGCTGCTGCACAGAAGTGTGGTATTATCAGCCCCATGCAACCAGCAAGTGGATTAAAATGCCATTAACACAGCAAATTAAGCTTACAGTGAAGTAAACAGAAATTAAATCAATAACCAGCACAGGGGGACAGCTGCCTTTTCCCAAATGGTCCCCCAGGGACTGGGGCTGGTGGGTGCATGGGGGGTGGGGTAGGGGCTGCGGGAATGGGGAGGGGCAAGTGGTGAGGTGGGGTGTAGTCGTCCAGGTGCTGAACGGGAGGTGCTCAGAGGGCCTAGGCCAAGACCTGTGCCTCTAGAGGGAAGCAGCTTCTCGTGTCCCCCAGACGCAGACGCCGTGACCTGCCAGCTTCCTGAGCTTGTGAAAAGGGTGCTGAATAGGCTTCACCTGTTTAGCTTCAATTCAGTCTTCTTTTGGCAATAGCACCTGGATTCTTCTTTGGGACGCTCCCCCTGCACACCCTCCACCCCTCACCCTTCATGACCCTGATCCAAAAAACAAAATTTCTTGGTCCATGCAGTTCTGGTAGGATGAACTCACTCTCTGGCTTAAAGGTGATAACTTGTCCAGACTTATCTCAGGACAGAGCCATGTCCCCACACAGCGTTTGCTTCAGGGATGCTCAGCTGACCCACATTTGTGCCAAGAGGCAGTCCAAGGACTTTGTCTGGAACTTTCTGAAACGCTCTCCTGTCTGAGGGGTTGCTGAGCTGGCAGGAGGCAAATCTGGTGCTTCAGGAGCCTGTCCTGCTGCAAAGGGAGAGCTTGGGTTGAGAGTGCAGCCAGAGAGTTAAGGAGCTGGAGGCTGGATTTGAGCACCTGGATCCAGCTACACCTGAAGCTACACCAGGTCCTCCCCTGGACTTTTCAGGAACCTGAACCTCCCTACCCTCCATCCTTTTATTAACAGTTTAAATTGGGATTTGGTGATTTGCAGCTAGGAGTCCAGCTTGAAATATAAGGAAATTTCTTCCCTTTTTTTAAAAAAATAAATTTATTTATTTATTTATTTTTGGCTGTGTTTGGGTCTTTGTTGCTGCGTGCGGGGGCTTTCTCGAGTTGCGGTGAGCGGGGGCTGCTCTTCGTTGTGGTGCGTGGGCTTCTCATTGTGGTGGCTTCTCTTGTTGCAGAGCACGGGCTCTAGGCACGCGGGCTTCAGTAGCTGTGGCTTGCAGGCTCTAGAGCGCAGACTCAGTAGTCGTGGCGCACGGGCTTAGTTGCTCCGCGGCATGTGGGATCTTCCCGGCCCAGGGCTCGAACCCGTGTCCCCTGCATTGGCAGGTGGGTTCTTGACCACTGCACCACCAGGGAAGTCCCGGAAATTTCTTCTTTAAGAAGAAAATCCATTAACCAAATACCTCTCAAGGACCATTTAGCATGTGGTCAGTTGGCAAGATGGATGGTCGTGTCCCTCAGTCTCCCCTGCCCTCACACCAGGTCTCTGCCTCCACCTTGCTTATGCTGCAGGTTCTGCTATGACTCTGTGTGTGTGCAGGGAAGGTGTCTCACTCTGTGGACATGAGGAGGAGCTGCAAAGAAGGGTGCAGACGGTGTGACGCCTTTCCAGCTTTCTTCCTTCTGCCACCTGGTGCCGCTGGATGGAGGCACGGGTGTACCTGGACTGGGAATCCGGAGGCCTGGTTCCAGTTCTCTGTGCACGTTTCCTGTGTCCACAGGGTCCCGTGCTGTACCCTGCTGGCCTGAGCAGCTGTCCAGCCACGAAACAGCCAGCCAGCCAACCATCCCTCTGCTGCGGCCCACCACTGGGGCAAGTGGGCTCCGTGTAGAGCTTGGGGACCCTAGCTCTTGTCTGAGCACCTTCTCTTTTGAGACTCCTTAAAATGTCTAGGGCAGAAGAATGGTCTTTGACAATTGATTTATTACTGTTACGGGGGACACAGGGATGAATTCTTACTCTTCTCCTTGTCCCTTCCTCACCTGCCCTACCCCAGAACCCTCAGAGATCCAGGACAGAGACCGGGGCAACCTTTTCTCCTGGCAGCTCCTACTGCACCAGCAGGACTCAGCTCCTTCTGGAAGCCTTTCATGACCCCCTCACCCCCAATCTGGGTAGGTACCTGGATCCTCTGTTCTCCTCTGGCCCCAGGGTTTTCCTCTGTCCAGTACAGTCATGCTGCTTTGTAACTGGCAATTCCCACCTCAGTTCCCCTCTGGCCTGTGGGGTTTTGGAGGGGAAGGACCAAAGTTGTCCCTTGCTCTCTCCCAGCACAGAGCCCAGGGTCTGGCACAGAGCAGGCCTCGACATGCCCCTGCTGAGAGAATGAATGAATGAATGAATGAATGAGGCCCTGCAGCAGATGCCTCTTCCAAGGCTGTGGTCACAGCCTCTGTGGTCACGGTCATGTTTCCAGGGAGACTTGTCACATCAGTGACTCCAACATGAGGCTCTCGGGGGTCAGGGCCTCTCTGTGGGACCTCTGACCCCATCCTCCCCTCTCATTCTGTTTTCTCTTTTCTAAAGGAGACCTCCTTGGCCCCACACTGCCAAGGGTGAGGCTGCTAACGGGCCGGTGGAGCAGGGGGCTGCAGTTCCAGGCAGTGGGGAGGGGCTGCCGCGTGGAATCATGTTTGGGGGGCAGTCTGGACAGCGGTGGCATGACCGCGGCACACTTTTCACTCTGCCCAGTTATTGATTCTCCGAAGATGTGTTTATAAACGCTTCGCATAGGTGGAGGGCGCATCAGTTGCCCATTGCACAGATGACGATGATTTTTCCTCCTCTGGGGAGCCGGTGTGCGGGAAGCACCCCACTGCCTTCTGCCCCATGACCGGGGGGCTTTCTTGCTAAAAGACCCTCCTGTCCTCACAGCTTGCCTCCAACCCTCTGGTCAGTGATCACCAGGGGCCCGGCAGCCTGACACCCCAGTCTGGACACCCGTTTGTGGCGGGGAGGCCAAGGGGCATCCCTCCCCACAGCTGCGCTACTGGCATGACCCCTGGCTGGGCCCAACTTTGAAGAGTTTTAAATTCCTCTGTTGGTTTTCCCCCTCTCCCTTCCTTAGGTTTCAAATCCAATTCTAGCTCCTGGCCAACTGGTAGAATTAAAGGATTAAGAGCTACCCAGGTCTTATGCCGATATGAAAAGATTTCACCCAGAGGCCCATAGTTCAGCGTCCAAAGCCTGGGAAATCATTCCCGCCTGTACCGGGTATTGCTTTGAAAGCCTCCCTGGAACCACCTTTTGAGCTCCTGGCTGAGGCATCACTGTTTCACTTATCTCTTAAGACCCCGCTCATAATTTCTCAATGTCCGACAAGCAGAGAGGACTCCAGGCATTATCCGTTAAGGGCCCTCTAATCTAGTTCATAAGGACAGAGTGGTAATCAGGACACCTCAGAATCCTTCTAAAGTCAACGGAGAATTTCACGTGAGCCCCGAGCCGCTTTCTGGAGAGCCCCAGGGACGAACACAGGTGCCAGGCCCCAGCCCCCGGAAGGGGCATGGGGACTTGAGGGTGGGTAGGGCCCGGTCAGACAGACCAACTTGTGGAGGAAAAGGACTTTGTCCAGAAAAGCAGAAGGGATTTTTTTTTTAGTGTGTGCTGGGTGGGTGTGTAACTGCCTGTGTGTGTACGTGTGTGTGCACACGGTAAGTGTGTGTGGGCTTCCTGCGCAAAGCTCAGCGTGTCAGCCCAGGCTGTGAAAGGCCAGTGGCAGGGCCACGCTCTCGGTGGCCTCTGACGGGCAAGAGCGTGCAGAGGTGCCGATGAATCAGACACTGCGTTTTCTCAGGCCCACGGGAAGCTTCCTGACAAATGCTGCTGCCCTCAGGGTGGGGGGCAGCCAGCATGCACTCCATATGGGCGCAGCTCGATCTGTCAGTTGACTTTCGCCCTTCATGGGACACGGGCACATTGCTCTGACTGATGGAGCCTCTGTGGGGACGTCACGGAGACTATGCAGGTGTCAGCTCAGATGCCACCGGTTCCTCTACCTGCACTGACAAATGGAGCTCCCTTCCCCTCATATGCTGGGAAAGATGGCTTTAAAATGGCTCTCGGAGCTAAGCCGGGCCTCCCTTTCTTCCTTCCTATGGCCTCCCTGGCTAGACCACAGGGCCATGTTGCCCCCTTAACACTTCTCCACCGTGAGCGAGCAGGGGTGACCCCCAGACCTGTACCCCCATCTCCTCCCACCTGACAGCCCAAGCTCTGGAGCCTCTGCTCCGACAGCCTCCCCCTGCCGGTGGCTGGGACAGAGCCTACAGTCACGCTCTATGGATGTGTGAACAGTTTGGGCTGAAGACAGCAAATAAGAAAGAACTAGTGTGGGTTTTGGGGGCCTGATTTGGGTCCCCCCCGAAGCAGCCCCTGAGATAAGGATGCAGTGTTAAGTGTTTTATTTGGGAGGGAGGGGGGAGTGAGAGGAGGAGAGAGGCAGCCAAACAAGGTAGATTGTCCACTAGTCCCATGGGAGCTCGGGAGGTGCTATAGCACAGGCCTCGGAGTGTTAAGTTGGTGTGTTTGTACCCCAAATACTGTCAATCCCTGCACAAGGCTTGCTCCCAAGGTGTTAGCTACCTGGGCTGTGAGGGCAAAGGGTCTTCCAAGGCTTTGGAGGTGCCCCCAGGGGCAGCAACGTGGAACCTCTGTGCCTGGCTGTTGGAAGTGGCAGGTGTGTGCTCGGAAGCTGAGGCCTGAGAGAGGTGGGTGGGCAGCAGCTAGCATCAGCTACAGTGGGCTTGCCTAGGGCTCATTTACTGGCCAGGTTGGTCAGGGTGATGTGACAATGGAAAAGTGGGTGCCCCAAGGCTGTGACTCTCTGCTGACCAGCTTTTAGTTACCCCCTGTGGGAATTCCTAAACTATTGGCCTCCTGGGACCCTAGCCTTCTTGCTGCCTGGGTAGGACCCTACCCTCTCCCCTTCCTCACCAGGCAAACATTGTCCCCACCCTCCAACCACTAGCTTAGGGCTGCTGCATTTTTGGAACAGGCCAGGATGGGCCTGGGGTGTGGGCTTTACTGTCCATTTCTGAGCTGAGCCGTGACAATGAGCCGCCTCAGAGCCTTTCTCTCTCCACCTGGAAAGTGGGCACCTTGCAGACAAGCAAGTGGGGAAGGTTAGAATGATCCGTGGTATTGGAGTAGAGTTGGGGACATCATTGTGAGCTCCAGTTTAGCTTAATGCAGATACAGATGGATGCATGTAGAAATATTTGTAAATCTGTGTGTATGTAAGTGTTAATATACACACATACGTTTCCTTGCTCTGTCAGCTGAGAGGGCCGAGAAGCAATGACAGCCCAGTAAAAACTAGCACACCAGCACCCAGACCTTTGTTTCTATTACCATTCTCAAAGATAGGAACCATGGATCTTGGGGAAATTGCTGATTCTAAGACTGAAATAGAAAATATACAGGATGAGATTGGAGCATCTTACAGTGTCAGAAAATAAGAAAGTTCACAACACACACACACATGTGCACATACACACACACACAATGACAGGGACTGAGTGTCAAAAGGACACAGGAGCCAACTGAAAGACCTCCCAATGGCCAAAGCTAGAACACTTTGACCCACAAAATACATAATGTAGTATTGGATTATAACCCAAAGAATAAAATACATATCCATGACTCCATTTTGAGATAGAAAAATAACTGAATAAACAAATAAATGGAGAGAGTAGACAAATCTCCTATACAGAAGAATTCCCAGTAATGTAGGTAGATACTCTGCCCTCAATCAGTTAGATTCACTTTCCTTAAGCATGGGCTGCACATAGTGATTTCCTGCCAAAGTACACAGTATGGAAAGAGGGGATAAGACAGAGTAACCTCACTGTGGAGAAATCTGGCCTTGACCAGGTGATCAAAGTCAACATCAACAAGGATAAGTGATTCTGACAGGATGATGAGAATGACAGTGATGAGAATGGCACGTCATCTCTGTGGTCTTCCTCTCAAGAACCCGTAATCCCAGTCTAACCATGAGAAAAACATCAGACAAACCCAAACTGAGGAACACTCTATGAAATACCTGACCAGTATCTCTCAAGTCTGTCAAGGTCATTAAAAACAAGGAAATTGTTAGAGTCTAGAAGATTCTAAGGACACATGACCGCTAAATGTGATACAGTGTCCTTGGTGGGATCCACGCCACTTGAGTGGCTGGAGAAGCTTCTTTAGCTAGAGGGACCCAGCTGGTGGCAGCTTCTGCAGGCAGGCGGATTAGGACCATCCCCCGAGACTGGGCATTTGGCAGAGCAGCTGTGGCTTGGCCCGGGCCATCTACTCTAGCACCTTCCTTGTTTGCCCTGCCCCTCTATAGTCAATGCCCCAAGGCTCCCTTATTTCCCCAACCAGTTCTTGGGAAAACTGGGCAAGGAGGGGAGTTTTAATGATGTGAGGATGCAGTGATGCGTTCTAATGCATTGTTTCCTGGGAACCTGGAATGAAAATTTTAAGAGCTCAGAAGCTGTACCCTGAAGGCGCCTCTACTGTGGGTTCTCAGAAGGGAATTCCAACTAAATTGCAGAAATAAACATGGATCTTCCTTGTTTTTGTTGAGCAATCACTGCACAGAGCCCAAATCCTTAAGTGACAGTGTGCTCCTCCACAGGAAAAGCAGCCATCTCCAAGGGGCCTGGCTATGCTGCCTTTCAGCTGTTTGTGCTTCGTGGCCATCAGGCCACGTGCTTCACAAGACCTGCCCAGAGCTGACCTGCTGTACCAAACCAGGGAACAACCCAGAAATGGAAAGAGAAAGAGAACTGTAAAAAAAAAAAAAAAAAAATGCACAAAGGAAAATAAGGTCTACAGCGTAAGTCATCAATGCATCAGTGCACGAAGTGCCCACACGCAAGCTAACCCTTGTGCTTGGGCAGGTGCTTCCAGAGAAGGAAGAGAAGGAGCTGGGTCTGCAATGCCCAGGCATCAGTAGGGGCAGGCTGTGTGGGTTGTGCCATCTCCTCTCCACCTCTCCCTGCCCACACCTGGGGACCCAGGTCATGCGAGGTCTGGTGCAGGGGAGCCACTCAGCCCCACTTTGCACCTAAGTGGGTCTGACCCAGGACCCTTGGCGTCTGACATTTATTCCACTCTCCCCTCATGCAGCTGTATTTCCCTTGCCCCCAGCATAAGATTGGTTTCAGCCTTTCTCCAGATCCCTGCAGAAACACTTCCAGGATGGCCCTGTGGTGGTGTTTAATGAATGGAAACATTCTCTCACAAACAAAAAGAAAAAAAGCCTACACCAATCCCCAAACCTGTTAGTTGGAAAATATTCCAAGATCAACACATTTTAATTCACTAATTAATACAGCTAAAAGGCATTTTTCATATTAGACTTATTAAAATCACTTGTATTTAAGTGTTTTTGAACTCATATTTTCTGATGCTGTGCGTTTTTCTAAAGTGTTCTAGTCATGTTATGCAAATGCCTATTTAAATTACCAGGGGTATTTGTTTTCTATTTCTACTCTGTAAAACATAATTTTAATACAAGTTATTTGTGAAATGCACATTGGAAAAAAGAAAATAAGATTTGAGATGGCATTTCTATGATAATTTTATTGCAAATGTTGACCATGTTTTTGTATTTGTCTGCAAAAGGTAATGCAAAATATACATAAGACATATTTCTGGGATTTATTGTTGTATGTGACTAAATTAGTAGAGGAAAATTTGCTTCATTTTTTGAATCTGAGGCAGGGCAGTCCATCACCCTGTGACACATGTTTTAGAGGGAACAGTCACGGCCATGCAGCAGGCTGAACTCCACACCATCACAGAGAGAAAGTTCGCTATTGTTCTGTGCTTAAACAAGATTTTCTGACACCTGTGTGCTGCCAGACATGACATTTAAGGCAGAAGCACAAGCCTATGCAGAGGACAGGGAGGCTCAGCTTGAAGCAGGACAGGAATGCAGAGTGGAAGACATGACCAGGGTTCCTGGGAGTGACTAGGTGGTAAAGGCAGCTGGTCAGAGTCCAGGGCAGGAGAGAGCCCTGGGAGAGGGCCCTAGGGAGGGTCTTCCAGCATAGATTTATCTAAAAGCTGCAGACTTCCTACTGCCAACACCTTTCTGATATGGGTGTGATATAGGCAGAATAAGATGGCTAGAGGCAAAAGATGAAATTGAGAGAGGGAACTCTGGATTAAGGATTAAATATTAATGCTATTTCTGAGCTTCCTGGCAGCCAAAGCAAAAAAGGAAAATGTAACAAGTTCAATGACTTTCATTGTCCAGTCAAAGAATACCTACCTCTTAGAGGAGAGACAGTTCCCTCAGTCTTCCAGTCTCAGTGGAATCCACAGCCCTCCCCCACCCCCATCCCAACCCCTGCCAAAGGAATTCAGGAACATGGCAAGCTCTGTCTCCAGTAGTGAGTTTACAGAGGCTACAGAAATGCCCTTTAGGAAGGGTGATTGAATTCAAATGAAGGGTGTGGTGGTCAGTCACAGTTTTTGACGATGTTTCTATGCTGGGGTGGGGGCCACCTGGGACAGAATGAGACTTCATCTCCAACATGCCAACCCCAGTCCTACAGGGCAGCCATCACTCACTCTTACATGCAGGACGAACAGTGGGATTTCCCCCAGGCTCCCTTGAGCCCTGGGGAAAGAGGCTGCCATCCTGAGTGCTGGCTGGGTTACAAAGGGTAGTGCTGTAGGGCGCATGAGCTGGTGGGGACTTTATTTCAATCAGTGTTTTTTCCTTTTAGGTGCCAGCAATTGGGGCTATAAAAAAGCAGGACATGAAAACTTACCTGTGGAAACCCGCCTGTCACCTGGGGCAACCCCTCCATTGGTACCTGTGGAGAGAGACCTGTTTGCCCTGGAGAAGGGTGTCTCCCAGCAGCTCCTGAGCACACACAGCAGGCTCTGTTCACAGTGGACACGGTGTGGGTCTCTTGAAGGGAAGTGACAGCGAGTGCCGTCAGGGCCAGAGGGTCGAGCACTAGGCCAACTTGGGTTCAAATCAAAGCTGTGTGACTTTGGGCCAAGCCTTCCTGCCCCAAGTCTGCCTCTTCATCCAAAACCATGGAGATGACAACACCAGCCCTGCAGAGACATTGTAAAGCTGGCAAAGAATGTGTGCAGAGTGTCCACTCACGGCAGCAGCTGAGGGCCCATGAAGACCATGATGCCCAGTGATGATGAGGGTGGGCGTTGCGTGGCGCTGAGCAGCTTGTAAAGTGCTCTGCGTACGTGATCCTGCTAATCCGAACAGTGATCCTGCGAGGTGAAATGTAACTGTTACCACCCCCATTTCACACAGGAGGAATCAGCTCTCAGAGAGGTTCAGTGACTTCCCAGTGATGCACAGCATGTCAAGGGTGGGGCTAGGGTGAGCCCCAGTCTCCCGAGTCTCATTCAGTGTTCCCTTTATCCTTTGTTCCCTAAGGCTGCGGGGCACCTTCGGGCCAGGCCCACCATGTTCACTTAGGAGCCAGCTTTGGAAGCTGGTCCAGGTCCAGGGCTGAGCGGTCAGTTGGGGCCTTGCCCCGTGGAAGTGTCTCGTCTGGTCACTAGGCAGGACAAGGCCTCGGCAGGACAAGGACTGCTCAGCCAGGCACCGGCTATGGGCCAGGGGGTTGCTTTCCATCTTCCCTGATTCTCCCCTTCCCCTGGTGCCCCTGGAGCTGGGTTAATTAGGTAAGGCCTGTGGTTCCATATCTAGAAAGGGGAGTTAGAGGCCCCTGGCTGTGTTCCCCTCCCCTCTGAGTGCTCCTTGCAGCTCATACCTGGTAAGTAGGTGATGCCCAAATGAGGCCGAGGTGCCCATGGGTTTCCTTTCTCAGAGGTGGGGCTGTGCGCTGGGTTCTGTCACTCAAAGGGGGCACTTGGAGCCTCCTCTGGACAGACTTATTCAGAGGGCTATTGTCAGGGAGCATGTGGCTGGAGAGCCAGCCACCCTGGTGGCTGTGCACAAAGACCAGAGAAAAGGCCTGGCCTGGGAGGTGCAGGAGCCGTGACAGTCATTTTAATGTTTGAGGCCTTCTGAGGCATCGATAAGCCTGGATCTTCTCCCCATACTGTTTCCATTTGAATCAACAGATATTTTAAAACAGAGTCCTTGATTCTGGGGGCATGGAAACCCCTCAGGTGGGCGTTTGCTAAGTGTCACTGTTCGGCAAGGCACATGCCCTTCACAGCCCGTGAGGGAAGGGGCTTCCTCCCTGGCGAGGCCCACTGGGAATCAGCCTTCGGATCTCCACTCCCATCGTCCCCTCTGGGCCTCTGTCCTCTCCTCTGTCTGGGCCACCTCTCAGCAGGAGGTGGAGCTGCTGGTGGCCTGGGATGCTTCCCTGCCAGTGCTGGGCACCGACACCCATGTAACTCTGGGTCTGGGTCTACAGATACCATAAAGGGCATCAGCAAAGTCACTCAGGTTCACTCAAGAAAACCACGCTTGCCTTCCAGGGAGGTTTTGAACCCAAGACTCCAGATGCTTACTGAGCACCTTCTCCACGTCCGGCTCTGAAAGGGGCTCAAAGTCTGATGGGGACCAAGGCAGACACAGGCCTGGCCTCAGGGGCTCACAGGCTGGAGGCAAAGAAAGACACCAAATAAATGATCACAAATTAATGATCACAGTTTGCAAAGTGCTTCAAAGAAGAGACAGATTAGTCTCACTGGGGGCACAGAAGCCTCCCTGGGGAAATCAAGCCTGAAAGAGGGCTGTGGGGCACTCAGCCATCCGCGCCACAGCTGCTGAGTGTGCTCCCGCTGTGTCCCAGCAGCTGGGTGAGGGGCCGGGTAGACACAGCTGACCAAACCTGATAGGACTGCTGTTCCCCTGGAATGCATGGTTGAGGCCAGGGTGGAGGGAGGAAAGGCAGGAGCAAGCAAAACAATGGCATAATTTAGGGGGTGATAATTAGCGTAATGAAGAAAGTGAAATAGGAGATGAGATAGGGCACTGCGGGGTGGGACCTGCAGCTGAGAGGGTCAGGAAGGTATCTTTGAAGAGGCGACTCAGGAGCAGCAACTGAGTTAGGTGCAATGCCAGCTGGTGAGTTGGGAGAGCACCCTGGCAGAGAGAAGAGCAGTGCAAAGGCCCTGTGGCAGGGAGGAACCAGGAGTGTAAAAAAGCACAAGGCGGCCTGTGTGTCTGAGGCATACAAGGGAGAGGGGCATGGGAGGAGGTTGGGGAGGCCAGAGGGAGGAGTCTGGATTCTACTCTGAGTGCAGTGAGGAGCCACAGGAGGGGTTAAGAGAAGAATGACATGATTTGACTAGTGTTAAAAATAAATCCCTCTACACTGTGGAAGATAATTCCTCAAAAAATTAAACATACAATTACCATACGATCCAGCAATTCTATTTCTGGGTATACATTCAAAAGAATTGAAAGCAGGGTATCAAACAGATATTTGTACATCCATGTTTATAGCAGTATTATTCACAATATCCAAAAGGTGGAGGCAGTCCAAGTGTCCACCAACAGAAGACTGGATAAACAAATGTGTTATATACGTTCAATGGAGTATTATTCAACCTTAAAAAGGAAGGTCATTCTGCACATGAACCTTGAAGACATTATGCTAAGTGACATAAGCCACTCACTAAAAGGCTATCATATGATGCCATTTATATGAGGTTCTAGGATGGTCAAATTCACGGAGACTGAATGGTGTTTGCCAGGGGCTGGGGAGCAGAGGGAATGGGGAGTTACTGTTCAATGGGCGCAGTTTCAGTTTTGTGACATGAAAGAGTTCTGGTTCTGGAGCTGGATGGTGCAGATGGTTGCACAGCACTGTGAACACACTGTGACTGCTCTATACACCGAAAGATGGCTAACATGGTAAGGTTTATGTTATGTGTATTTTACACACCAAAAATCCTTCTGGCTGCTGTGTAGAAGGAAGTAGGGAGCCTGCCCAGGTCAGGGCTAATGATGGCCTGGACTAGGGTGGAAGCAGTGGGGACAAAAGGAAAAGGGGCCTGATTGGAGGTATGCATGGGAGCCGGCACCACAAGGACTTGCTGACATAGGCCACGGAGCCTGAGAGGAGTGAGGAATGGTGGGTGCCCTAGGTTTCTGGACTGAGGAATTTACCCAGAGAGTCTGCTCTGGAGCTGTTTGTAGTGACTGATTAAGGCAGAGACAGCAAAATCTGAACCAAGGCCTCCTGGCTTTGAGGGGCCCCAAAGGGGCAGACGCACCAGAGCCTGTAGGAGGCAGTTTGCAGAGCTAGGGCAAAGCTTAATGGGTGGGGTGAAGTCTGATCTGGTCTGAGAAGAGTGAGCAAAGACAGACAAAGGGAAGATGGGAAGGTGGAGGCGGGAAGGGACTGGGGATGGGCAGGTTGTCTTCCTGGCATGGTCTGTAGGGAGCAATAATGTGTTAATGGAGATGACCAGGCTTTAGGTCAAGGTCTCAAATGCAGAGATGAGGAGTCCAGAGTTCATTCAACAGTCACAGGTTTGACTGGTTCCTGCAGACCAGAAGGGAGAGACAGAAGTCCAGGTGAGGCTGGCTATTACCAGGACATGGATTGCTTAAGCACCCAGGACCCCCAGGCTCTGGACACAGTCCTGGGAGGCCTCAGGGTAGGTGGCAGGAGGTGGGCCACTTCCATTCCATCCTGGAGATGGTGAATTCTAGAACAGATTGAGGCCTGTGAAGCTATCCGCTTCCTCCTTACCTGGCCTGGGCATCCCCGTGTGATCTTGTCTCCCAGCCTCTCCCCTTTGCTCACTGAGCTCCAAGCACGCTGGCTTTTCTGCTGTTCTGCAAACCCATGTGCTCTTTCACACCCCAGGGCCTTTGCACTTGCTTTTCCCTCTGCCAGCAAGGCTTTCCCCGCAGATATTCACATGGTTCCTTCTCATGATTCAAGTCTCTGCTCAAATACCTCCTCCTTCAGGAGGCCTCCCTGACTCTCCCCACCAAACCCTCCCCTATCCCCTCCCAGTTTCATCTTCCTTCTGGTTCTTATCACTGACTGAGAGGGACTTGCTGGTTTACTTGTTTATTGTATGTCTCCTACCTCTACCCCAAGCAGAAAGGAAGCCTCGGAACCTGAGACCTTGTCCCTCTTGGTCACAACTGTGTTTCCAGGATTAAAACCATGCCCTTTGTGGCATGAGTACCATCAGTATTTGCTGAATGAATGAATATTTTAGGGGCCCTCAGTACAACAGGAGACCTAGCAGGCCCAGGGTGATCCGCAAGGACCCAGGCCTTCAGAACCCACCCCACCCGCTGTCCAGGAGATTTCTGCTTTGTTCTCCCTCGGGCTTTCGGCAGCAGGAAGGCCAAGGGTGTTATGGATTTGGTTTTGTAATTGGTTTGATATGATCATGAAAAGTGTCTAAAAATTGGACAGCTGGAAATGTTTTTCCTCCCATTTATTACTTAAAACAGCCTTAGAGTTTGGGGTTGTTTTTAAAATCAGATTCTCCTCACTAAAGAAGTAAAAAATCTAAAAAAATACCATGAGCCCACTCTTGCATATTTTTGAGGAGACCCCACAAGGTCATGACAAGTCCTCTGCTTGTGGGGGCAGGGCTCCTCCGTGATCCAGACAAGAACCCGGGCGCGTCCAGAGCTGGGGCTCAGCCATCCTGCCGCTGTTGTATCAGGAGGGGAAGATAAATTAAGATGAGTGTATTGCACAGTTAGACGTTAACCACCACAGAGAAAAAGTCTTGTGAATGTTAAAATGGCCCAGACTAAAATATACTGAGGTTAAAATACAGGGTAACTTTACAAATCACTAATAATTTCTTTGGCTTTCTCTGCAATAACATTGATTTAATTCATCTGATTCCTTTCTAAATCTATATCTCAGTTTTAGAGTTGTCAGTTTCTGTTAATGACAATTTTGCCCCATCTGTTCCAACATGAAAATGAGGCTCCTTGCAACAGACAAGATAGATCTTAAAGAGTTTAAGAAGGAGAAGTCTTAAAGGTATTTCACTCAGATTAAGCTCTGTTTGATGATTCGCACTCAGAATGAAGCTGCCCACAAGAAAACTTTGTGTTGACACCAGGAGGAAATGTGAACCCCATCCCAAGAGCACTCACTGCCCGCTGGCCCTGTGGCTGCCCTTGAGTCATATGGGCCCACTGTGTTGTCATCGTTTGGTACATTGGAGGGAATATTCAAAACATTCCCACTCATTCTTTTTTTTTTTTTTTTTTATGACAGAGCAGTAATTCTGGGTGTCAGCATATCAGAATTCCAGAGGCTGTGATTAGAATGAAAATGAGTTGCTGTAATTTGGCCATTCAAATCGTCATATACAGCAAGTCATTTCTGTAAGCCCTGTGAACTTCTGTCTGCTGAGGGGCAGGGTCTGACTCCTAGCTCTGTGAGAAACATCTCTGAAGATCCCCTCCGGCCCACCAGGCAACACATGTGTCAGTCTCCTGTAGGAGAGAGTTTTGAAAGCGTGGATGAGAGTGTGTGCCCAAATCTGGGACCAGGTGAAGGTATGGGAGGAGCCGGGGTGGGCTGGACATGGCCCTCTTAACAGAATGTATTGCAATAAAAGTACTCAGATTCCCTGAAGAGGATGGGCCCTGCTCGGCCACAAGTTGGGGAGGCATTCCTGAGCCTGCGGCAATGGTCATGTGTTTTGGGGGAAAGAGGTTCCGCTAATTATCAATCATGGAAAAATAAACCCACCCTTTTAAAGAAGACACATGACCCAAGGAACAAGGGATTTTTAAAATTTGAAAACCTTCTAGAAAAATATGCAGGCATTTAAACATATATGGAATTAGGCCGGATCCTCAAAGCTAATATTCACCATATGTATTTACATTCAACTCAACTCCAACAAATTGAGTACTGCATTACAGCACGGAGAAAGAGGAGATTGCCTCTCACACGGGCTGACATTAAGTTGAGTTACTGTTTTGCTGTAGACTTTTCTGTAAAGCCTAAAGACAGTTGAGAAAATCAGACTGAAAATTCTTCTTGTGGATCTGCCTTCTAATTTCAATACGAATTAGTGAAATTTTAACATTTCAGATGTCACACCTTGAGCAAATTAAAAATCAACAAAAATATTAAGGTTCTGTGTTACCTGCTCAAGTGTACAGAATGTATAAAAAACTTTAATCAAACACTTGGGTTTGCTCAGTTTTAAATTGCGTTAGTTTAATAGTTTCTTTTCTGCTGTTTATATTAATGACATATTCCCATCTAAATATATTGCCATGCTGAAAAGTCATCACAATATTTCTAAGGTTGAATGAATGCAGTTGTATTCATGGTTTTTTAATAAAAAGATCTCTTTCTATTAAGTCCCCTCTTTTTCTTTTTTTTTTTTTTTGTTTTGTTCTCCAAGGATCGAGGCTCTCTACCACGTGTGCAGGAGTGATATAAATACACATCGGCAGCACCTCATTTAGCGTGCAAATGCCTGCTTTCTAGCCACAGAGTGCTGAGGAACCACTGTTTTCTCACATAACCCAGCTGAGGACGAGGCTGTGGTGGAAACACAAATTGCTTTTTCTAAGCATCAACTGAAGGTCTCATCACTTGGGAAAATGTCTCAATTTGCTCTTCTCGGCAAAGCGGTAGCAAACACTCCTGATTCAATGGGTAAGGGCCCCACCTCGTCTAGATGTGTCTGAAGGACTCGCAAGGGCATGATGCAGGGTGAGCGTAGGACCAGGAGAGCAGTCGGCCGCCCACTCTGGGCTCTTTGAGTTACAGGCTTGGGATGTGAGACCTTCACTTCGCCTCACTTCTAGATCATTGAAAACACCTCCAGAGAGCTCCCAGCCCCACTTGGTTAGGCTTCCTACGCTGCCACTCTGACCTGGGGCTTGTCTGGGACTCTGAAATGCAGTCACACTGGGCTCAGGGACAGGCCTCATATGGGTCCTAGTTTTGGCAAAACCAAAGCCAAACTTCCAATTTTATAAAATTGATCAGTTGTCAGGGTGCAGAGCAGGGGAGGGAGGTCGAGTCACAGGCTATTCAAAGGTTATTTGGAAATATATTCCCCAGGAGCCAGGAGACTTTGAACTTGACGGCTCTGAACTTGGGGCAGAAGACTCCCGCTCTGGAGTCTGTAAATGGGTGAACTGTGAAAGATGGCTTCTAAGGAGCTTTCCTGCTCCAGGACTGTCCCCTTATGGAAAATAGCCAGATCTTTTAATACAAGTAAGTTTGATTGAATCATAAGTGCCCTAAACTATAAATACAAATAAATGCATTATTATCCCTACATTTACAGTTATTACGTAAAGTGAACCATAGGATCTAGTCATTTACAAGGTCTGATTAATATAAAGACTTCATCTGCTTACTTGTCCTTCAAAACTATTTTTAAATTTATGGGCTATTATGAAATATTTTAAACATAGAGACTAAAAATAAATAATATAATAGAAACATACTTGCACACCACCCAGTTTTATCAAATCTTAGCAGGATGTCACATCTGCTCCAGATTTTTTCAGAAACTAAGAGGTTAGTTGCCACGGCAGTGTGCCGGGGCTCCCTGCAGCCCGGGGAGGGTGTCACCATCGCAGGGAGCTTACTGGAGGCCGTGCCCTTGGCAGCCTGGGCAGAGGAGCTGGCTGACCCAGAAGAGGTGCTGTTACTTGACGGCACCACCTTGAACTTCTTTCTTCCGCATCCAGAGAAAGGGAAAGGAGGCGCAAACTGAAGGACACACGTTTGACCTGAAGGCCCAGCAAGAATTGCATGTTGCAAGGTGCACCACGATCTGTAGGCAAGAGAAATGAGGTGATCAAGGCTAAAAATGAATATGCCTGACCTGGGAAACTAGCCTTCTGAAATAATTAGGTCACAAGACGCAGGACGAGGAGTGCAGTTCTGCTGTCTGTTGAATAAGAGACACTTTCTCCCCTCCCATGTCCTTTCCAAATGGTTGCAAAGTACCTCAGTTCTCTCAAGGAATTGATTTTAGAAACAGTTTATTTCTGACCATGCAGGACAGGGGATTCAAGACCTGTCTTTCTAAGCCAGTTTGTGATGAGATCAGGGGCTTTGCTAATCAACTAGAAATGTTCCTGGATATGAAATCTTTACCCGTTTAAGAAAATTATATAGTATATTTCGAGCAAATTAATTTCATCTGGACCAGTTACAGCATATAATCAGCTATGTTATGCAAATAGTTATCTTTGTGCTTGAAATCAATAACTTATTTTCTTCTGTAATAAATAAAAGGGGGATAAGTTATTATTAATTATGTACAAAATGAAACCTTTTCTTGCAAGACTGTGGGTTTCATTTCATTATGAAGGCTTTGTCCATGCCAATTTCTGGGACCCTGATGAGCGTCTTCAGCAAGACGTCCCTAAGACCACCTGTCACTGGGGAGCTGCGCCTGGGCCTGCCTCTCTCAGGTGCATGACTGATAGTCTCTGCCAGCAAGCCAGACCAGCCCAGCTCTTCCCTCTGGCTGTAGTTCCAAGGAGCACCTTATTTATAAAGCTTGCTCAACCACTGTTTCGTCAGTACAGCTCCAGTTATAGATGAAGTTAATGACAATATTGATCATGCCATAACCCATGTTAATACTGAGTGTATTGCCTGCTCGCCATTGGGCCCTGTTTATGAGGTATTTCTGCCCTCCTGATCGTGGCTGAGTCCTGCAGGAAGATCAGTCTTCATACTCGATTCTGATCAGGTGTGTCCCTTTTGTGACCACCTGAGGGGTAGAATGCAGGAGCAGTGGTTGTGTGACCCTTCATTCCAACCAAGCCCCTTGGATCAGTTTGTATTCTCACAAGGTCATCATCACTTTTACTCTCTCCTTCAAACAGGACCTCCGAGTTCAGGGACCCCATGGAGGGAGAATCAGCAGAGCCACACAGAGCTGGGATGGCCGGGTTGGGCACTTCTCCCGCCTGGTCACACCCCAGCTGATTTGATAGAATCTTTTGGGGGGCTGTTACCCCAGGGTCTGCTCTCGCAGAAGCTGGTGGATTTTCAGCCCAGCGTGCACAGTCACAGTCACTTAAACGTGGAAATCCGTCAGAGCATCCATGGGGCTGTGGCATGGTTAGTTTTGGCCTGCTGCCATTTCATTTATGAGGTACTTGTATTTGACAAACGGATCTCATTTAGGCACAGATATCAGGCTTCTTCCTGCCTGATTATCAGGCACGAGACCCCGCCCGACCTCAGTCCCACGCCTGTTACCTCCGTGGAGGGGCCGTCGCTTTCTGGCTCCTGGGAAGGCCCACGGCAAACACAAGCCTGTCCCTGTTCTTCAAGCAGAGGGTCTGCAGCCAGGGTCTGTTGGAGCCTTTATTAGCACAATGTGTACGCCCAGCAGCAACAGTCCCACCTCCGGAGAGCTTGTGGGGTTGCTGGGGGCAGACCTGGGCCTTCAGGAGACACAGGAGGACCAGGTGGGCGAGTGGCCCAGGCCCATCCACGTGCTGCTGCAGGAGGAGGGGCAGGGCCCGCTCTGGGGTGGGCAGGGGCAGCTTCCAGGGTCCAGAGCATGGTTGACAAGCCCGGGTTTTCCAGGGAGCACTGACCTCTGAAGTTTCTTCTTCCTCAGCCTTCCCTGCCGTGGCTCCTGGCCCCCCTCCCTTTCTCCTGCTGGGAGGCAGTGGGGTCTCCGCTGGCCTCTGAGTGTGGTGGCCGGCAGACGCCTCGTTAAACACCCTTCCTCCATCCAGGCCTGTTTATGGATTCCTCTGACTGAGTCTGCCAGGCGGCTTGAACCGGTTGTGGACAGCTGGGCCGCTTGGCATTTTATGGCAAGTGGCCGCTTCCCAAGGCTGTAACTTTGTATGCCCGTGGGCGACGGGGGACGTGCCTCCCCAGCCTGGCCCTCCTGAGGGGTGCCCTCCCCAGGGGCACAGCCTGGCTGGAACCGGCAAGCCACTCTGCCGCCCTGGCAGGTGAGAGCAAGGGCAGAGAGCTGTGCACGGCCGGCCTAGGCTGGGCAGCTGGCAAAGGCTCCATCCAGAGGGAGCCCCCATGCCATTCCAGACTGATGTTTCCATGATAATGAGGCCTCCTGGGGAGGCACCTTATTGCTCTTCACAGAAACAATCTCTATGGAGAGAAATTAATTGTTTTGTTGTTGATGGAAAAGAAGTAGAAGAATCTGTGTTAAAGTGTTATCCCTACTTGGAGGAGTTGGAAGGCAGGTCGCAGGTGGCTCTCTCAGACCCTATTCCTGAGAGGTTTCCAGTGGGTAACTCCTGCCTGGGATTAGCCAGGGGGCTGCTGAGGGGCTAAGGTCCTCATACAGGGCACATGCTTGGGTTTAAGCCCCAGCTCTACTGCTTACCTGTGTCTCAGTTGCCTGATCTGAAAAATGAGGCAATAACATATTTTCTTATGGAATGGTTGTGAGGATGAAATGAGATACTATGTGTCCAGTGCTTTGCCTCCAGGCATAGTAAGTACCCAGGGATTGGCTAAGAGTACGAACTGGACACATGGGAGGATTTGGCAGCTGGTTGACTCCCGACACTCCTGTGGGCCAGATCCAGCTGCCTCTGCATTTCAGCAGCCCCTGCGGGGCTGTGCCAGTGCATGTTAACCTGTCCCGTATAGAGTCCTGAGCCCTTTAGTCCTGAGGCTCTGACCAGCCTCTGCTACTTGCCTTATAGGTGCACCTCCACTTGGCTCTGAGGCAGGAGGGGGTCATCTTCACCCTCACCAGGCTCCAGCCCCACCCATAGCTGGACCAATGGCCACTGGGCTCCCATCACACCAGGGGCAGCACCCAAACCACTTCCCGGGGCTGCTCCATAAACAGCGGACCCGCATACACAGGCACATCCTAACGGGGACCCCTGAAGCACATTAGCGTTTACAGAGCATCTGGGAGATAACAACTTTTATGGGACGGATTTTAATTAGTGCTCTGGCTAAACGCAGTGGATTTAACATGGGTGGAACTGGCTGGTGCGCTGACTTCCGCAAAAGGCATCTGGCCGGGAGACGTGGCCGTGTTTATCACCTGGCTCCTGGCTTTAGTGGAGGTGGGGGTCGGAGTGGTGCTGAGAGCCACCCAGAGAGAAGTGGTCAGCGCCACCACTGTGGCAGCCAAGGCAGGGTGGGGTGCCGTCACACAGTGCCCTGTGCTCAGAAGGGCTCCGTATCGGTTAATGGTCTGCTCTCATCGTCTTGAAATTCTTCATAATTTAATCATCAGTAAGCTGAATGTAGAGAGTGTTGGTAGAATGCGTGTATCAAGAAGTGAAATAAAAACAGCTGAGTACGTTTTGTGTGACATTCCCCTTCTGAATGAAATGCACATGGATGTACAAGCTACAAAACACAGATTGTGTAATTTTGGTGATTCGGCGTATGAGTTAAATACTCTTATATTTATGTTTAAAATTGTCATGGCACAATATAAAGATAGACAGTAAAATTCATGCTAATAATTAATGCAGTTTAAATTTTTCTTCACTCAGAATGACGTTAGACAGCAATCTTAAAACACCACGATGAGCTGAGAGAAAGACAGCAGAAAAAAAACAAATGCTTTATAGCTTAGTACCTGGAATGACAGTTTCCCCCTGCTCTTTGAACAAGGGGCCCCACGTTTTCATTCTTCATGGGGTCTTGCCTGCCATGCTGCTGTCCCTGGGCTTTGGCTCAGGAATTCGTGAAAGTGTGGATCTTACAACAAGCCACGTGAGGTAGAATGGACAGTAGCAGAGTAATGATAAAAGTCCTACTAAATTGCCTCTATCAGCGTTTGCCAGGATCCAGACGCTGTCCTAAGCATTTACATGGATTCTCTCATTTAATCCTACAAACCCACAAGGTGGGTACCTTTATTATGCCTATTTTACAGATAAAGACATTCAAGGCCAGAGAGGTTAAGCAACACGTCCAAGAAGGCACAGAGCCAGTAATCAGAGCCCAGCTGGGGTCCAGAGCCAATTTTCTCTGCTTCCTCCTTATTCCGCTGCCCCCATTTCACCCATTTTATGGGATGAAGGTACTGAAGCTCAGAAGGGCATCCTAAAGTCATGGTGGGACAGGGTGGTAGCAGGCCTGGGCCTCAGTCTCAAACTCTTGACTCCCATATTTCTGCTCCTTCCCCTAACCTGCACTGCCTCATCTGGGCTGGAAATGTTTTCCTCTTTCCTCTGAGAAAGCATGTCATCATTTGTCGTCAAGGGCTCCAGCTTTCATATTAATAACCCAATGAGCAACTTTGTTCCACATTCCTTTTTGAGTGATGACTTGGGACCTCAAAATAGCTGCGATTGCCCCCTTGTTGGTGCCTTCACACATGCACACAGACCCCCACACACCACACAAGGACACCAGCACTGAGATAGCCGCACACACTGCTGAGACACACAGACAGACACAGACAGCAGATACACACACTCAGACACACCACCCAGATGCACAGACACACTTGAGCAGACCTGCATGCAGACCTATGCACACGGATAAGTGACAGGCATGCACTAGAGGTACAGAGACACACACATGCACACGTACATTCATGCATGTGTGCACAGGCAGCTAGACATGTGAACATACAGAACAGAACAGATGCAAAGCCCATCCCAACACTGTCAAAAATCCCAGTAACTCACAGCCACAGAACCATAACTATGGGCACTGGTGTGTGGTGAAGCCAAAGGGGCTGGGGGCGTCATCGCCCAAGGTTTGTTGGCAGCTCTAAAGCAGGCCCTCACAGGGACCCCTCTGCCGGAAGGAATTAAGGTAGAATACAGGGAAGTACAGCAGAAAATGACCTTGGGGTCATGTAGAACCCAAGTCAAGGTGGCCTATTCGTGGGCAAATGTTTGTTCTGTATTTAAGGCAAACACAGGCTTAGCATCACCAAGTGATTATACATGTGCCTGCTTTGACATTCTCGGTTCCTTCAGGAGCTCCCCACTGGCAGGGAAGCCAGACACTCAGCTGCAAAATGATGGCAGGCACAGGGTCGACAGATATGCAGGTCAGAATGGAGAGATCATAGGGCCTGAGGTGGTCAAGGAGGGCTTCCTGGAGGGGGAGGTCTTGGGCAGTGCAGAAACAGGCCCTGCTACCCTATACCTGCCCCTTCTTTCTTCCTTCCTCCTTCACAATAACCAGCCCACCTGGAACCGACAGTGGATTTAGGAAACTCATTGTGACAACCTCTGAGATGGTTTAGGGTCTTTCCTTATTTCACTCCCCTCCCCCATCCATCTCCTATGGGGTTGGTTCCATTTTCACCCCATCTTCCAGATGAAGAAACAGGCTCAGGGAAGTCTTTGGCCCGAGGGCTAGCAGGTAGGAGCAGAAGTGGCTGTATCCCACTCCAGGGCTATCTGGTTTCCAGGCCCAGCTTCTTAGCTGCCCTGCTTTTCCCTGTGAGGTTTAAGGGGTGGTTTGGGCTCCCCACTCAGAGAAATGGGCACAGAGCTGGCTCCACATGTGAAAGGGAGTCCAGGGGACCTCGATTAGGCTGTGCGGGAGGCAAGCACTCTGGACCATCTAGGCTGGACAGGAACCCAGGCCCTGCCCTGTGCACTGGCTGTGCGACCCTGGCAGGGGTTCCTATGTCTGGGTCTCAGACCTCTGGTTTTTGAGATGTGTATGAGGATTTGATGAAATCAGGCATGTAACGTGCTTTACACATGGACAGGCCCATAGTAAGTGTCCAGCGAATGTTAGGATCACTATTATTATTATTATAGCCTGTGTTGCCAGCTTAGCCAGGGTTAGGGCACAATTGGAAAGTTAAAATTACAGGCAGGTGCTAGAAGAGTGGGAATGAGGAGACTATGGTTCTGAGCCCGAGAGCACGTGACTGCTGTGGTCAGATCAGGGTCACAGGCTTATTGTGAATGTGCCGGCTTCACAAGGTCAGCCGAGCACTGAGCTTCCAAATCCATCCTTTCTTGACGTCCATTCCCTAGCTCTTCAGGTATGATACAGTCTGGGCTAGAAGTGACATGGGTTCTTGCTGTGTGACCTTAGGCATGCATCTCAACCTCTCTGGTTGCCAGGTGTGTCCTGTGTACAATGAGATTAACAACATCCACCTTGAGGTAGTTTCTGGAGTTCAGATAAAAGAAAAAAAGCCTGAAAGGGCTTTGGAAAGGGCCACACGGGGCTGGGCAGCAAGATCCTTCCTGGGGCTGAGAATTCCCCTGCAGATAGCGCCCCCTGCAGTAGGGGAGGACATTAGGGCACAGAAGAGAGAAAGGGTTCCCAGGCCCTGGGCCCAGCCCACACCCCAGGAAAACCCAAGTGCTTTCCAGCCCTGGGAGGGTGGCATTCTGCATCCTGTAGTTTCCATGGAGAAAATTCCAGTCCCTGCCATTCTGCAACCCATTTGACCTAATTTATGCTTTATCATTTCAGGCAATTTTGTCATTTGAGTGGGGCAGTGGTGGTGTACAGAGCAACTGATGAAATCCCTCTTTCTGAGTCACCCTCATTCTCCTGCTTAAATTCAAGTCATGACATGACACGCCTTGACTATATGCACATATGTGTATATATGCATATACACATGTCTGTCTGTGTGTATATGTACCTGAACGTGTATGCGTATGTGTGTAAAGGTGAGGTTGGAAGGTAAACTGGGAAAGCCCCAGATGGCCTGTATTTGTTTTTCCTTCATTCTTTATAATCGTGCCACATATATGTGTGGGGAGAGTTGTGAATTTTCATCCCTGACCTTTGTAGACATAAAACCATCCTATTACCATATACCTGCCAAAAGGGGGGAGAAAACCAGATGACTATTCTTTGCCTTTTATGCATCAAAAAGAGGAAAAAAGTTAGTAGCATTTTTCCAGTCCCCAGATTGACAACCACCCAATTCCCCCTGACTCCCTGAGGCTGGGATGCCCTCCCCACCCCCTCCGTGGCCTGGTCACCTGTCCCTCACCCTGCCCAGCCGAGAGCCTGCATTCCCATCTGTGGCCCTGCACCCTCTGGGAGAGGGTCTCCTGCAGCTCTCAGAGGGGCAGTGTGGGGACAGCAGCAGCTTCTCTGGAAGCATGTCCCAGCTCCTCAGTGCCCTTGTGGCCAGAGATGAAACCATCAGATGAAGGCTCTCCTCCCCCTGTGAATGATACTAAGCAGTCGTTCTAAAACACCACAGCGAGCTGAGGGAAAGACGGCAGAAGAAAGGCAAAGCCTTTACATTTTAGTACCTTTAACTAAAGGCATTTTTCCCTGCTCTTTGAACAAGAGGATCCACATTTTCTTTCTTCCTCGGGTCTTGACCACTACACAGCTGCCCCTGCATGTGGGTCCCTGGGTGTGGGACCCCAGTGGACTTTGGCTCAGGAATTCAGGAAAGTGTGAAACTTGCAATAGATACATGAGATAGAATGGGCTGTGGCAGAATAATGATAAAAACAACACTAACTTCCTCTATTAGTTAGTCCTCTGATACTAACTAACTCTATTAGTTAGTCCGCCTTAGGGTAGGAGCCAGGTGCTGTCCTGAACAATTTACTCATTTAATCCTACAAACCCACAAGGTAGGTACCTTTATTACCCTCATTTTACAGATAAAGACATTCAAGGCCAGAGACGTTAAGTAACTCAGTCAAGAAGGCGCGGAGGGGCTTCCCTGGTGGCGCAGTGGTTGAGAGTCCGCCTGCCGATGCAGGGAACACGGGTTCGTGCCCCGGTCCGGGAAGATCCCACATGCCGCGGAGCGGCTGGGCCCGTGAGCCATGGCCGCTGAGCCTGCGCGTCCGGAGCCTGTGCTCCACAGCGGGAGAGGCCACAACAGTGAGAGGCCCGCGTACCACACAAAAAAAGATGAAGGCGTGGAGCCAGTATCCAGAGCCCAACATCT
>NW_021703766.1:38340403-38555956 GCF_005190385.1 Monodon monoceros
CAGGATCCTCTCATCAGGTGGTGAAAATCTAATCTCCAGGTATATGGAGGAGGAGGAAAGCCTTTCTGTCCCCACACTGATCTTAATGCCATATTTGGATTGATATAATGATAGCAGAGATCTTGTTTCCCAATGTTGCAGAATCAATGTAATAACAGTAACAGAAATATTATTTAGTTAGTGCAGTTCTGCTGGCATAATGTAGTCACGCTTTCAGCAAAACGATGGAAAATATAAACATTTAATCAGCCCTTATTCACAAAAAAGCCTAAAAATTAATCATGTTTAAATTCTGTGTCTTCGGGAAGCAATTCAGATGCTAAGCAATTCAGATTTTTTTTAATTTTTATTTTTCTTGCTTTTTTTTTTTTTTTTTTTTGGATGTGCAGCCACAGATAACCTAGTGCCGCTCTCAATTACAGCCTCCTTGGGAAAGGCTGAACTGCTCGGCGCCTGCCAAGAGATGGTGACTCCAAGCTGTGGACTTGGTCTGTGTCCCTCCGAGTGGGTTTTCAGCGTGTGTCTGCTTTTCTCCTTCATGTTACCAATCAAGGGCAGGAGGTTATACAATACCCTGTCAAAACAGGCAGCCACCTGCTCCCCAGCCTGCTGGGCCAGGGAGGCGGGGGCAGTGCTGGGGAGTCACTAGGAATGCCAGTGTTCCATGAATGCCTACTATGTGCTGGGCACTGGGCCAGGCAAGGACTCATCTGTCTTTCAAGGTTTCCCCAAGGTCATGACAGAATCCCTCTGAACCTGAACATGTGAGGGACAGAAGGAAAGGAGAGACAGAGAGGGAGGAAGAAAGCAAGGAGAGGGAGAAAGAGCAGAGAGAAGTAGAGTGCCAGATTCAAGGTCAAACCTCGTGGCCAGATGACCTTGAGATCACTTCCCCTCTCCCCTTACATTTCTTGTAAACTGGGGATGGTGCTTCCTGTCGAGCTGCCTGCCCTGGGGCTGGCAGAGGCCAAGAGGGCAGCGCAGGCACCTGGACCTCACACACCGCCCTGCACGGGGCCTCGTCCTGCTTCTGCCCCCTCGCAGGGTCACCTTGGAGAGGCTTTTATGACCGCCATGGAAGCCGAAGCTTCCATTCTCTGCTCCCACCCATAAGATTTCCCTCTGGGGCATCTTCTTCTTGGTCTTCCTCTTTAGACCCCCCAGGGGACATGTGACAATGTCTGGAGACAATGTTCATTGTCGCCTGGGGGTGCGACTGGCATCTAGTGGGCGGAGGCCAGGGATGCTGCTGAGCATCCTTCAGTGCACAAGACAGCCCCCGCAGCCAAGAATCATCCGGCCTGAATGTCAGCTGTGCGGGAGCTGGGAAACTTTGGTCTGACCTGAGGCTGTGACCAGCAGGTGTCAAGACTTGGCCTGGCTTTGCCCATCATTGATTCCCCAGCACCCAGCATAGTCCTTGGAACACCGCAGGGGGAGAATACATAATGGTAGAAGGGATGAAGAAATGGAAGGTCAGAGGACCAAGGACACTGCCAGGCTCCAAGGTGGCGGGGAGAAGCCAGTCACCTGCCTACCTCAATACTTCTGGAAGGGACCCAAAGATGGCTCTAGACCCGAGGCCGCCTCTCGCCCACATAGTGGGTGGCTGGCCCCCCTGGAAGCCTCTGTCTGCCAGAGGATGGCTGCAGCGCCCCAGGCCGGGGCTTGGCCTGGCCTGGAGGATGAGAGCAGGCTGGCAGGAGCCCCCACCCAGGTGCCCTCACTGGGCCGGGGCTGCTCATCAGGTGGTGTCTGGGTTGGGCTGAGGCCAGTGGACCACTTCGTAGTGGAGGGCACTTTCTCAGGCACCTCCAGACAGGAGCTCGACGGAATGTGATTGCTTTCCCTGCAGCTTCAGCCTGGGTGGCGTGTCTCAGGAGGGATGCACGGAGAGAGACTGCACACAGCTGCCCGAGATTTCCCCAGGAGCCCTGCCACAGCCCGTACAGAGCAGGGGAAGCCTTACTGTGGGGCAAGGGCATACTTATTTGCAGGCCCTGCAGGTCTCAGGGAAGGGCCCCATGTCATTCTTAAGCTGAGATGGAATTGGTTTCTTGCCTGTCACTCTGGCCTGGTGGGGCCTGGGGCCAACGGCCAATTTGCAGGCCAGAGTCCCCAGAGAAAAAGGCCATGTGTGTGGGTATGGGGGGCCTGAGGGGGGCGGTGTACATTGCCAATGCTTTAGGCTCTTGGGAGGGCAGTCTGGGTGGGCCTGCTGGGGAAGAAGAGGGACACAGGAGAGATTTGGGGCAGACAAAGGAGGACCCCATAGACCCCTAGGTCTATTCTCTTCACAGCCCCCCTACCTCCCAATATGAGTGTCCTTCAGTGCCCACTGAAAGCTTCCTTCCTCCTGGGGTCCAGCCGGCAGCTCCCAGCAGTGGGCAGTGTTTCTCGGAGGGCTGCCAGCTTTGCATGTCCAGAGGCCTTTCCTTCAGCAGAGGGGCAGGCGCAGCACAGGGAGTGGAAGCACCGGACCGAGAGCCTGGGGACGAGGCCGTGGGCCCCACTCTGCCAGTGGGAGCCCTGCCATTCTGGGGACGTCCATCATCTCTCTCTTCACCCACTGAAAGGTACAGCCACCGTAGCCAGCATGTCTCTCTGCCGTGGTTTGGGGAATGTGACGAGACAGGGGCATCGGGACTTGCTGAGGGAGTACCCTGGGATGAGGCAGGACACCGCCTGGACAGCTCCCTGCCTTGGGAGACCCTCGCAGTCCTGAGACAGAAGCGGCTCAGCTCCTCAAACAGCCCCTACTCTCCTTCGCCTAACTGCCCTGAAGGTCTAGAGCAACAGTGAAGAATCACGTCCCCACGCTTTTCATTGTCTCTCATTTTTACCTGAGTGGCTTCTGCCGTGCCAGGTACGCAAGACTCCCCCTTCACTTGGAGCATCCAGGGACCCCAGCTTTGGATTGATGCATTTTCTGGAAAGGTGAATCCCCCCGATCCTCTACTTCCTCCCCATGCAAGCCTCCTTTCCTCTCCTTCCTGCAGTGGGGCAGGGAACAGGGGCACCATGGCTGGCACACCTGTATAGTCCTTGGGAGGGAGGCCTGTGTTTGCCCTGCAACGCTCTGTGTGTGCGTGCCGTGGGGAGACAAAAAGTCGACAGGGCGGGTCTGCTCCCTCCTCCCTCGCGCTGTCCTGTGACACTTCGGCACCTGCCCTGGTCTGAGAGCCCTGCACTGAGTCAGAAGGAGAGGCAGTTCTTCCAGGCTGCGTGACAGTGCAGTTCACCAGACCCCTTGGTTGTAAGTGACAGAAATCCAAGTAAAGTGGAATGAATTAAAAAGGGGATGTTGGAGTCCTGGCACTGGAAAGCTGAGGTATAGACTTAACTTCAGACATCGTTGGATCAAAGATGCCTCCAGGATTCTTTCTCTCCCCACCTTTCAGCTCTGCCTTCCTCCCTGCTGGCTTCTTCCTCGGGCAGCAAAGAAAATGCCACACAATTAACATCCTCCAGCTCAGCGGCCTCAGCAGAAAAGCTGCTTCCCACTTGTGCCAAGAACAATCCTGGCATCTCACTGGCCAGACTCAGGGCACATGCCTGTTGCTGAGCCAATCGCTGTGCACAGGGTGATGGCCTAGGTTGGCTGGTCAGGTCTGAGCCCCATGCCTCCATCCTGGTACCTGGTAGACAGTGGGGTGGGGATGGGGTTCAGGCTGGTCCAGACCATAGGATTGGGAATGTGGGAAGAAGAGACTTCCTAATGGGAGAACTAGAAGCTGTGATCAGAGCTAGAAATGGATCTCAGCCACTGACCTTGGACAAGTCCCCTCACCCCTCCCTGTCTCAGCTGTGAGTGAAAGAATTGGTCTGCAAGAGCACCCCAAAGATGCTGTTGTTAACAGCTGTTGTCTTACTTTGCCCCTGGGGAGCTGCAGACTGGACGACGCTTGTCTGAGTGTCACATCTCCTCTTCTCCGTGCCTGTGGCATCTCCCCCTGCCCCCCCCCCCAGCAAGGTCCAAAGCCTGCCACTCCCATCTCCACACTGCTCAGAAAGTTCCCAGCCCCTGCCTGCTCAGGACTTTCCCAGACCTCCGTTGAATGACAGGAAAGGTATTAGCCCTGCTGGGCCCTGGAAGTTTGGAGGCCTAAGTGGGAGTCTGTGTGGGAAGAGGAATGACTCCTCTTCTAGAAAAACCAGACCAGGCAGCTGCAAGGTACTCCTGCCCCTGCACTTATTCTCAGGAAAAGTGAAATAATTTGAGGGTTGGGAAGCTGGTCGGGCATAAAGGTCACCTTCCCCTCCCCTCATTGGTAAGTGAGAACGCTGAGGCCCAGAGAGGTTAAGGAATTCATCAGGGACACCCAGCAGGCTGGTGCAGAGTTGGGACTGGAGCCCTGGTTCACCTCTTCAGGGGTCTTTGAAAGATGCCTCAAGACTGGCTGCTTTTCCCCAAATACTTCCTTCTTCCCCACACTAGCTCTTGTGGTGTAAACTTGACCCGCCACATCTCCCATGCGCACCCATGGGTTCACCGCCCCCCCCAGCCCCCCCGTCTACACTCTCACCGCCTGCGTGGAGACTCAGTGATGCACGCTTAAGACTGGGGCGGGAGAGAGCAGCCCCTGAAGGCTCCTGCCCACGACAGCCTCTGTCCTTGCAGCCAAGTGTGGTCACAGACCCCAGTCCTGGATGGACTGCCCCTGGCCCTGGGGAAAGGAGAGTGGGAGGCAAGGCCTCCTGAACAGCCCGTCTTCTTTTGGAAGAGCCAAAGAGAGCAGGGACAACCATCACTAAATTATCCAAGGAATTCTATGCTCCATAATTGTCTTCTTTCTGAGAGGAAAAGAAAAGTCTTCTGCAAATAGGATTTTAGGGTAGGTTTCAGGAGAATGGGGTGGGAAGGGCCTTCCTCTAATTTTTAACTAGTGTTAATCAGGCCTTGACCGGTCACCAGGGCTTTCCGAGCCCACGTGCTCATCGCCAGGCTTCCCCCTACAGAGCGGGCCTCACCTCCTCCTCCGGCTCCTCCTGGTTTTCAGGCAGCATTCTTACCATTGATGAGCCCGACTCAGAGCCAGGTGCTGTGCTGCCTCCCTGAGGGTTGGATGTGATCTTATGAACTCCTTGTATTGGTCAGGGTCCTCTAGGGAACTATGTTCTCCCTTCATCCACCTTTTTTGTTCTCTTCAGGCCCTCAATGGGTGGGATGACATCCATCCACCTCCGGGAGGGCCATCTGTTTTACTCGGTCTACCCATTCAAATGCTAACCTCTTCCAGAAACAGCCTCCCAGATACACCCAGAAACAATGTTTAACCAGATATCTGGGCATCTTGTGGCCCAGGCTGGTTGACAAATGAAACTAACCATCACACTCCTGTTCACAGGTTAGGAAGCTGAAACTCCAAGCTTTCCCAGGCAGTAAGTGGCAGAGGAGGTCTGGTCCCCAGTCACCTGGCTCCCAGGCTCCTGCCCTTAAGCACTGTGCTCCCTGGGAAAGAATATTCACCTTTGACAGAGCGGGAGTCTAGGTCCCCCCATGCTCTCAGCAAGCCCAGGACAAACATAGGGTCCCTTCCCCCCTACCTTGTGTGCCTTGCTTGGGTGATGATTTATTTTTAACCCAGAGCAAATCCAGGGAGCTGGCCACCATGTCAGATGCATCAGTCAGATGTTTTTCTTTTTCCGAGAGAGAAGTCTAACTCTGAGCACCTGCAGCCAGGTCCAGGACATGTTGTCCAAGGTCTGGACTTCATGCTGATGGCATCTGAATGGCAGAGCTGCTTCCTTTACTCTCTCCTTCCTGTGCTGAAAGTGGACTTGCTTTCAAGTCAGTATCCCTGGAATGCTTCTCCATCCACTGGCTGATACTGTCGGTTACACTGGCCAGGGAGTCACATAACACCCACATCTTCCTCCCTCCCTCTGCCCTCTCTCCCTCCTTCCCTTCTTCCCTTCCTTCTTCCTTCTCTTCTCTAACATTATCCTTGCAAAACTCAAATATTATTTTGTGTCACAAATTCAATTGCTGTGCATCCATCTGTCCATCCATCCATTCATCCTTCCTTTCATTTTTTTCTTTTAATGAGTATTTATTTCAATCACTGTCCCTATGAGAGCAAAGATCACTTGATTCCCAGGGTCTGTGTTTAGTCACCCTGTCCACAGCCCTTCTTTACGGTTCACTTGTATGTGCCATTTCTTTGGCACTTGAACGGACCCAGTAGGTCAGGAATGGCCTCTCTGTGAGTCGTCTTTCTCATGGGTGGTGATGACAGAGCTTTTCCTTTCCCCAGTCACTGTGGGTGAATGCCTCTGGGCTGTCACTCTCTGGATACCTGTGGCCCTGTCTGATCCTGAGCAAAGTTACAAGTTTCCCGAAAAAACTGGTTTGTCTGAGGAGAAGAACCAAGGACAGAAAATTGAGTCTCATCGTGGAGTCCATATGCAGATTTTGCGTTGAAATGCAAATCCTTCATTTCAAAAGGTCGGCTGGAATGGTACTTAAAAAAAGAATTGCAGCTGGTTTCGAATAGGGCACCGGAAACAAAAAAGTCCCATCCAAGAATATTCTTTGGCCCTGTGCCCGCGGCTTCTTCTGATGGTGACTCGGCTACATTATCGTTCCCTTCCAGCCCCTGTCGCTTAGTTTAGCATGCTTGGTTATAGATGGTCAGACAGATGGACAGACTGACAGGTGGCCTCTTCACCTAAGCAGACTTTCCTGGTGTGTGGCCGCTTCAGAGTGGAGCCAGCAGCTCTTCCCCAGACCCGCTCACAATTCCCAATCCCTGGCCCGGTCAGCCGGACCTCAGGCCACGGCCCATTTCTGGACATCCTAGTGGCCAAGCCTTGGACAGAAATGAGCTTCCCCTACCCCACCTCATACTCTGCCTCCACCAAGTCTGCTGGACCCAACAAAGGCCTTCTCCATCTCTCCGAGGCCACACCTGACACGACCCCATGGTCCAATGCCTTCCAACCCCTGAGCATTGGCTTTCTGCGTGTGTCTCCTTGGCCTTCTGAGGATCCCCAGCACCTGGACCTGCCTGGTTAGTGGTGGAGGCAGGAGAGACAGTGAGGTCACTGCGCGTGCTCGTGTGCTTATTTACTTCTCTACACCCATCTGGCTCCAAAAGCATTTAACACGGGTCACATACGGCACGGTATGATTAACAACAAGGCAAGGGGAAATAAGGAGTGAACAGTAAGCTGAGGCCAGGGGTCCCGTCAAGGTAGAAACGTGTGCTTTACAAGGTTGGGGGGGTCTCCATTTAGTAATCTCAACTACAAATGCCCGAGTTTTCTGTAAAATAGGAAGAACTGACTCATTACAAACATACTGTTTTGCTTATGAAAAGGATTTTGTCAGAGGTATTTTTAAAGGATGTCTCCTCAAGTGCACGAGATTTGGTTTATAACAACTTCCCTCACACAGAGCCTGTAAGAAGCAGCCCCTAAGTAAAGAGTGGCCCGTCGTCGGTGCCCACCTGGGGAGCTGCTTTTCTTTTCCAGGTTTTCCTAAGCAAGTCAGGGAGCGGATATTACTCAGCTCTTTCCAGCTGTCCTGGCCCAAGGGAGGCGCCCTGGGAGAAGGGGGCACCGAAGATTGGAGCGTGGCCCCTCACAGAAGAGTGAGTGGTGAAGTGGCTAACCGAGAGGGAGTTCAAGGTCGCGTGGGCTTCCTCCAAAGAGCTGGGGCTGCACATATGTCTTCAACTCCTTATGTGCCTGTTCATCTCTCAGAGTCCTCTTTTATTTAAAAAAATCCATTTGTATGGTCTCTTTATATATTAGGGTATTAACCCAATATCTGACGTTTGTCAATTATCTATCTTGTAAATATTTTTCTATTCTGCAATTTTAATTTTGTTAATACACATTTTAATTTTATGTCAGGCTCTGCTCTACTCTCTGGGATTAAATGGTGAGCCAAGAGTAACATAATCCCTGTACTCCAGCCTCAGGAAGGAAGAGGAAACGTGAGTCAATCGATCGCAGAAATAAAGGACAGTCACCACTGCATGAAGTCCTGAAGGAGGGCACGCAGAGCCTCTAGAGACCAAGTAAGGGTCTGTCCCTGAGGAGCTGAAGGGCTCTGCAGGTGACAGTGGGCAGAGGTCCTTGCAAGAGAGTGGACAGAGGGTTGGGGGAAAGGTGGAAGATGGCTGAGATGAGGGGACGAGGTGTCAGGGCCAAGTCATGTGCCCTGGAGGGGACCACCTGGCGTTTCATGAGGAGACCTTTGAAAGGTGTTCAGTGGGCACCCACACGATCTTTCTTAGGTTTGAAGAGGTGTCCAGGTGGGTGGAAGTGGAGAGAGTGAAACAGAGAGAGGACCAGGAGGCACCAGAGAGGGGGAAGGAGGCCAAGGTGGGGAGGGAAGGGTTTAGCTGGGTAAGCAGCCCTGGAGGGCTGAGCAGCAGGGGCAGAGATTTGAGGGGAGGGGCTGAGCAGGAGGGTTTGGTCAAGGGCGAAAGGCAGACCCAACTTCCGGGGTGTGGCTCACTATAGAGGGTGTGGCTTAGTGGGAGGGTGTGGCCAAATGCGGAGTGCGAGGCTGAGCGTGTAGGACACTCCGAGTGTGGAGAGCCTGGCTAAGCATGGGTGGTACACACTTTACATGGGCAGCCTCAGTTCAGGAGGGACAATGTGGACCCCTAAAGTCTCCAGAGAGGGTGCTGTCCGTGGCCAGCACCATGTCACCACTCCCTGGGTCTGCAGTGGTGACCGTCTTCTGGGGCCTACCTGCCCTTACATTCAGGAGGCCCTCACTACCACGTGTGGAATCTGTTATTGTGTAGCCCTGGGCCCCCCACGGGAGCCTCTGAGAGGGCCAGCCAGAAAGATGATGATGTCCCCAGCAGGCCACACATCCCGCCTGTCACCCCACGTTCTTTGTGACCGGAATTCCACTTGGAGACAGAAAAGAAAATAAAAGTGGGGTTTTGTTTTTGTTTTTGTTTTTCAGTCAGCTTCCCCTGTGAGCACCTCCGCTGGTGATTACAGCTCGAACCTCTTGGCTCCGGCCAGGGATCCCTGGCTGAATCACCATCAAGAGCACGCTCCAAACCAAAAGATGTGCGTTTCTGATTTCTGACAGCAACATTGTTTAATTTATGTCATCTTACGCCCTCCCGCTTCTTGCTTCTTCCTCTTCCCTCCCCTTTGCCTCTCCTCCTCTTTCTTTCTATGTCAGGGTGATTTGAAAAAAATCCCAGAATATGGCGAAAGGCATCTAACAAGGGGAGAGAGAATTAAGACAAATTAATTCCAGCAAAATAAGAGGAATTAGGCTTAATTTAAGCAGGTAACAGAAAAGAACCGAGCCGGTCTTTTCCCTTTCCCAGCAATGAGCCCGCATCAGCTCTTTTTTGCCAAAAGGAAGGGCAACATGGCCGCCTTCGTTTGGAGCGGCCCTCCTTCCCCATCCCCAGGTTCTTCTGCACTGGGATTATGGGTTGGCAAGTTGCTGACCGTGGTTGAATTTTATCATTAGTAAGGTTCAGTGCTAACCTCCTCCCCTTATTTCCTTCCCATTTAAAGTTTCAAGGATAATAAATTCTTTTGATTTAGCAATTATTGGAGTACAGAATTAGTCAAACGCAGGCTTTGAGAACAAAGTAGGATGGGGACCGGGTGGGCTTTTGCCGAGATGCCACAAATACTCACAGGCTTGCTGCTGAAAGATTTGGGGAAAATGGTGCTTTGTTAAGTCTGAAATTGGATGGGTTTTAATTTAAGAGCACAGCTCCAACCCTCACCTCTCTCTCTGAGCAGAAAAATAGTTATGTTTGTGGGTGACACATTCCTAAAGTAAACTGTGCTAAACCACTGTGCTGAAATACATTATATTGACTTGTCTGGGGCTGTGCTTTTCCGAGTACAACATTGAGTTGGCTAGTAATAAAAATAAATAAGAATTATATATCATTTCATTCATTTTTTGTATTACACTTGCAAAATGCATAAGGATATAACACAATGTGTTGCAATACAGTTTTAGAAAGTACAATGATAAAATTAATCCTTGATACAGAATGATGGATGCGGGTGGATTAAAGCAGAAATCAGGAGCCGCAGGTGCTCTGAAGGTGTTTCCAGGCCACGTGCTAGACTTGGTGGAGGCCAGAACAGGCCTGTGGTGCCACCTGACTAGGAGAAGGCCCTCCCCTGCCCCGGGACTGCCAGAGGAGCTGGACCCACCTGTGTATGGGTTGCCCTCCCTTGGACCCCACTGTGGAGAGAGATGGCCAGAGTGTCCCTGCCCACCAGGCACTGGAGAAGAAGGGAAAGCCAAGCAGGACAAGCGTTTGCTTCATTTATGTCACAGCATGAGCTGGGATGGCTACAGTGAAGTGTAGACAAGGGGACTTGGCCCTGGGATCCTCAGGTTTTCCTAAAGTCCCTACCACAAACACACTGGCCATTCACCTGCCCGTCTCTGGGCTACTGGGGTGGAGAGCACCCAACTGTCCCTGGGAGCTACAAGGTAGGAGGACTACCCTAGGGAATCCTGGTCTCCCAGTCTGGGTGGGCAGTGGGTGCAGGAAGATCCCCCCAGGCCAACCCTGTGATGTCTGGCTTTGGCATATTCCCCTAAAACCCTTCCTAGTGCCTGTCACCCCCCAAAGCGTGTGTACACATGGCAGTGCTCACACCACGTGGACAAAGGCACAAATGAAGACACACGTGGGGGGACACATACATGTGGATGTATACCCTCACACATATAGAGGCATACGCGTGGATGCACACGCGTGTGTGTGCATGCACAGAGACACACACACACGGGAGACCCATCCCATCCCGTCCCAGGGTTCCTCCCAGGTGGGACATCCTTTCCTTCCCAGCTACAGCAACAAGGACCCCAGTGCAGTCCCCACCATCCCCTCTGGTCTGGACCCCGCCCCAGCCCCTGCACCTTCCCAGCATCTCCAGCTTCCCTGGCCCTCATGCATTCTCTCCAGAGTGGGCCCCTCTGTGGATTCCCATGGCCCTCACCTCACCTCCTCAGCTCCTGTGAAGACTGCCATGACCTCTGGCCTCCCGCACCCCATTTCTTACACACCCTCCTCGAAGCTGCTCAGTGGCCTCACTGGCCTCTCTATGGCTGCTTGAGGACCTGTGTCTGGACCCCTGTCACCTCCTCCTTAGTGATGCCCATGCTCCCCTCAGGACTCCGTCTGGGGGCTGCTCCTCCACCCCTACAGCTGCCCTGCCAGCAGCAGCCGTGGTCACCTGCCTTCCTTCACCTGGGCGACTATTTGGTTTTGTCCGTCGCCCCTCCAACTATCAGCTCTGGGAGTCTGGAGCTTGGGGATCCTGGGAGCCCTTTCTGCAGCTCCCCCACTGTATGCGCTGCAGAGACAGAGCCTGGCGGGGACAGGGGAAGGGAGGAGGGCGGGGGAGAGTGCAGCATCTCAGGCTGGTGGCGGCCCTGGGAGAGGCCCCAGGACACAGGGCGTCAAGGAGGCCCTTTGCTTTCATTCTGCACATTAGTAGATTGTCGCCTGCTTACCTCTGAACAGCCCAGGATGGCTGCCTGTGCTGCAGACAGAGCTGAGGTAGAGAGGGAAGCTGCCCCACATGCTGGCCTGGAGGTGCTGCCAGGCAGCACCTTCTCAGTGACTTTGGTGGCCTCAGGATGGGGACAGGGCCTGGAGGCCTTCTCACCCTCTTCAGCCTAGAGACCTGTGCCTGACAGCACATTGAGCTTCCTAGGCCCCTCCTCCAGCAGCCCTCCCCAGACCAGGTCCCGCCTGCCTCACCTGCCGCGCTCTCAGGCCAGCCTTCAGGGCACCAGGATCCCAGTTTGGTAATCACGTGCTTTTTTAAAAAATCTTTTTTAAAATTGAAGTATAGTTAATTTACAATGTTGTGTTAGTTTCAGGTGTACAGTGAAGTTATTCAGTTTTTTATATATATATATATATATATATATATATATATATTCTTTTTCATATTCTTTTCCATTATGGTTTGTCACAGGGTGCTGAATATACTTCCCTGTGCTGTACAGTAGGACCTTGTTGTTTATCCATTCTGTATATAATAGTTTGCATCTGCTAATCCCAAACTCCCAATCTTTCCTTCCCCTGCACCCACCTCCCTCTTGGCAACCACAAGTCTGTTCTCTATGTCTGTGAGTCTGTTTCTGTTTCATAGATAGGCTCATTTGTGCCATATTTTAGATTCCACATATAAGTGATATCCTATGGTATTTGTCTTTCTCTTTCTGACTTACTTAGTATGATAATCTCTAGGTCCATCTGTGTTGCTGCAAATGGCATTATTTCATTCTTTTTTATGGCTGAGTAATATTCCATTGTGTGTGTGTGTGTGTGTGTGTGTGTGTGTGTGTGTGTGTGTGTGTATACCTCACATATTCTTTATCCATTCCATTCCTGTTTCCATGTCTTGGCTATTGTAAATAGTGCTGCTATGAAAATTGGGGTGCATGTATGTTATTGAATGAATTATGGTTTTCTCCAGGTATATGCCCAGGAGTGGGATTGCAGGATCACACGGTAACTCTATTTTTAATTTTTTGAGGAACCCCCATACTGTTCTCCACAGTGGGTGCACCAATTTACATTGCCACCAACAAGAGGGTGCCTTCTTCTCCACACCCTCTCCAGCAGTTATTAGCAATCATGTGTTTATTTGACAAGACTGTGGGCTTTTCAAGAGCGTAGCCTCCACTGATTTGGTCAGCTCACCACTGGGCCTGGCTTACCATATGCACTCATTAAAAACCACTGATTCAACTAATGAATATGAGAAAGGTGTGCATGTAGGTGTAATTGTGATCATGCATACAAGCCTGTGAGTGAGTATGTGAGCACGTGTGCACATCTGTGTGCAGGTGTGAGTCTGGGTATGTGGGTATAGTAAGTATGTGTGCACATGGGAACGTGTGCATGCGTGTGTGTGGGTACAGTATGTGTATACACATGTGAGGGTGCATGTGTGTGTGCACCTGTGTGGGGGTATTATGCAAGGAATGTGTCCCCCCCAAATTCCTACATTGAAGCCCTAACCCACAATGTGAGTGCATTAGAAGGTAGGCTTTTGGGAAGTTATTATGTTTGGATGAGGTCATGAGGGTGGAGTCCCATGCAGTGCCCTTACAAGAAGAGGAGGGGACATGGGACCTTCCTGCCTCTGTTATGCGAGGACATGGCAGGCCAGGAAGCGGGTCCTTACCAGGAACTGAATCAGCCAGCACCTTGGTCTCAGCCTTCCCGGCCTCCAGACCTGTGAGAAATAAATGTCTGCTGTTTAATCTCTGCAGTGTGATATTCTGTTACAGCAGCCCGAGCTGACTCAGAAGGTGGCTACAGTACGTATGTGCATATGTGTGTGTGTGTGTGTGTGTGTGCAGCTGTGTGAGTGCTGTGCATGAGTGTGCATGCTGAGAGTGTTCCCAGGGCCTGGGGGTGTTCCCTCAGTGCTCTGAATACAGGCGCCTCCTCTGTGGAGCTCACAGGGGTCTCTGAACACAACCCTGAGCACATTCCCAG
This sequence comes from Monodon monoceros, assembly GCF_005190385.1. Classification (NCBI taxonomy): domain Eukaryota; kingdom Metazoa; phylum Chordata; class Mammalia; order Artiodactyla; family Monodontidae; genus Monodon; species Monodon monoceros. Next base: position 38,353,891 of record NW_021703766.1, read on the forward strand.
GGTGTGGCCAGTGAGGCCCCAGGGTTTTCCATCCTCAGTTCTCCAACAAAAGCTGTCCATCCCGGCTTGTCGCTGGTTTCTCGTCAGCACATTCCTATAAAGCTCCTTTCTGTTTCACTCAAAGGGCTGGTCCTGGTGGGCACAGGCTGTAGTGTCCATGGCTGGGGCCCAGGTATGTGGGGAGCTGTGGGGCCCACCAGAGTCTTTACTGGGGTAGTTGAGGAGACAACTATTCTTCTACTCAACAGCCATTGCTGCACTGGACTGGGTCCTGAGGTGGAGGGAGGACAAGCCTTCCCAGCCTGCCCTCAGCATCCCTGAAGGAGAGGTGCTGGGGCCTCCCGGGAGGCAGGAGAGGCTGTTCTGAGTTCAGTCTAGAACCTGGAGGCAGACACCCTGATCAGCTCTGAGAACTAAGTTGGCCCCAAGTATGTGCAGAGTGTGCCCTCGGGCAGCCAGAAGATGCCAGTGCGTCAGTGGCACGGTGTCTGGCAGCAGGCTGCCGCCTGTGGAAGAGGTGGTGCTGCCTTGTGGCTGGGGTAGAGCAGGAGAGGAGGAGCCCGCATGCCCAGAGTAGCGACAGCAGCTGAGGGTGGTGGAGGGCTACCGAAACAGGCTCCAGGTGCACCCAGAAACCCGCTGGGCACGGTGACAGGGACATGGCAGGAGCGGGGAGTCCTGCATTCTCAGGAAGGGTGCACATGTGGCTACCAGACACACCCTTCCCCAAACCTGGGGAAATTAGGCTTCCAGGGGTAGGTGAGGCCCATCCTTTTGTTTCTAAGGAGCTCATGATTCTTATACCATGGAGGGCGGGGGAGGGGGAAATGGTGACAAGATCCATCAACATCCGTCCCATACGAGGCAGAATCTGCTATGTGCCACAAGAAGGGCACAGATAGGGTGCTGTGGGGATTGAGGGAGGGAGAGATTGTGAAATTTACCCTCCTGGTGTGTGTCAGGTGCTGTGCAGTTTCCCCTGACCTCTGTCACCTACATCCTTGATTTGTACAGGGATGAACTTCGGTAATGACCCCCGACCAACATGTTTGTTTGAGCAGCCACACCTCCTGTTGCACAGAGTGAAGCCTCAATCATTTGGTGGTCTGGGAGTCCTCCTTAGGGACAGGCAGGATCCTGGTCATCTGTTGCCTTGGCTGTCACAGGACCCATCCTGGAAGGCCACATCTTTCTTGGAAGTGCCACCACCAGCCCAGACAGATCAGACCCCAGCCCTGCAATGCAACTTATTCAAGAACCACCATAGTGGCTCTGAGAGTCAATTGGAGCCAGATGTGCCGAAGGTCATGGGCAGGTTGTGGGACTGGGCCTGGAGGTGAGGACCACGAGGCCACGTCCCTACCCTCCAGAAGTCATCGGCTGAGCTCCATGTGCCCGCAAGGACACTTTATTTAAGGCCAAGCAGACGCTCGGGGAAACCACACTGTCACGACTCAATCTCTGAGAATGCCATAGCAATTTAAAAAAAGTATATGTACACTTTTTGCCACATCTTAGATGTCCTTCCGCCTACAGAAGCCGTCAAATAAAAATTAATTTTGCTTTAAAAAAAAACCATGCTGCATATTTTTGACACTGGATGTCTGTTCATTTGCATGGGACACGTTCTTCCATAATGAATCATCGTAACGCTTAAATTAAACACAGTAAAAGAATGGTTAATGCCATAACACGCTGACAATTTAACCTGGCCAATATTTTTATTGCCTTGTACAATAAACCTAACAGAGCACAACTTGCTTTTGACTGGTGGAAAATCGGTTATGAACCGCCAGGGAGCAGCCAATTTTTCAAAAGCAGCCATTCAGTCATACTATAGTCACTAAGACTTTTTTTTTCCCCATACACTATTGCTGTTATAATCTTTTGAGGATATTTTATCACAGCAATAACCTCCTCAAACTCAGTCTTTACTGCCGTTAATGACTGGACAGCTGGAGCTATAACTGGCCTTGGCTTTGCCCCCAGCTATTAGCTAACAAACCAGTTGTTATCTGCAGGTAACAACCAATTTCTTGTGGAATTTTCTTGATGAAGTGCCTCACTGGATCAAAGTCATTTTTCCCCTTTCTGACCAGCTTCACGCATCTCAGTGGGCAACTCAAGAGGTGGGAAGCTGGCGACTCTCTAAGCAAGAACCACGGGGTCTGGAGGGCAACTTATTGCCACGCCCCCTGTGCGCGAAGGGAGGGCAGGGCTGGCATAGGCCACATCCTGGGCTTGCGAAGGGCCATCTTGACAGGGTGTGGGGTACAGCAGGAAGAAACTCCTCTGCTGAACTAGCTGGACAGAGCGTAGGGCTGACCACCTGGGAGACTCTGAGGACATATCAGGCAGAGCCAGGCCGAGAGCCATCCCTGGGAATTTGGAGTGGAGGCAGAAATGGGGCCAATTCCAGGTGCGAAAGAAGTCTATGGGATTGACGAGCACCTTGTGTTTGATAAATCTCCGCGTCTGGATTTATGCATCCTCGTTTCGTGTGTGTTTCACTTTTGATCACCCTTGTAAAATTTGAGCTTTTTAAACTAGTGATTTAAAGTTACAAAATGTTCATCTGTTTTACAGTGAACATAGTTTTAAGGACAAGATTAGCAAATTTGGACCTTGGCACCAAAGCTAAATATGTTAAAACAAAGGATTATTGTTGTAATTAAATATCACAGGTTCACCTGAGTAAAATTCGGGGTGGGAATGTTGATATAGAATGACCAGCTGAGGAGAGGCGGACTTCCAAAGGTACGGGCTGCGCTCAGTGCCTGCGAGGGGGGAACCGGCTCCCTCTTCATGTATAATTGGGTTTTAATATTCCCAGTACTCAGCGTCAGGAGAAGTGGATGGGGTGCTGCGGCTTTAGAGTAATGAGGAAACACTACAAAGTGATCACCTGTTTGTGGCAGCAGTTTGAAATTCTGCACATTTATCAGTGTTTACTGTATGAGGCTAAGATTCGATTCCTAAAATCACAGTGCTGGTTACAGTAACTTTACATATGCATCTTTACCAAGCAGGGCAAAACAAAGAATTAATGTTTTTAAAAGTGAAATAAGATTTTTCCAGCCTGGAGAGAAGACCAATTAAAATTACTTCAAATTCTTAAATGAGTTTTAATTTGAGACAGTGGAATTCTTTCAAGAATATGAGTTTTGCTAAATATTTAAAATCATTATATATCATGCTTATCTGAAGCCCAACTTGTTTAGAAATTAAATAACAAATTAAAAATGAGCACAGTATTCATTTTTTGAATTATCTGATGGGTGACTCCCCCCGCCGGGCAAGGTGGAGTTTCTGGAAATGTGGAGGGTCACTGTGGGTAAGTTGAAAGGTAAACTAGGCTTCCTACAAATTCCCAGATTCAAACACTGCCACTGGACTAAAGCAATTCTGTGATTTTAAATCATTTTGAATTTCATAAGCCCAACTCTTTAACCTTTTGTAAATGACAGAAAGTGCAACACATTCTTAACATTTCTGATCATTCTATACTATGTTGGCCCATAACGCTCATCTTTTCCAAATTTAAGCACTTAAAAAATGTGAAGTGCCCCAATAAATTTAAATTGGCATATGCTAATGCATATCAATGGGAAATGATTCAAACATTAGAGGCTGGAAGTGGTGAGTGAGGGCAAGCAAACCAGAGCATCCATTGTCCCGGGATTGATTTTTAATGACTTTCTATTGATTCGGTGCCTTTTAAACCTGATGGTCTAAGGTTGGTCTTGCATATCTATCACATGTATCCTTGGCCAACTCATGCTTCACAGTGAATGTTGGTTGCTTTCCCCCTCTTGCCAAAGATACTATCCTGAAGAGCTGTAAGTCCTGGCTTGCATTGGGCCTTCCAGGGACAGGATCTGAATAGCTACCTGCTAGAAGGGCAACATATTGTTCAAGGTTCTAGTGATTGCCAGTGACAGCAACAAACTCAAGCCAAAAAGGGATTTACTAGCTCTCATAACTGAAAAGTCCAAGAGTAGATCAGGAGTGGCTGGATCCAGGGGCCTCTCCTCTCGCTTTCCTCCCTCCCTTGTTCTCACTCTTGTTGCAGCTCTCTTATCTCTCTCTCTCTCTCTCTCATTCTCCTTCCCTCTCTTCCACTCCACCTCTCCCTCCATCTCTGCTTTTTATTTGTGATGTCTTCAGGCAAGGCTCTCTGCACGTGTAGCCTCTGACAGTTCCAGGCACACATCTCACACTTCCAGGTCCATCAGAAAGAGACTCTCTTAGCGACATTCCAAAGGAGGCCTTGAATTGAGTCTCATTGATCAAGGTGGTTCATGGGCCCATTTCTGAGCCAGTCCCTATGGTCAGGAGGATTCAGTGTTCTGACCGGTCTGATCTGGACCAAACCCACTCTTGCAAGCGAGAGTAGAATAAAATCCTAAACACTTGAATTGCGAGTGGGCAAGAGGTAAACATGAGTCCTGTTATGAGGCCTGGAGGTCCTGCCTGTCCTCCAAATGTTTTTGGCTCTCTCTTTTATGGGCAGTTGTAGGTTGCATTTACTTGCTTCCTTGAAATCAGACATGCCATGTGATTTGCCTCGGCTAGTAAAATAGGAGAGGAAGCAGCTCACGTTACTTCAGGGTGGAAACTTTAGGAGTTCTAGGCAGTGCATGCTCCTGCAGCCTGGGACCCAGAGTGCAAAGATGTGGAGCAGAGCCTTCAGCCAGTGTCCTAATCAGCTTGGGTTTCTGTAACAAGGATACCATAGACTGAGTGACTTAAATAACACACATTCATTTCTCACAGTTTTGGAGGCTAAGTACAAGATCAGGGTGCCTGCATGGACAAGTTCTGGTAAGAGTCCCCTTCTTGCCTTCTTTACATGGCATAGAAAGAGAGAGTTAGGTCTCTTCATCCCCTTACATGGGAACGAATCCTATAATGGGGCTTCATGTGCATGACCTCATTCAAACCCAACTACCTCTCAAATACTATCAGAGTTGGGATTAAGGCATCAACATATGAATTTTGAAAGAACACAAACATTCAGCCCATGGCAGTCAGCCAACCCACGATAGACATAGAAAGGGACATAAATATTGGTTATAAGAAACCATAAATATTTGGGGGCTGTTTGTTGGTGCAGCATAACCTAGGCTATCCTGAGTGATGTGGAAATCAGTAACAGAAATGAGGTCTTACTAAAACCCAAACCTGAGATATGTGGCCTTGATTTGCAGCGAGGAAATGATTATCAGAGGCTGGAAAGATGGTGAATGACGTGATTATATGGTAAAATGTTTGGAAAACTATCACTTGAAGTAATTTAGGAGATAGGATATAAACTTACAGCTCTTGGGGAGAGTTTGGAGGACAGAATGTTCACGGTGTGTATTAATTACTAAAGGCTGAGTTTAGCAAAGTAGTACCAGAAAAAAATTAATTTAAAAATAATTGTCTTGTTTGCAAGCAGGAATGGAAGGGAATACATCAGAGACTTGCAGGGTTGGAAGATACAACTCCTTCTCAACCCCTAACAGTAAAAGATAAAATTGAGAAATACTTCAGTGACAAAGCCTTATTAAAACTCAGCTTCAAAGAAATATAAAATCACGAGTATAGTTGTCACACCATCACTAAAACCTCTGAATAGATTAAAATGTTTTAGAGCAAAAATTTCTCAGTTGAGGGTGTTCAGGTAGACAAAATTTGAGGGAAAAGAAAATTAATATAAGACCTTCTCCCCAAAGCTTGTTAGGTTCAAGGTATTATATTATAAAACATAAGGACAGATAGAGATAGCTGGAGAAAGTATCCCTCCCTCCCTTATATTAAGAGATGAACAATCCACAAGTTCAATCCTCTCTTGAGCCCATCAGAGAGCTGAGGATGAATCTGGAGAGAGACAGGAGCTATTAGGGAGAGGAGGGCTATGACATTTGCTCATCTAGGGCAGAAGCCACCAGATATGGGCAAGAAGAATTCATCTAGAGTAGTAGACAAATTGGTGGAGGCTGAATGTAGGCTGGTGGGACAATGTGACGTCTGTGGAGGCCACAGATACAGGAGCATGTGCGTACCTTCTTGCCAGATTTTTCTCCACAAATTCCACCAGACACTCACTGGGAAGACTGGGGAGAATCTAGGGGAACAAAACTCCATCTGTGCTTTGGAACAAAAGCCTTAATTTGCAGGAGGAAGGCCATCAAAAACTGATGCACTTTGAGCACTGAAGAAAATCCATTGCACCTGGGATAAAAGAAAAGGATAAAGCCATTGAGCCCTGGAGAAGGAACAGGAAAAGGTACTGGAGCCTGAACCAGAGCTAACTGTTCTAGCTATAACTAGAGAAATTTGAAGCCTCTGGTGCACTAAGAGTAACCATAGCAATAACAAACCACAAACTGGGCCTAATTCCTAACAAGATTAGCATAAACCACACATTAAAGGCCTAACAAAAGGAAAGATATGCCCACTTCCAAGCACAAAATCTATTTACCTCAGAATGTACTGTCCTACACAAGATGTCCAGTTTTCAACAAAAATTATGAGGCATGTGAAAATCCAAGAAAAGTCAACACACTTCCAAGAGACAAATCAATCAACAGAACCATACACAGATGTTGAAATCACCTGGCTGATGATTTAAAATTATGATGATTAATATGTTAAAGGCACTGAAGGAAAAGATGTACAGCATGCAAGGTGAGATGAAAATAGAGCATCCAAGAACTGTGGGACAATATTAAATGGTATAACATATCCATTATTGGAATCTCAGAAGAAGATGGAAAGAATAGGGCAGAAAAAATATTTGAAGAAATAATAGCCAAAAATTTTCTGAAATTAATGACAGTTACCAAACTACAGATCCAAGAGACTCAGCAAACACAGAGCAAGATAAATAACACCTACCCTGAAGAAACAAAATCAAAATAAAACAAACATGTAGACATGTTCTGTAGGCAGAGAACAAAAGACAAAGAGAAAATCCTGAAGGCAATCAGAACATATTACAAAAACATATTACACACAGAGGAACAAATATACTTGTCAGAAACCATGCAAGCCAGAAGACAATGAAGTGACATCATCTTTAAAGTGCTTAAAGAAAAACAAAACTGCATATAAAAAATAGTACATAGGATGAGAAAGAGGAACTGGAGATACATTGTTGTAAACTCTTTACACTACTTGGAAGTAGACTGTGATTAAATAAAGATGTAAAGATGTATATTGTAAACCCTGTAGCAACCATTAGTAAAGTAATTGGAGAGTCATCATAGGTAATTAGTCAATAGTAGAGATAAAGTGGAATCATGAATGTATTCAATTCATTCAAATGATGGGAGAAAAAGAGAAAAAAGAAATAAAAACAGATTAAATGAATAGAAAAAACCCAGTAAAATAGTACTGATATATTCTTATTCAAACACGTTACTAATCCCACTAAACCTTTACGTCTAAATGCATCAATAAAAAGACAGAGACTTACAGGTGGATAAAAACCAAATATGCTCTCTACAATATACTATGTGCAAGAAACTCACAATATGCTATGTACAATATACCTATATAAGAAACAATACAAAGCTAGTTAAAAATAAAATGATTTAAAAATATATATCATGAAACCACTGATTTCATTTCTCTTGAGTATATACCTAGGAGTAGAATTCCTAGGTCATGTGGTAACTTGATGTTTAACCATTTGAGGAACTGCCAGATTGTTTTCCAAAGTGACTGTACCAGTTTATAGTCTCACCAGTAGTCAGTAGGATTCTGACTTCTCCACATCCTCATCAACACTTTTTCTTTTTTCCCCCAGTTTTACTGAAATATAATTGACATAAAGCACGGTATAAAATTTGAGGTGTACAGCATAATGATTTGACTACACATTGTGAAATGATTACCACAGTAAATTTAGTTAACATCCACCATTTCATATAAATACAAATAAAAAGAGAGAGGAAAAGAAAAAAAATTTCTTGTGATGAGAATTCATAACTCATAACTTTCATATATACTATTCAGAAGTGTTAACTACAGTCATCACATTGTACATTACATCCCTAGTACTTATTTATCTTATAACTGGAAGTGTGTACCTTTGGACTATTTTCATCCCCTTCCCCCCAACACTCCCACATTTGGTAACAAATCTCTCTATGAGTTTGGTGTTTTCTTTTTTCTTTACTTTTTTTTTCAAGATTCCACATATGAGTGAGATCATATAGCATTGATATTTGTCTTTTTTTAACTTAGTTCACTTAGCATAATGTCTTCAAGGTCCATCCACGTTATCGCAAATGCAGGATTTCCTTCATTTTTAGGGAGAGAGATAGATGGTAGATAGATAGATAGATAGATAGATAGATAGATAGATTTTCTATTTATTACAACTTTTTTATCCATTCATCCATAGATGAACATTTAGGTTGTTTTCATATCTTGGCTACTGTAAATAATGCTGCTGTGAACCTGGGGGTGCAGCTGTCTCTTTGACATAGTATTTTTCTTTCCTTCAGATATATTCCCTGAACTGAAATTGTTGGATCATATGGTAGTTCCATTTTTAATTTTTTGAGACACCTCCATACTGTTTTCCACAGTGGCTGTACCAACATTTGTTCTTATTTGATTTTTTGATCATCCTAGCAGGTGTGAACTTGTATTTCTTTGTGGTTTTGATTTGCATTTCCCTGATGTTGAGCATCTTTTCATGTGCTTATTGGCCATTTGTATATATTCTTTGGAGAAATGTCTATTCATATTCTTTGCCCATTTTAAAATTTGATTGTCTTTTTACTATTATATTGTAAGAATTCTTTATAAATGTTAGATAAATATTCCTTATCAAATATATGGTTTGCAAATATTTTTTCCCACTCCGTGGGTTGTCTTTTCACCTTCTTAATATTATGCTTTGAGGCACAAAAGATTTAATTTTTAGGAAGTCCATTTTAATGATTATCTCTTTTGTTGCTTGTGTTTTTGGTGTCATATCTAAGAATCCATTGCCAGATTCAAGGTCGTGGAGATTTACTCCTCTGTTTTCTTATGAGTTTTATCTCTTAAATTTAGGTCTTTGATTCATTTCAAGTTAATCTTTGTATTTGATATGAGGTAAGGGTCCAATTTCATTCCTTTGTATGTGAATAACCAGTTATCCTAGCACCATTTGTTGGAAAGACTATTCTTTCCAGACTGAATGGTCTTGGCACCTATGTCAAAAATGAATTGACTATAGAAACATGGGTTTATTTCTAGACTCTCAGTTCCATTCCACTGACCTATATGTCTATCCTTATGCCCCAATATCTTGACTACATTTGCTTTGTAGTAAATTTTGAAATTGAGAATTGTGAGTCCTCCAACTTTGTTCTTTTTTAAGATTGATTTGGCTATTCTAGGTCCTTTGCTATTCCATATAAAATTTAGGAATCATTTTGTCAATTTCTATGAAGAAGCCCACTGATGTTTTATTAAAACATCTTGTTTTATCTATAAATCTTGTTGATCTTGTTGAATCTATAAATCAGTTTGAGAGGCATTTCCATCTTAATATTTAGTCTTTCAGTTCTTCAAAATGGGATGTTTCCCATTTATTTGTATCTTTTAAAAAATTCCTTTCAACAATGCTTTGTAGTTTTCAGAATATAAGTTTTGCAATTCCTTGGTTAAATTTATTCCTAAGCATTTTATTCTTTTTGATGACACTATAAAATGGTTTGCTTAATTTCTCTTTGTGATTGTTCATTGCAAGTATTTAGAAATGCAATTAATTTTTGTATATTGATATTGTATTCTGCAAACTTGCTGAACTGTTTATTAGTTCTAATAGTACTTTAGCAGATTTCTTAGAATTTTCTATATACAAAATCATCCTCTGTAACTAGAGATAGTTTTACTTTTTACTTTGCAACATGGATGTCTTTTATTTCTTTTTCTTGACTAATTGCCTTGGATAGAACTTCTAATGCAAGAATAAACAAAAGTGGTGAGAGTGACTATCCACCCATGGTTTGTCCCTGATTCTAGGTGGAAAGTATCAGCTTTTCACCATTGTGTATGATGTTAACTGTGGGCTTTATATAGCTGTCCTTTATCAGGTTGAAGGAGTTCCCTTCTATTTCTAGTTTGCTGAGTTTTTTTTCATGCAGTGTGTTAGATTTTGTCAAATTTGTTTTCTGTGTCAAGTGAGATGATCATGTGGATTTCTCTTTTTAGTCTAGTGATATAGGGTGTTACATAAATTGATGTTAGGATGTAAAACTAACCTTGTATTCCAGGGATAGATCACACTTGGTCGTTGTGTATATTTCTTTTTATATGTTGTTGAATTTGGTTTGCTAGTATTTTGTTGAGGATTTTTGCATCCATACTTATAAGAGATCAGTAGCTTTCCTTCCTCATCATGTCTTTGTCTTGTTTTGATATCAGGATAATGCTGGTCTTATTAAATGAGTTTGAAAGTGTTCTTTCCTATTCTATTTTTGGGAAGAATTTGTGATAAACTCTTCCAAGTGAAGAGGTAATACTTGAATAACAGGTATTAATTCTTCTTTAAATGTTTGGTAGAGTTCAGCAGTGAAACCATCTGGGTCTGAGCTTTTCTTTGTGAGTAGTTTGTTTAAAAACCCTTCAATCTCTATTTACTGCAAGTCTATTCAAATTGTCTATTTATTTATTTATTTATTTATTTACTTTTTTTGCGGTACGCAGGCCTCTCACTGTGTGGCCTCTCCCGTTGCAGAGCACAGGCTCCGGATGCGCAGGCTCAGCGGCCATGGCTCACAGGCCCAGCCGCTCCACAGAATGTGGGATCTTCCCGGACCGGGGCACGAACCCGTGTTCCCTGCATCGGCAGGCGGACTCTCAACCACTGCGCCACCAGGGAAGCCCCTCTATGTATTCTTGAATCAATTTTTGTAGATTGTGTCTTCATAGGAATTGTCCATTTCATCTAAATTATCTACTTTATTGACATACAATTATTCATATTTCTTAATTATTTTTATTTCTGAAACGTTGGTAATAGTGCCCCTGTTTCATTTCTGATTCTAATAATTGGAGTCTTCTACCTTTTAAAATTATCAATATAGCTAAAGATTTGTTAATTTTGTTGATCTTTCCAAAAAACTGGGTTTCAGTGTCAGTGATTTTCTCTCTTGTTTTTCTATTCTCTATTTCAGTGATTTCCACTCTAAATTTTATTGTTTCCTGCCTTTTTTTAAGGTTTAGTTTGCCCCCCCCTTCCCAGTGTTTTAAGGTAGAAGATAAGGTTATTGATTTGAGATCTTTCTTCTTTGTAGGATAGAAATATAAATAAATATAAATTTCCCTCTAAGAACTGCTTTAATTGAATCCCATAAGTTTGGGTATGTTGTATCTTCATTTTCCTTCATCTCAAAGTATTTTATAATTTATCTTTTGTTTTCTTTTTTGACTCACAGCTTACATGGGAGTGTATTGTTTAATTTCCACATATTTGCAAGTTTCCCAGATTTTCTTTGGTTACTGATTTATAATTTTATTCCACAAGATTAGAGAACATACTATGTCTTACTTAATCCTTTCAAATTTATTAAGGTTTTTTTTATGGCCTGGCATATGACCTACCCTGGATAATGTTCTATGTGCATTTGAGAAGAACATATATTCTCAAGTTGTTGGATAGAATGTTCTATAGATGCCTGTTAGGTCTAGTTGGTTTATAGTGTTATTCAAGTTTTCAGTTTTCTTTTGAACTGCCTAGTTGTTCTAGCCATTACTGAAGGTGGGTATTGAAGTTTCCAACTATTATTGTTCAATTGTCAATTGTATTACTCCCTCTCTGTCAATTTTTGCTTCACGTATTTTGGTGCTCTGTTATTAGCTGCATATATGTTTATAACCCTTATATCTTCCTGATGGATTCATTCTTTTATCATTATAAAATATTCTTCTTTATCTCTAGTAACATGTGTAAAGATCTATTCGTCTGATACTAATATATCATAATTCCAGCTTCCTTGCGGTTGCTGTATGCATGCTATATCTTTTTTCCCATCCTTTTCCTTAGAATCTGTTTTTATCTTTGAATCTAAAATGTGTCTAAGTAGACAGCATATAGCTGGATTATGTTTCTTTTTCCAACCTGGAAATCTCTAACTTTTGATTGGCTTGTTTTGTCTATACAGATTTAATGTTGATGTTATTATTTATATAGTTGGATGTACAACTGCCATCTATCTGTTTTCTATGCATCTTCTGTATATTTTGTTCTTCTGTTCCCCCTTTTACTTCTTTCTTTTGCATTTAAATGCAAATATTTTTAATATAGAATTTTAAATTCTTTGATGAGTTTTTAATATTTTTTTTTACTCTCTTTCCTTGAGTTATTTCCTTAGTGGCTTACCTTATACATCTTAACTTATCAGAATCAGTTTCAGATTTATACTAACTTAATTCCAGTGAGATTTAGAAACATTACTACTATATAGTTCTGTTTATTTCCTCCATTTTTTGTGGTGTTATTGTTATATATATCTATAAAATATTACATGCCCAACAATAATACACAGTTACAATTATTATTTATATAATTTTATGTTTTTAAAAATAGTTGAGAGAAAAGAGGAGAACAAGTATATATTTACAACTTTTGCTATACTAACCTTCTTATTTATCATTTTTATTCTCCCTATTTGTTGAAGTTGAGTTACCACCTGGAGTCATTTCCTTGGCCCAGCACATTTTTACCCTCATTCATCTCCTTTGTATAAATATATTACCTTTCTGTATGCTATAGGCTCAACAATATATTATGTGCATATTGTTTTATACAGTTATTTTTTAAATCGCTTAAGAGAAGATAAAAGTATGTGCTTATACTGTCTTTTATATTATTGCCTTTACTAGAACTCTCTTTTTTTTTTTTTTCTTGTGGATTACTGTCTAGGGTCACCTGCTTTCAGCCTAAAGAACTTCCACTAGTATTTGTTGTAAAGTGGGTCTACTACCAGAAAATTCTTTCAGTTTTTATTTATCTGGGAATGTCTTTATTTTACCTTTATTTTTGAAAGATAACATGGCTAGATATAGGATTCTTGGTTGACAGTTTTTTTCTTTGAGCATTTTGAATATTATATCACACTGCCTTCTGGTCTCGATTGTTTCTGTTGTGAGGTCAGCTTTTAATCTTATTGGGGTTTCCTTGAAAGTGATGAGTCATTTTTCTCTTGCTGCTTTCAAGATTTTCTTCTTGTATTTGGCTTTCAGCATTTTTAGCATGATGTGTCTGTGTGTCAGTATTTGTGTTTAACCTATTTGGAGTCATTGAACCTTCTGAATACATAAATTAATTTTCATAAATTTGAAAATTTTTCAGTATAATTTCTTTGAATATTTTTCTACTCCGTTCTTGTCCTCTTCTTATGGTAGTCCTCTTATGTGTATTTTGTGTGCTTAGTGGTGTCCCACATTTCTCTGAGGTTCTGTTTATTCTTTTTCCTCTCTGTTCTTTAGATTTTATCGTCATTGAAATATCTTAAATTTTGTTAATTCTTTTTTTCTGCCAGTTCAAATCTACTGATGAGCCCCTCTAGTAAAATTTTTCATCTCATTTATTGCACTTTTCAACTCCAGAGTTCTCATTTGGTTCTTTTTATATAATTTCTATTTCTTTATTGATAGTCTCAGCTTGATGTGACATTGTCATCATACCTTCTTTTACTTTGTTAAGTCATGGTTTCCTTTAGTTTGATGAATATATTTATAATAGCTACTTTGAAGTCTTTTTCTGATAAATTAGACATCTTGTTGCTCTCACAGGCAGTTTCTGTTGCTTGCTTTTTGTCCCAGTGTATGAATGATACTTTTCTGTTTTATTAAATATTGTAGTTTTTTTTGTAAACTGGACATTTTAGATATTATATTGTAGTAACTCTGGGTGCTGATCTCTCACCCTTCTGGGGGTGTTATTGTTATTTTCTTGTTTATTTGTTTAGTGACTGGCTGGGTTATTTGGTGACATCAATTCCTTCTCACCACCTACCGTCTCAAGCTTCTGATGCTGCTCATTAGGGGACACAGCCTTGAATATGATTATGGTCACACTGACAATGGCTTTGGCAGGGCTCACTCTGTCTGTTCCCCTGACCACATCAGCTTTTAATCTCCACTACTTGCCAGCTGAATTCTCTGTTATTAAAAAAAGAAAATTCCCTTTAGCATAAATTACCCCACAGGGTGATCCAATCATGTTTGAGCAACTTTGGTGAATGTTTGAGATTTGTTCTGACACCAGGGAGCTTCTCCCAGCTGTCTCTTTCCCTGATTCTCTCTGGAAAGGAGAGGAAGACCTGGGTTCTTGGCTGCACCAGCCTGGAGTTGTGTTTCCGTCTTGCTGAGCTGAAAGGGTGAAGGGAGGGAAAGTCTTCTTCAAATACCACAGACTCTTGCTGTTCTTACTGGGTTTTAGTAGATTTTCATGAGTAAATGTTTCTTCATTTGCGATATACCATATGGATCATTTCCAGAGAACTAAAATGCTTGGTTTTGTTTTTTATAATTTTTACCAGTTTCATGGGGGAGCAAGCCACATGCTATCATGACAAAAGTATATCTCAAATAAGGGTACCTTCTTAACCTCATCTACAAAATTCCTATGGCTAATATCATACTGAATGTTTCCTCCCTAAGATTAGGAACAAGGCAAGGATGTCATTTCTCACTACTCCTATGCAACCTCATAATAGAAGTCCTATCCAGTGCAATAAGACATGAAAAATATATAAAAATCATACAGATTAAAGAGGGAGAAAAAAATTCTACTTGTATAATGCGATTATCTATGTAGAAAACCTCAGAGAATTTACAAATAAGCTTATGGCACAAATAAGTCGTTTTAGCAAGGTTGCAGGATACAAGGTCAATATGCAAAAAGCAATTGTATTTATATATATTAGCAATGCAGAACTGGAATTCAAAATTTACAAAACAGTACATTTACCATAGTACAAAAAATGAAATACTTAGGTATAAATCAAACAAAATCTGTATAGGATCTGTATGCTAAAAATTATAAGGCACCAAGGAAATCAACAATGACCTAAATAAATGGAAAATATCCATGATCTTTGATTGGAAGGTTCAATGTTGTTAAGATGTTAATTCTCCCCAAATTGACCTAGAGATTAACTATAATCCTATTCAAAATTCCAGCAGGCTTTTTTGTAGATATTGACAAGCTGCTTCTAAAATTTATATAGAGAGCTTCCCTGGTGGCGCAGTGGTTGAGAGTCCACCTGCCGATGCAGAGGACACGGGTTCGTGCCCTGGTCCAGGAAGATCCCACATGCCGCAGAGCGGCTGGGCCCGTGGGCCATGGCCGCTGAGCCTGCACATCTGGAGCCTGTGCTCCACAATGGGAGAGGCCACAACAGTGAGAGGTCCACGTACTGCAAAAATAATAATAATAATAAAATAAAATTTATATAGAAAGTCAAAGGAATTAGAAAAGCCAAAATAATTTAGAAAAGAACAAAGTTGGAACTCATACTACCTGAGTTTTTTTTTTGGTTTTTTCTTTTTTTTGCGGTACGTGGGCCTCTCACTGTTGTGGCCTCTCCCATTGCAGAGCACAGGCTCCGGACGTGCAGGCTCAGCGGCCATGGCTCACGGGCCCAGCTGCTCTGAGGCATGTGGGATCCTCCTGGACCGGGGCACGAGCCCTTGTCCCCTGCATCGGCAAGCGGACTTTCAACCACTGCGCCACCAGGGAAGCCCCATACTACCTGATTTTGAGACTTAATATAATGCTACCATAATCAAAACAACATGGTATTGGTAAAATAATAGTCACATGGATCAGTAGGATAGAGTAGAGAGTCCAGAAATAGATTTACAAAAATGGCTTTGACAAAGTCACAAAGAAAATCCAATGGACAAAGGATAATCTTTTAGGAAATGTAAAATGTGAAACCATAAAACTCTTATAGGAAAACATAGGAGGATGTATTTGCGATCTTGAAATAGGCAAAGAGTTTAGATATGACACTGAAAGTATAATCCATAGAAGAAAAAGAAAAGATAAATTGGACTTTATCAAATTAAAAACTGTTGCTCTGGAAAAGATACCTTTAAGAGAATGAAAACACAAAACAAAGGCTGGGAGAAGTATCTAAAAATCACATTTGTGATAAAGCGTCATATCCAGCATATATAAATAACTTTTAAATTTCAACTGTAAGACAATAAATAATCCAATTTTTTAAATGAGCAAAATATCTAAATAGATACTTCACCAAGGAAGATATATGGAAGGCAATTAAGCATATGTAAAGATTCCCAATATCATTAGTCATTAGGAAAATGCAAATTTGAATTACAATGAGATATCACTACCCTCCTGCTGGAATGGCTAAGATAAAAAAGCCTGAGAATATCAAGTGCTGACATGGATGCAGAGGAATTGACACTCTAATACATTGCTCATGGGACTGCCAAATGTTACAACCAATGTGGAAACCAGTTTGGAAGTTTCCTGTAAAGTCAACCATAACCAGCAGCCCAGCTCCTGTGTAAATGAAAACTTATGTTCACATAAAAACCGTTACACATTTTTTTATAGTAGCTTTACCTATAATAGCCCAAAGTGGAAACAACACCAATAATTTTCAAATGGTGAATAGATAACTGCCATACTTCCATGCAATGGAACACTACTCAGCAAGAAAAAAAGAACAAATTACCAAAAATACAAAACATGGATGACTCTTAAATGCATAAGCCAGAATCCAAAAATTCCATAGTGTGTCATAGCATTTACATGACACTTTGGAAAAGGCAAAACAATATGGTGGGGTCATGAGTAGGGCTTGGAGGATGAAACAGGATATGAGGGAAATTTAAAAATGGAATACAAATTATAACTAATGAATCTAACTGTATTACAAATGGATGACATAAGCACACTGAAGGGAGTGAAAAAGGAAGAAAAAACTAACCTAAGTTACTTTGTAAAATATTCAATATTTTGCTGGATAGTGTAAAGATAAAGACAAAAAGAACTGTATACAAATGCTATATTTTAATTAGTAATTTTTTTTTCTTGTGGTAATATGTGTAGCAATTCTGGAACTACTTTCTGTGTATAGAAGAGTTGAACAAATAAGTTCTATATTTAGATATATAGATATCTTGCCTATATTTTAGATAATGAGAGCCAGATATCTTACTGCTGGAAAAAGAAAGGGGAAAGACTAGAAGATCAGAATCAAAGGATATATATACATACACACACACATGCACTCACACATATCTATACATACAGATAGATAGATACACACATAATACAAATATGTGTGTATGTGTGAGGAAGTATACATCAAGTATTTCCAAGTTCTATTTGCTGAGAAGCAATGACACCATAGCAACAATGGGTACACACAATGTCCCAAACTTGGTTTCTAAGTACCATTCTTCAATAAAAGGAACCAGAACTTCTTTAGAAGTGATTGATTTTAAGGTAGGGGCAGGGACAATGCAAGATGAGCCTGAAGCATCTTCTAGTGCCAGAAGGAAATTGCTTAGGAAAGAATGGGGCATGTTGAAAGGGCACATGAGCCAAGCTGAAAGAGCTCCCAATAGCCAAATTGGAAAAATTTGAGCAAAAAATAAATAGCTGGTAATAGTATTGAGTTACAGCCCAATAAAATACATATCTATGGGTCTATATTTGGTATAAATAAACTATTGAATAAACACATAAATGGGATGGGGAGTACATCTCTTCCTTACAGAAGAATCCCAATTCTTCTTTGAAACATAGAAGGAATGAGGGAAGTTAAAAGTCATGTTAGAACAACACAGAAATAATTGTTGCAGGCAAGATCCAATGATGGATGCTAAAATTAATGGGCAGAAGTTTGAGCAGATACAGAATATTTGCATGATCTCAGCTTACTAGTGGAGAATCCTGGTAGACACCATCTATACAAAGTGATAAAGATTAACGTCACTGGGGAAAAAAGACATATTGACATCATGCAACCTCAGATATGATGTATCAAGAAGGGCACATTGTTTCTGTCACATTCTTGCCATAAATACATAATCATAATAAAATCAGGAGAAACAGCAAACAAACCCAAATTGAGGAATGTCTAAAATATAATTTACCAGTACTCTTCAAAGTGTCAAGGTCATGAAAGACAAGGGAAGAGACTAAGGAAACATAACGACTAAATGCAACGTATGGTTCTAGTTTGCTCAGTTTGGATAATTTTACTGTGGCTGTACAAGACGTTAACATTAGGAAGCTGAGTGGAGGGTACACAGGAACTCTCTGTACTAGTTTTGCAACTCTTCTGTGAGTGTGAGATTATTTCAAAATAAAAAACTAAAAATACAACGAAAAATAGGAGAGAGAGAGATGTGAGGACACAGGAACAAAGACATGTAGTGGTTTGGGGACTTTATCTCATAAAGAACTATGGGTAGTGTTACTGGCACATGGAGTTTACCAGAAGCAAGTAGATAAGAGACTACTACATTTTGAGTGAGTTATATTACGAAAAGAATTGTCAGCCTGGATTACTAAAAGGACTCTGACTGTTGGAGACTTAAAGTTACACTTAGGCTCCCACCCTTTGTGGTGGAAAGTGGCTGGACAAATGGTTCAGTCTTAAGGAAGCTGTATTCCCCAAGACACACTTCAGATAAGGCCAAAGAAGAACCATCTAGATGACATAGCTGGGGTTGGGGAGTTACTGTCATGGAGCAAAATCAGACCCTAATCAGAGTAAAAAGTTTCCGGGTTTGGGAATAGCTCTAGACAAGTATCTGCTGGGGACTCTCTTTCCTCTCCTTTCTGAATGGGAGGGTTTACTGTGGTTGTCCAGCTCCCGGTGACCTCTGTATTCTGGGCACATGTTGGAGAGGCAGGGGTGGTCAAGGCCCTTGCCTTTTAGTTATATTTCCGGAGTAAGAGGGACCTTACCAACCTGAGGATGGAAAGTGTAGTATGTGAGAGAAGGAGAGTGAAACAGAATATTTAATGACTCGAAGGGCAGTCTTTGGTAGCCCTCAGAGCTTGCATTTGCATATCTGCTTTTCCTCCTTCCAGACACACAGTATGATTGTACTTCTCACTCCCCCGAAGTGAGGAATGGCCACGTGACTTGCTTTGGCCAAAGAAAATGAGCAGAGTGGCATTGTTGTTTCCTAGTGGAAGTATTTAATTAGCAGTGTGCGGCTCTCCAGAGCTCTCCTCCCTGCCAGGGTGACCTGGTGTTCCAGAAAGTAGCAGCTTCCTCAGCCTGGATTGCAGAGTGAGGGTAACACAGAGAAGAGCCCTTGCTGACCTGACTGACATGTAATTAGCACGAGAAGCAAACATGTGTCGTTCTAAGTCTTTGAGATCAAGGGTCATTTGTTACCATAGCCTAACCTGGCCTATCCCGACAGAACCCACTGGAGAAAGCGGGAGTGGACGGCAGGCAGGGAAACCACATCTGGATGTGTCATCTGGTTTCATTAGCCAGGTGGCCATAGCTCAGGTTCTTCAATGGCCATTTCCCCTTGCCAAGCTGGGTGAGGCTTGGTGAAAAGCCCAGGAGAAGAGCGATGCAGGCCTGGGTTTGTGGAATGTTGGCCAGGCCTTTTCTTCCACCGCCATTTTATTTTTGAATTCATCCTCCTGGTGTTGCCTGAATGGCTATAACGCTTCCCACTCTGTCAGGAAAAGGAAAGGGCTACAGAAAATCTTTTAAACACGGGGCTGGTCCAGGAGCTGGACGGTGATGTTCATAGCCATGGGGGTCACTCTGCCTTCACATATTGTGTTTGTTGAGTAGCTCTGGACTTGGAACCCAGAGACCTGGTTCTAGGTCTCACTGTTCACAGACTCACTAAGAATAGACTAATGGCTGCTCTTGGGGCCTCAGTCTCCCCAAATGAATTGAGGAATTAGGGTAGAGGGAAATACGTTCAAATAAGTTTTTTGTTCGACGAGTTCTTTCCCCACAAATAACATAAAACAGAGTGGCTCAGAATGCACTTTCCACTACCTCTTCCTGCCCCCCAAAGAGCAGTTGCCTTGCATTTTCTCCAAAGAACCCCTAAAGCTCCTGGGAACACAGTTTGGAAAGCTCTGAGGGCTCTTCTAGCTCATATAGGCTGTGACTTTTCAGGATGGCGGAAACGTATTGTGCCTGTCAAATCTCAGGCACCCTGAACTGGCGAGGTGCTGTTTGGCTGGGGGTCTGCTGGCCTCTCAGCCCAGAGCCCTCAGCACCCAGTGCTTTGCTTGCACCAGACAGAAATGCTCTCCTTAAGCTGGTCGGAAGGATCAAAAGAGACTCAGAAAGATAATAATTTTCCCTTGGTAAATTCAGGTTTTCATGCCCTATGTGTTAATATCCGGACCCCTGGTGTGCTCCCAACCACATACCCTGTATTTTGGGAAGAGCTGGCACAGCGTTTTGGAGTCAGACTACTCTGAGTTCAAATTCCTCAATCTGCTGTGACCTTGGAGAAAAAAGTTACTTAAGTCCTATCTGCTTCAGTGTTCTTATCTGTAAAGTGGGGTTCCTATAATCATAGAAACTGGTCCATAGAACTTTGAGCGATAAATGAGTTCTTGCATGGGAAGACCTGAGCTGGGCGCCTGGCCAGGAGAACACATCTGTGATCAGCATCGTGTCATTATCCTCACACTTGACCAGATGGGGTCATTTCACAGTCTTGTGTGAACATCTTTCCTCCACAAGGCATCTTTGAACAACCTGTTCCCAATCACACACATCTCCCCCGACCGGCCCCATCACTGAGCCTCAAAGTTCCCCTCATAGAAAAGAAAAACGGTGCTGCCCTGAATAGATTTGGCTAACTTGGTGATCCCCAAGGTGTTACACCCACCAGGACCAACAATTTCCCACCATGGCCTCATTCAGCAACTTGCTGGTTATAGTAGGTTACAACCCACTAGCAGTGTTCACGAAATTCTAACACAAGTAGTTCCAAAATGAAAAATATAATACGAACGCTACCCAAAACAGCAGCAAGTACTTGTTTTAACACCCCTCTGGTCCACATATCAATCAACAATCAATGGGTCTGCTTTAGTCCCTGCACTTGATCATTATTTGCATCAGAGTGTAGACATAATCCAAGCCTGTTGTGTTTCAGCATGGCTCTGAAGGAGTTAAGTGAAATAAAGAATATTATCAATATTGTATCAGTCACAGATGAGAAACTACATACCAGGATCAGTGTAATTCATTCATTGGTTTATGGACACCGAGTCCTCTGGGGACTGTCACAAATCCACTTGATGTTCCTGAGTGTGAGATTTAGCATTTGGATCTTTGATTTAGCTGAAAGATGTGTAAAAACTCATGCAGTCAGACAACTCCCTACAGGCGATTCATCTGTGTTGGCTTTTACGTAACAGTTATTCCAATCAAGTGGCAGCAGTAACTTAAGCTCCATAACTTGCCTCTGAATTCACATTTCTGAGATGCTGGAATGTGGAGGAACAGTGACAGGGACAAGAATGTCCCTCTGGGAGAAGGGAGCCTTCTTGCTCTCTTGTTCCTTTGGGATGGGCAGGTACCACCTAGGGAGGCCATGTTTTGAGGAATGATGTAGCTCTTGGCTTCCAAGCCTCCAGACCTGCATGATGTCCTGAGTTCCCTGATGCAGGATGCAGATTGGAGATGGGAGGGTGAGAGCCATTAGCCCTTGGGAGTTGGACACACTCAGGGCTCTCAGAGCTGTAGTTGGGGGTCCTAAAAGGGCTCCAGGCCATGGCTAGCATGGCAGGGGGCAGATGGGGAAGACTGGAAGAACTGTAGTGGCTCAGTTAAGCCAGGTGGGAGACATAACTCTTTGGTTAATGACTTGATGGATAGTGGTTCTCAGTTTTCCTCCTCCAGGATTCCTGCCACGTCCCTCACCACAGCTGCCTCCGTCCAGCTCTAAGTCTCTTTTTGATTTCTCATCACCTGCCCCAAAAGTTGCATCATCTTAGTATCTCCAGTGAGAATAAAACTGCAAGTGGAATGTTCTGCGCACAAACTCAGAGAGATAAAGAGATTCAGTGGCATCTCTATATGAATGGGCTTCAAATATCATTGTTATTAATAGATGATATTTTAGATGGGCTTAGTGAGTATCAGCACTGCATGGAGAAAGCCCTTCCATGAAGGAAGCATTTAATCTTCACAGCAAACTTGTGAGGAAGGCTCATTTTCCATTCTCATATTGTTTTCAGCAGAAGAGGAAGCTAAGGCATAGACTCCTTAATATGTTGCCTGAGGTCATGTAGCTGGTAAAATGGCAGAGCTGGGCTTCAAAACTGGGTCTGTTGACCCTGGAGGTTATACAACCACTGCATCAACATCCTTTTTTTCATCCATGGCCTCAGGCAGTTTGCCAGCCTCCTGAGGGAGAGATTCACAGGCAGAATAGCTATGGTCACAGGTGCTACAGAGGAGCACAGAGACCTCTATTAGGAGATCTGATCTCTCCAGAAGATGTAATACCTCTGGAAGCACAGGATGGAGAGGAGTAACATGTGGGGATGCCACTGAGCAAGGAGGTTGGCACAAAGAACCACATTAGGAGGGGCTCTGAGCTGGAGGGTCCAGGAGTGATGCTTTGCCAATTCCCACATTCAGGTGCTCTGCCAAGGTGAATGATTGCCTTCTAGTCTGAGAAGAACTGGCTGTGAGAAGCAGATGTCCACTGAGGCAGGACAAAAAAATTAGTCAGGCAGAAGATGGAACTGGAGAGATTACACAGAAGGCAGCACAGAAGATAAAGATCTGAGCAAGAGCAGAAGTGGGGGACCTGGAAGATAGAGTGAAGGTCCAATCCTAATATCTCGATTAGGAGGTCTGGTGTCTCCCAAGTGTACATGCTTCCAGAAGCATAAGATAGAGAGTAGGGGAAAGAGGCAGTTTCTGGAGAGGTAATGGATAAGAACTTTGCAGCAGGGATGAAAGACACAAATCCTCAGAATCAAGAGTCACAAAGAGTCCCAAGCAAGATAAAAAAAATAATAAATCCATAGTAGGATACATCACAGCCAAAATAACAAAAAATAAAAAGAGAGAGACAGAGGAAAGAAAAACTAGTTCAGGGCAAAAGAGACATGAGGGTGTTCCTTAGGGGTGTGGAGCATTGCCAGGTGGTTGCTCTTACCTCACTGGACCATGGTACCTGTGGCAGCTTCCCACCCAGTCCTGGGAGTTGGGACTCACATCAGAGAGCCAATACCAGGAGGAGAAGGTGGGGTGGAAAACCAGCAGGGAAGGCTCCGCTCCATCCCTGATGGTGGTCCAGCAGCACATGCCCACACCTTTGAGCTGGAGGAAGGGGAGTGGAAAGGGGCAGGGACACACCACAGAGGCCCTGGGAGCACTTGCCACTCACCTCTGGGGGAAGAGATCCATGAGGATCCAGGTAGGAAGCCTCCCATTTCCTGTCAAACACCCATGAGGGAAGATGGTCATGTAAAGCCCCTGGCACTCAGCAAGCGCTATCAGGCCGAGAGTGAATGTTTATTGAGCACATACTAGGCGCCAGCAGTCCATGTGGGCCACACATCCCATCCTCAATTGCAAGCCTATGAGGGAGACATTATCACCCCTGACTTACACAGGGCCACTCCCTTGCTAGTGAGGGTCATAGAGCCACTGGAATATGAACCCAGGCAGTCCAGTGCTGGGGCGTCAGGAAACTCATTTCTTCTAAAGGAAATATGGAGCCGACAAAGGTGGGGGGCAGAGCAAGCTCACAGACATCACATTTTGGAAAAATGAATGGGCCTGTTTTAATTTTATGCCATAGAACTCAACCCAGCAATGTTTAGAGAGCACCTATGGTTTGCACAACCTACTTTGCCTCCCCTGGGGTGGCTTCAGTCCCAGCTCATCAGCGACCGGAGAGCCAGTGTTGTGTGCGGTGGGGGAGCCTGAAGGCAGCCCTGCATCCCCGGCGAGTTTCTCTCCTCTGCTGGCCCGGGAGCCAGGGTTGCTCAGATGCAGCGACTTCCTCAGGCTCCCGTTTTTAAAGTGCCTTGGCTTGAAACTGTTCCATTTGGGAGGGTTTTTCCCTAGCATTTGGTATGGAATTATTACCAAATGCTAGAGAGGAACCCTGCCAAATGCTGTATATCAGCTAAAACCCAAACTCCTAAACAATGAAATATTTATAATAAAAACAGACCCCGGAGAGGGGCACAGACTGGGGTGCCCAGCTGGCGAGGGGCTCCTGGCTAAGGTGGTCCAGTTGGCCTTGCCTGCTGGTGCAGGTAGAGCCACGAGGCAGCAGGCACCAGGCGAGGCGGGGGCAGCTGGGCAAGGTGGCTCAGAAAGGCAGGAGAAGGTGGAGATCTTGCAGCCCCTCCCCAGGGAAGACACTCTGCCTCGAGACCCTGAAGATGTGGCTCAGCCTTTTCCTCCATAGAGTCCCCTGTCCCTGTCTTCCAGTGGAGAGTTCAGCATTCAGCAGGCACTCAATAAATGCTGACTGCCTGCAAGCATAGATAATTCCAGTAACGGCAAAACCTCGCCCATCTGGAACCCACAGGGAATGAGATCAAGACAGCCGAGTTTTCCAGAAAGAGCCATAAATTACTTTCATGTAACATTTTCAGATGGAAATATTTCTAAGATGTGGTGCACATTTCCTTTCTTTCTTACTTGGAGAATGCGGAACACCATTAACCTTTCCGTAATGGCTCAGGGTTGCTGCTGTGAACCTCAGATGCTGAGCGGGAGGTAATGCAGCCCTTGGGGCTCCAGAGGTGTAGAGGGGTGTTTGCCCTCCACTAATGGCCTCAGATCGTGGAGCTTCCTCTGGTCTGCAGCCTATTTCTTAGAGATTTTTGGGTTCTTCCAGTTTCCATCCTTGCCCACGTAGTTGTCTCTGGCAGTCCTCTATCTTCCTAAATTACGATTTCTAATTGACTGTGGACCAGAAACCGGAACTCTAGTCTTAAAATTTAGTGTAAAGGAAGCGTTCTTCTGCTTGGACTGAGCAACCGATGGGCCTGAGTTAAGTCCAGAAACTGGCAGCTTCTGTAGTCACTGTTTAGGCCACTCAGAGTTATCCTTGCATTTCTTCTCCTTCTTTTAAAATTTATTTATTTATTTATTTTTGGCTGTGTTGGGTCTTTGTTGCTGCGTGCGGGCTTTCTCTAGTTGCAGTGAGCGGGGGGCTACTCTTTGTTGCGGTGCGCAGTCTTCTTATTGCGGTGGCTTCTCTTTGTTGTGGAGCACGAGCTCTAGGCGCGGGCTTCAGTAGCTGTGGCGCACGGGCTTAGTTGCTCCATGGCATGTGGGATCTTCCCGGACCAGGGCTCGAACCCATGTCCCCTGCACTGGCAGGCGGATTCTTAACCACTGCGCCACCAGGGAATTCCCTTGCATTTCTTCTTGATTCACCACCACATCTTGGAAAAGACAGGTGACAGCTTGGAAAAGAACTACTCTTCATCAGAGATGCTCAGGAAATTCCTGAGAACACTGACCACCAAGCTCTAAATACCCTGCAGACACTAGACTTTGTAAACCTCTTCAAAAGAACCGTACTTCTTATGAGCTTCATTTTTTAATCAACAAGCAAAGCATATGGGCTATTACTTCCCTATTGGAAGACTGGAAACTGGGGCCAGGGAGCGATCCCAGAGGCCTGACTAGACACCTTGGACACAGCAGCAGAGGTGAATCAGCTGGAGCCTGAAGAAGTCTGGATTCCAGGAGAAAGGTGCACAGCCAAGGGGACATCTGAGGGAGTCTAATGCAGAGCTATTTACAGAGGCATGAGCAGGGTTGAGAGAGCCCACAAAGGATGAGAAGCACCCAGGGACTAGCAGCTCAGGAAGCTGTTATACTCCCCTGTGCCCTTAGTGGTGGGCACAGGGCTGCCACATGACAAGGACTCCATACATGGACAGGGGAGGGGACAGACTGCCTGAGGCTAGAGTCTGGGGTGGGGGCAGCCTACAGGAGTGATGTGCAGCTAGAGGAGCCCAGAGCCTGCCATGCCTTGGCCTGCTGGGGGCGAGGGGACACCCCACACTCTTTCCTCCGATGCTCCAGGCTCTTGCTGCTGTCTTCCACTGTGAACTGATCTCCAATCCAGAGGATGAGGGGGTTGGGGGAAGGAGTCCATAGAGGTCACCTCCCTGGGCCCAGAGTGGCATGGAGAAGGGGGGACAGCAGAGTCAGAGCAGCAGGTGGAGGAATCTGCACAGAGCCTGGTGGAGACAAGGTTCCACCAGCTGCATGGCTCTGAAGACGTTTTCCTGTGGCCCACTGTCTCTACCCAGGGGCAATGCACATGCCCTACCAGGTAGGAGATCGTGGCTGTTGTGAGCCTGCAGGGTTGGCAGGACCACCAAGGCACTTGCCTTCTCTCTGCCACAGAGGGTAAGTCCCTGTGAGCCTTCTAGATCAAGCCAGCTTCTCCTCACCCCATCTTTCCTCCAGCCTGCTGTACTTAGCTGGAGAGGCCGGCCAGGACAGAGGCAGTGCAGAGCAGTGGGATGTGTACGAGTCTGGAAAACAGGCACCCAGAGCACCCTGGGGCTCAGCTCTCTCTTGTGAATCTTCCCAGAGCTCCAGTGTCTGCGTCAGTAAAGCGGTGATAGTCCATTGCTGTCCCGGCTGTTGTGAGGTGGGAACAAAAAAGCGGATGAGAGTCTTTGACAAACTTTAAGGGACTGTACAAGTGAGAGGTACTTGGACTGAAGCCCCCATTGCCTGAGGAAGGATTAGAAGTGGTTCAGCAGTGAGCACACTTCTTCCCTTCCAGGACAGGCCATCCATGTCTGCCATCCACGCTGGGCCGTGCTTGGCTCGGTGGGTGGCAGGTGCTCAGAACCCACAGTGGCCAGACCAAGCTCCACCCTGCCCCACACTCAGCGGGTGGGAGTCCTTCAGAGCTTTGCCCAACGCACCTGGTGCTGGTGTCTCCCTCCCCCCAGGACCCTCGGTCCTAGCCTTCCCCAAGTCTGAGTGACGGGTGTTTTGTTCATTTAAAAGGTTTGTTGATGTGCCTATTGTATGAAATTTAGAAATCACTGGAATCTATCAAGAATAAAAATTAAATCATCCATAATCCCACCATCCAGATGTGGGTGAATTTCCTCCCATACCTTTGTTCTTGGCGTATTATATATTTTTAACAAGTATGTGTGCATAATATAGGCCAAACAAAGAGGCTACAAGGAAGTTCACCATATGTTAATAGTCCCCATCCTCTGCTTAGTACCTGGTGCATATCGCAGATCACACGCTTGCCTTAAATGAGAGTATATCTATATATGTGCGTATAAAATGGGGATTGTCTCATGAATAGCTTCCTACCCCACTTTTTGCTTTTCCCATATGCTGTCAAATTGATCATACAATTTTGATTAATGCAGTTTCCCAAGTTATAATATAAAATGCTCCCCTTTCACCTAACACTGGAATTTTGTGAAATGTGAAAATATGGATTCATCTATTCATTCATTCACTCACTCACTCAAGAACCAGGTATGGAGTCTCTGTGAGGTGGGAGCTCCATGCTCACTGCTGAGGGTGCAAGTCTTGATAGACAAGACCCAGCTGAGCCTTGGACAGCTCTGGACTCAATGCTGACAAGTGGGCTGAGGTGGGCACAGCGGACCCTGGCAGCCGGAGGCCGAGCTCGTGTGCGCCCCCTGCCCTACTCTGGGGTCCTCCTTGTCCCCACAAGGCCTGGCACATGGTGCTGCCTTTTGCCCTGACCTGCCCCTGCAAATCCCACCTTCACTATGTCTGGGTCTTGAGCCAGCACCTCTCACCAAACGGCCCTTCCATTCCCTAAAGCAGCCTCTCACTGACCAGGGACCACTCAAAACATCCAGGACTCATGTTGTTAATTTCGTCTTTAAACCCCTGAACTGTGACTTATTTCAAGTCTCACAGGTACAAAATTGATATTTAAGAGATAATCTTTAAAAAATACTTTCCTCTGTGGATTAGCTTCCAGAATGTCCGTTCTGATGTGTTGCGCTTTGTAAAGAAACAGAACACATTCTGCAGGGTGGTGGGAAAACCAGCCCCCGTATCCAACTGGTCAACATTGTGTCTTTTTGTGGGTCTGTCTGGGTGTGCGGTTCTGTAGCTGTGGTGACTACACTTCCTTTGGGGGCACAGTGGGAGATTTGTTCCCTGTCCTCTCACGGGGTACTTCTTGTCAGGCCTGGCACTTATAAGTGGTGAAAGTGCAACTTGTATTATCTAGAAAACTCTCACCTTCTCATAGCACTCACCACTAAGGCCAGGCAGGCAGTTATAATGGAAACATCTCAGGGTGTCAGCATGCTGGCCCTTGGCTCCCAAAGTTGCATCTGATAAATAAGTTCCAAGGGTCTAATGCACAGCACGGTGACTGGAGTTAACAGTACTGTACTGTATACTTGAAAGTATACAGTACAGTTTACGAGAGTAGAGCTTTACTGCTCTCACCATAACAACAACAAAACAAAATAATAATTATGTGAAGTGAAGGATGTGTTAACTAACCTTATTGTGGTAAGCATTTGGCAATATATACATATATCAAAATCATCACAGTGTACACCTTAAACAGTATTATATGGAAATTATATCTCAACAAAGCTGGGAAAAGTTGCACCTGACTTCATGGGGTGTCTGCGTGGGGTTTTTTTTGTGTGTGTGTGTGTGGTACGCGGGCCTCTCACTGTTGTGGCCTCTCCCGTTGCGGAGCACAGGCTCTGGACACGCAGGCTCAGCGGCCATGGCTCACGGGCCCAGCCGCTCTGCGGCATGTGGGATCTTCCTGGACCAGGGCACGAACCCGTGTCCCCTGCATCGGCAGGCGGATTCTCAACCACTGCACCACCAGGGAACTCCGTCTGGGTGGGTTTCACTCCAAAGGATTCCTAGTGCAGTCATCACAGCTCTAGCAGTGAGCAGGTGCTTGTGAGGGTGGTGTTGAGAGGATTGCGGGATTCAGGGGGATACTGTTGTAACCTGATCATTTTGTTAACTTCTAGCTATGCTAGCGATTGCACTGATTAGTGCTACTGGAAAACTGGACTTTCTTATGTTAGCAACTGTGTTTCCACCAGTCAACATCAGGAAGGTCAACTTCACTGCTGCACTTGTAAAAAGATGAATAAGTAATTCATGAAATATCCGCCCATGGCCCGTCAAGCATTCCACAGATATTAGAGAACAGAAGCAAAGGGCAAGAGTGAACCCAGATTCAATATGGCCTCAAAATCAAGTTCCTTTTTTTTTGCGGTACGCGGGCCTCTCACTGTTGTGGCCTCTCCCGTCGCGGAGCACAGGCTCCAGACGCGCAGGCTCAGTGGCCATGGCTCATAGGCCCAGCAGCTCCGCGGCATGCGGGATCCTCCCGGACCAGGGCTCGAACCCCTGTCCCCTGCATCGGCAGGCAGACTCTCAACCACTGCGCCACCAGGGAAGCTCAAGTTCCTCTTTTAAAATGTGCAAGTGCCTACCACAGAAGACAAAGCAGCGCCCCTGGACTGAGTTCTCACTCATCCTGCTCTGCAGAGATGTTTGTGACAAAGCTGGGGGAGTGTCAGGGAGATGGGGTGAAGGCACTGGCCTGGAAGTTTGGAGTGCGGCTATTCTGGACCCACAAACTCAGATCTGATATTCTAAACATTTTACCAACAGGATGCACCCTGGACGCTGTGGATGGGCTTCTGTATTCCTGTTAAGAGTGGATGCTGTCTGCCGAAAGGACTGCTCACAGGAGGCCTGGACTGAGGTGTGGGGCAGGTGCAGGGCTCCCGTGGCACACTGGAAGTGAGCGCCACTGAGAGGTAGCCACTGAACAAAAGAGTGTGGGACATTAAGCCTTATTCTTATTTGATGAAAAAGTATCAGTATATATAAGACATTTACATATCATTGGCAGGTATCAGTGAGTAGCAGGTATTACTCTGCAGCAGGCATTGCACTAAGTGCTAACTCACTGAGTTCTCTAAAGGAGCCCATGAGGCAGAAGCTCATTACTCAGATGTGGAGGTTAAGGCACAGAGGGGTAAGTAACTTTCCTAAGGTCACACAGCTCTAAAGTGGCAGAGGTGGGACCTGAATCCAGGTGGTCTGGCCCTAGAGCCCATGCTCGGCCACTCTAGGAGATTCCTCCTCATTTCTCCTTTGGAGCAATAGTAAGATCATCCCCAATGGCACAGATGGCCCTGTGAGCAAGGAGAGAGAGAGGGTCTGGGGGCAGAGTTTCTGAGTGCGCAGCCAGCAGGAAGGTTGAAACAGGCTTCTGCAATGACTCCATGTCACTAATACTGGCTGGATGTGTCCCTCCTCTGGACACACAGCCCATTTGAGGAGTGAAAGCAAAGAGATTCAGTGTTTCCTTGGAAGCCAAGAAGGTCTTACTTGTTTCCTGCTGGGGACTGAGGGACATATCAAGGGCTTCTTAAAGCTAAGAGGTGAGCCTGAGGGCAACAAGAACCTGCTGAAAATTTAACACCGCCATCAGAATTAGAAGGCCAATCTATCTGCAACAAATATGTCTGCCTAAGGGTTTACATCCTCTTATGAGTCTGTAAGATAAGCCCTAAAGCTCCCGCCATCCCCTGGCCCCCAAAAGTCAGGAAGAGGCATGAGTGGGGGAAGTACACGTTGGGGTGGCCTTTATGGAAAGAAAGTTGGCAATGTCTATGAGGAGCCTCAAAACCCTCCATACCCACTGATCCAGTAATTTCACCTCCATCAACTGATACTAAAAAAATGAGCAGAGATGCAAACAAAGGTTTAGCCATGAAAATGCTCACTCCAATACTTTTTAGAGAACAAAAAATTAGAAACAATCTAGAAGTTCCAAAATAAGAGATTGTTTAAATAAATTATGTTGCATCCATTTGATGGAACATTATGTACCCATAAAATCATGTTTTCAAAGGATATTTAATGATGTGGGGAAATACCTTGTGCTACAAGTTAGAGAATAAAAGCAGGACACAGGGCTTCCCTGGTGGCACAGTGGTTGAGAATCTGCCTGCCAAGGCAGGGGACACGGGTTCGAGCCCTGGTCCGGGAAGATCCCACATGCTGTGGAGCAACTAGGCCCGTGAGCCACAATTACTGAGCCTGCGCATCTGGAGCCTGTGCTCCGCAACAAGAGAGGCCGCGATAGTGAGAGGCCCGCGCACTGCGATGAAGAGTGGCCCCTACTTGCCGCAACTAGAGAAAGCCCTCGCACAGAAACGAAGACCCAATACAGCCACAAATAAATAAATAAATTTAAAAAAATAAAAAGCAGGACACAAAATTGTTTATACAGAACGATTCAAAAGTTTGTAAAAAAAAGATAGATATGCACAGAAAAATGCTTTGAAGGAAAAACACAAAAGGCTAGGAGCGTGAGACTGAGGGATATAATTGTCTTTGTATATTTCTATGTTTTCTAATTATTCTTCAATGTGCATGGAGGGTTACTTTCTATCAGGAAAGTAACTATTAATTCTTAAAAATTGCAACTGGGGCTTCCCTGGTGGCGCAGTGGTTGAGAGTCCGCCTGCCGATGCAGCGGACACGGGTTCGTGCCCCGGTCCGGGAAGATCCCACATGCGCGGAGCGGCTGGGCCCGAGAGCCATGGCCTCTGAGCCTGCGCGTCCGGAGCCTGTGCTCCGCAACGGGAGAGGCCACAACAGTGAGAGGCCCGCGTACCGCAAACAAACAAAAAAAAAATTGCAACTAATTTCTAGTGACTGCAACACATTTAAGCAACGCTGTCATGTATTCATTCATTCATTCATTCGATGAGTCAATAAACGTTAAAAAATAGAGAGCAAATGTATGGACACCGAGGGGGGAAAGCGGGGCATGGGTGGTGGTGGGACAAACTGGGAGATTGGGACTGACATATATACACTAATATGTATAAAATAGATAATTAATAAGAACTTGCTGTATAAAAAATATAAAAAAAATTTTTTAAAAAGGTTAAAACAGTACCTGCACATAGTGTGAATTATTTGTGTTTTAGAATTAATTTCTTCATTAGTTCTATCAACTTTCCCTACATGCCCCGTACTGCCAGCGGCTGGGCTAGGCTTGGGGTCTAGCAGTGAAGCAGGCTTGAGGTCTGCCCTCTTGAAGCTCGCAACCCTGGGTAGGGAGGGGGCTCCCACAAACAACTGCAGCCTTGGGAGGGCCCCAGATTGGGACCCTTGGAGCCAGAGGAGGGCTGGATATACTGCAGTAGACATAACTGTCTCAAATGTTCACCCAAATGAACAGATTTGTCCTCAGTCACTAGTGTGGTTTCATACTTGTCTTCCCACACCCTTAAGTGCCAGTCCATCAGCCTCCACTCTACCAGTTGGCCCCTTCCCATCCACAGGCTGCAAAACACTCTTGCAAATTCTAGAGCCCTCATGGGATTCTAGAGCACTCAAGAGCACTCAAGAATCTTGGTTGCAAGTGTCTATACAGCCTGTCAGAGACCCTCCAGAGATTCAAGCACACTCTCTCCAAGCTCGACCTCCTATTTCCCCAGTGCTACACCATCTGATTCCACTTTGTTTCCCTCTTGGAGCCTGGCACCATCAACACACATTTGACCCTCAGCACATCCCCCCCCCACCAACCCCCATGTCTTCCTTTTCCGATTCCCCAACATCCATAAGATTCAACTCAGCCCTTTGGTGGAATCAGGATTTCAGATGAAGTCTCCAGAGTGATGTTGCTTCTCAGGCCTAACCGCCTACCCTTAACCCACCCCCCGCCCCTGCCACACAGATCACTGCCCACCCTGAACTCTGTGGTCTGTGCCCTAGGCAGGCCCAGAGAAGGCTCACCGAGGGTTCTGAGTACTGGCCAGAGTCAAGAGACTTGCTTTTTGCCTTAACTTGGTCATTCTATTTTGTTTCCCAGTTGCTTCCTTGCAGGTGGTGATAAGTCTCAGTACTTACCCAGGGAGACCCTGGGGATCATTCTCAGTAATTCTATCTGACCTGTAGGGACCAGGTCACATCTCTGAGCCAAACGCTAGCTATAACATTTTCTGGAAAACTGTATTTTTCCAATATTTGTTTCTGTTTGTTTCTAGTGGCTAAAAAAATTAAAAAAAAATGTGTACCTTTTTCTAAGGTAAAATCAGGGTTAATAATTGGAACTTTGAAAAAGCAGGGGCCAGGTCATGGCTGTGTGCTGCATTTGTGGATACGTTTACAACAGGGGAGAGGAGTACTAATGTCATTGACATCACATCTTAAGAAAAGTAGCTTTTAAATCCCCATCAGTAGTTTTATTTCATAATCTGATACTTTGTTTTAATTTGTAGTCTCAAAACCCCCCCGCTCAGACTTAGAGGTTATGGGCTACTTAATGGACTCCCCCAGTACAGGCAAACAGCAAACAGCACAGGCCATATTCTGGCCAGAAAGTCCACTAGCTTTATGGTTTTCCCCTCTGAAAACTAACTCAAAATTGATGACAGCTTTTGCAGATAACTGCAGGGCCCAAAGTTGATGCTCCAGTATCTACCCAGAAAGTTCCAGCTCTACAGCCTTGCAAAGAAGCAGGAATGCAGCCTTATTTGCTAATAGGGCTCAGCAAATTTTCTGACCTTTGATTAATCTATACAAAGACCCCATGAAGATATCTAGGTTGGACCTGCTTTAAAATATATGCCTGAGGTAAGAAAATTACAATTATAAATAAATTACCATTAAGTTGTTATTTAAGGACATGACCAGTCACTTCACAAAAGACATCTGTTGAGATACGTTAAATAACCAGCTCTCCCAGGGCTGGCTGAATCTCCCAGATTCAATTTACAAAAATTCAATATACAAACCTTTTTTCTGGAACAGAGCTATGATGTAAAGCAAGGCACACCTGTAGTTTTAAGAGAATTCTGGCAGGTTCCCTGGCTGCTCTTTTTCTGGGAAAAACATCTGGAGCCTCGCTTTTGCTTTTTGCCCCTTGCTCCAGCCTTGTTTTTGAGCTCTCTGGTCCTTGGCCCAAGGGTTCCTTGTTTTCATCAGGTGCTAAGTGTATCAGGCTTCATTCTGTGGTAAGTGACAGAAAATCCAAAGCAAATTGAATTAAGTTAACAAAGGGAATTTATCAGCTCACAAAACAGAAAGGTGCAGAGGCTTCAGGTGGCTTCAGGTGGGGCTGGATTTAGGACAAACATAAGCAAGACCATTTCTCCGTTTCTGTTGTGTTGGCACCATTCTCCGGCTCCTCTTGGTGGCCTCCACAAGCTCTCTACCTCTCCTCCCTTGGTGTGGGGTTGGAGACAACAGTGTTCCAGCAGCTCAACCTCTCCACTGGTACCTAGTTTTTAAAAATCCAAGGTGCATTCTGATTGGACCAGCTTAGGTCACATGACTATTCCTGAACCAATCGCAGTGTCCAGACAGATATGATGCACTGACTGGTTGGGACCTGAGGTAGGCGCTCCATCCAGACGCCCTCAGAGTGGGAAAGGAAGGCGGAAGGCAGGTGCTGCCACTGGAAGAAGGTGCTGCTCTGCGGGGACAAACTAATGTTCCTATGCTCACTTCTTCCTTGTGTGGAGAAGCCAGAAGAGATGTATGACCTTTTGGAGGAGCTTGTGGGAGAGCAGCAATTTGAGTCTTTAAAGGGTGTGTTTAAAAGGGGATGCTGGAGAAGATAAAGATTGGCCTGACTGGCCTTTGCTCAGGGTTTTGGTGGCCAGGAACCAGTAGTTCATGGCAGAATAGCTATGTGGGTCAGATTCTTCCCAACTTCTTATTCAGGGATCACCTCTTTCATCTGTAAGGGCACCACTTTGAACCCTGCTCTCAGGGCAGTCTATGAAGGCTCACTATTCCTGAGGTGTCCATGGCTGAGAAGGCTGCTCCATAGTTTCCATGGGGAGAGACACCTGACCTTAGTAGCACTGAAAACCCTTTAGCCAGGAGAAGGGAATGTCATGGTTGAGGCCCAGGAGCCTTCCTCAAGTGAAGGAGAGAAGTAGTCAGAGGTGAAGTCTTTCTGGACCAACTGAAGTTGAGAAGCAGGGACTCTCCATGAGGATCCAGATGAGATCCGGAAGGCATCCAGACCAACTCCCCACTGAACACATGGGCCTCTACAGTTCCCTTAGTGTCTTTCTTCTGTTTGAGGAAGGTGGACCTGAAGGAGCCTACCATTTTCTTAGAAACACTGATTCTCTGTGATCATAAGGACTTTATAGATGTTGGAAGTTATCTTTATACATTGGGGAAACTGAGGTCTTGGGTGGGGGGACTTGGCCCCTCTATTCACAAGTGTTTGGTCTATCCCTCCACTCCAGAGCCCAAGCAGCCCTCTTTGGATGTTTTCCCTGTGCCTCAGTCTTTTGGTCACAGATCATGGCCATCTCAATGGCTAGTTTTTAACCTGTTGATGCTATGGAGGAGGCAGAGCTATGAGGATCAGAGGAGAGTGAGGGGAAAAGAAGATATGGAAATATGGAAATGAACACAAAATGTGTGCTGTTGTCACAGGAAGTGCAACTCTAAAGTAGTGGCTGGTAACATTTATGAATCACTGTCACTTTTTCTTTTTAAGTTTTTTTTTTTGAGGTGGACCATTTTTAAAATCTTTATTGAATTCGTTACAATATTGCTTCTGTTTTATGTTTTGGTTTTTTGGCCTCAAGGCATGTGAGATCTTAGCTCCCTGACCAGGGATCGAACCCGCACCCCCTGCACTGGAAGGCAAAGTCTTAACCACTGGACCACCAGGCAAGTCCCAGAATCACTGTCACTTTTGAGAATCTGGTGGAAGAGCTCAGAACTAGCCTATTGGCTTGAGAAGTATTACTTCCAAAGTAGGCACCCTGAGAGGCCAGGTGCTTGTTGCAAGGTGCTGATATGGCTCACGTGTGGTGGAGCTCCTCCCGACTTTACTTCTGAGCTGGTCTAGGAGTCAGCAGAGAACTCATCTCACCACCACAATTTTTACCCTCAGCCACCATCCACCTAACTCACCAGGCCAGGCTCCTAATGACTTGCATCAGTTTCAAGAAATCAAAAGGCTGGCGCCCCCTGAAGAAGACACTGCAGGAGTGGCAAGCCCTTGCCAGAGTAGGGGTGGTGGAGGGCTTGTCTACCCAGACTGCTGTGAGGATTGGGTGAATGCAGGAGTCCTGGAAGCAGGGGTTGGGTGGGCCTCTGGGAGTCTCTGCTTAAAGTCTAGCCACAAGATTCAAGCCCTGGCCAGGAGCAGTGCGAAATACTCCAGAGGTTGAAAAGAAGGAGGAGAGGGAGTCAGTGAGGAGAGGCCTGCGGAGCAGGACCAGGGCCAGGGAAGAAGGGTGGGGAGGCTGAGAAATCCTGGAGAAGGGAAAAAGGATTGGAGACCCACAAATTGTGGAAGTGGCCGCCAAACACAGAGGGTAGAGAAAATCAGTGGGTGAACTTCTGCGCTTTAGTGGGACGCAGGTAGGCTTCAAGTTTCGGCCTCTGGAAGACACCAGGCCTTTGCCCATTGCCCAGCGCTCCCCGCCCCGACCTTGACTCCCACTCGCAACAAGTGCTGGCTGCCCGCGGAGGTCTACCAGCGGTGCGCCAAGAGAGCTCGCGCCGAGTCCTCCAGGAACGAGGAGCGCGCGGGTGCCGACAGGGGGCGCCGGCGAGACCCCCGCCCGAACCCTCTGTGGGGCTCAGGTGGTGCGGCGCGGCCTCCGGGCGGCGGGCAGTAGGTGCCAGGCCTGCTCTGGCCCGTCGGGCTGTGCAAAACCTCGGTGGCCTCCGTGCGCACCAGTCGAGGTCCCATAGGGCGCATGGAGCGTAGCGCTCCAGAGATGCACGGCTTCGGAGGGCCGCGGGCGCATCAGGCTTCCTGGTATGGAAGGGGCTCTCTGCGTCTCCCGGCCACGATCTGGACCGCACAGGGCTGGGCACCGCGGAGAGCCCCAGGGCGGTGCCCGGACGAGCGGCCCAGCTCCCTGCCTCCCCTGGCCCAGGCGGGGCCGGCGGCTCGAGGGTTAAAAGGCGACTGCCACCCCATTCTCTTGAGGAGAAAGTGCCTTTTCTCCAAGTCCATATGGTCACTTCCTTTCGACCTGTTCGGCCCTGCTCGGCTCTTTGTCCGAGCTGTCACTTATAAAGAATCACTTGACTTACAATAACAGGTTCAAAAGACGACAGAGTATAATCAGTTGACCCACGAAGAACTGAAATAAAGAACACCCCACTGCTCCAGCTATCATTCCCATAGAGATAGCGATATCATTGATGTGATTGCGATGCTAATTTCTATACAAGAGAAAAAAAAAAACCTTGTATTTTGGAATTTGTTCAAAGAGAATTTCAGACACATCAGATTGGAAAATGTGGATTGAATTCCTAAACTTTTTTGGGTAGGCAGGGGATTCTGTAAAAAACCACCACTGCAGAGATATGAACGGACTTTAAGAATCTCATAGAACTAGCTTGTTTGGGGAAATTCCGATTCTCCTGGTCCCCAAAGTCCTGAAGAGATACAGATGGAGAGAGAGAGAGAGAGAGAGAGAGAGAGAGAGAGAGAGAGATTGAGGTTCTCAGGGCAGAGTCCAAGGGTGCAGGTAGTGGAGACCAGGCCGGGTGCCTACCGATGGTGCGCCTGTGGAGGGGACCACCCACAGTGAGGTGCCAAGGCCCGGTGCCCCAGGCAGCTGAGCCGCACCTGTTGCCTGAGACCCCAGTCCCTGACCGCTGCCTGGTTGCTCCTCCAGTGCGAAGTTTTCTGCACCTTGTCCCACTGTTGGACTGGTTGTTTGCAACCGAGTGGTTCCTTCCTGTAGGAAGGGGGTGGCGATGGGGAGGCTGTGTCATGCTTCTTCTGTAATTTTGCTTTTATGTATTGTGGTGCCCTGGTTTAAACCCTCCAGTCATCTTAGGGGAACTCAGTCCGGGCAGGCTGGAACAAGTCTTACCTGAATCAATGTTTTAAGTGTCCCTGTGGCTTGACGTTTTGAATAATCAATCTGTCTCCATCATTTCTTAATCAGGCACAGCACAGGCCTCTTTCTCTCTCTCTCTTTCTCCCTCTCTCTCCCCCTCCCTTTCTCCTGCTTTACTTGTCAACTCTTTTGGATCCAGTGTTTCTGCTATTAACATGCCCCAATGTCACATGCGAGCATTTTCTTTAAAACAAGCTCCTCATTGGTGTATCTAGATACTTCTTTTATTATTATTACTGAATCTTTTTCCCCCCCATAATGACACCAGGATCATTATATAATCACATAACAAAGAGGCTTTTGAGGCACCAGCTTTTGTCAACTCTAGGACAGAGAATCCATAATTGCATTATTCAGCTTTTTCCCCCTTCTTCCCTCTCTTCCTTGCTTCATGGAAACCCAACCTCAAGCATCACTCACATCTTTACCTTGTTACCTTGCCTTATATTATTTACCAAAGCGTTTGCCTTGAGGACCAGCATTTGCAAAGTTGCCTTAAAAAAGTTATTTTGTTTGATAATTAAGTCCTGGAGCCCACCGCGTGATGATTATTCTGGACCCATAAGGCAGAGAACCTGCGTGACGTTTTTCTCGAAGTTTAATTACCGTATGCTAATTTCCTTGCCTACTACGTGATTAATTAAAATCATATTTTCATAATCATTTGGCACTAGTATTGTTTTAGAATTATCATGATCTCCTAAATAGTGTCTGTAAATAAAGTCGCCTCTAATGGCAGGCGCGGGAGGCGAGGCTGAGGACCTCTCCGTGTTTGTATCGCGGCGATTGGCAACATAACTGCCTTATTTACATTAAATACGCCACAAGGTTACAGC
This sequence comes from Monodon monoceros, assembly GCF_005190385.1. Lineage (NCBI taxonomy): Eukaryota > Metazoa > Chordata > Mammalia > Artiodactyla > Monodontidae > Monodon > Monodon monoceros. Next base: position 38,392,654 of record NW_021703766.1, read on the forward strand.
GCGGATCAACGTCATTTGATCGCTGATGACTCCCTTAAACGCCCGGGCTGTGACTGATTCTCCGCGTCCCGCTGTCCACCGAGATTCACCCGGGAGTTTTTTTTCCCCCCCAGAAAAGAAACAGACTTTAGTTTCAGGAGCAGGTAAGAATTACGCTTTTTCCTCTCGCCTTTTCCGTCTCTCTCTTCTCTCCCTCCGTGGCAATCTCTCCCTCTCGGCTGGATAAAAAATTCTTTAGTCAAAGGCAGGAATGCAAAGTAGTGACAAGCGAAGGGGCTGATATATGTCTCAGTAACGAGTCTGACAATCAGAATGTAGCTCTTGGAGAATAGATAGATTTTAATAAGTGTGTTTACATGAGCTCAAGGTCAGAAGCAAGCTGCGCTGTGTTAAATGGTTTCTTAGTTGCTAGACAGAGAGAAAAAATGGACGATCACACACCATTCTTTGTAGATTATTATATCAAGGGTTCAGTCTCTGGCTCATCAAAGCTAAATGCCGCAAGACCTATCTAGTTGCTGTGAATTATGCCAGGGCGACAATGGAGAGCGTTTTTAATGGTACAATGCATTTCACCTACCAGATAGGGGGAGGCCGAGCCGGGGATGGGGATGTCTGCTGGGGTTGGGTGATGAGTATCAATGAACGGGGCGATTCTGAAAAGAGGCAGACGAAAATCGAGCCCGCCCTGCCCCGGCTGGGCTGGAAACAGTTCGCAGGGCTCTGCCGAGTGGGCGAGCGAGGCGCGCGAGCAGGGCGCCCGTCCCCCCTCAGCCCCGGAAAATGATCAAGTCAATCATGTGGACATGTTTCATTATTCATTGAACACAATCTTTTACAACGCTCCGTTTACGTGCCCGAGTTTGCTCCCGACGCCCGCGTTTCAGTGTTTAAGGTAAGGAAAACAAAGGTGGGGGGGTCTCCGGGCGCGGCGCGGGGGTGGGGTGGGGGGCGGGGAGGGCGCGGCGGGGGGGGGGTGGCCCCGGCATCCGGGAGGTGGCAAAGTGAGTTTGGACTCTTGGCTTGGGCCCCCCATCCCCTCCCCCTCCCCATCTCCTCGAGGCCTGCCGCCGGGCTCCTTCTCGCACCATCGCGATTAAAAAATACGGTCTAATTAAATATCCGTGGCTGTGACGTTGGCGAGAGAAGCTGTCAGCGGGGGGGAAAAAAAGAGGAAGAAAACGAGAAAGCGGCGGCGGCCCGGCATCGAATGGCGCTAGAGAACTTCGGCGGCGAGCGGGACCCGCGCCTGGGCCGTCGCCTCCCCCGCCCGCGGTCCCGGGACCGTTACTTTGAAAAGGAGCCGCCGGGCCTCGCGCCGGCCGTGCCAGCGGGACCCCGCGCCCCGCTCCGGGCCCAGCCCGCGCCCCTCACTCGCGCGCGGCCCGCGAGCCGCTCCCGGACCCGGGAAACTTTCAAAAGGGTCGGGGGGGGGGGAGTCGTATGGAGACGGGGAGGCTGGGGCCGCAGAAACTTCTGCTCAAGTGACTTTCCCCATTTTCTCCTCTGCTTGAGAATCGGGCGCCCCTCGTCCCCTTTCTTCCTTCGCTGCTCGCTGCGGAATTCCGGCCCCGCCGCCGGGGGGAGAGAGGGTAATTTGTAATTTTTTTAATCAAAGTTAGCTAATGCTTACAGTGTGTCAAACTCGCGGGCGCCAAGGGCCGCTGAGACCTGCCATTTTGTGTTTTCATTGGCCTCCTGTGCCCGGGGAGCCGGGCGAGGCCAAGGCCGGGGGCTCGGTGGGGCCGGGGTGCCAGGGTCCGAACCCGCGGCCCCAGGAAAGGCCGTGGCGCCTGCCAGTGCAGGCGGCGCCCGCAGCACTGCCCCAGCCTAGCCCAGGCCCTGGGGCCAAGCCGGGGGCCAAAGATAAAAATAAAGAAAGAAATAAGTAACAGGTTATGGAGAGAACTGAGCCGGCCAGCCCTGGGCTGGAAGAAATGAGGCCAATCAGAGCGAGGGAGTGCGGGCGTGGGGCCTCAGGAAGGCGGGGAGACAGAGGGTTGGGGGCGTCTGGCAAGAGTGCAATTTGGGGCAACGGAAGCTCCAGGCCAGATGTATGACTGGGGGGAAAATGTTCTTTGCTGATAAACCTTTCTGTTTGCCTCAAGACATTATTTTTTGAAGATGAAGAATTGAGGAAAACAGTCGTAGGTGGGACCGGGATGTATTTTAGGCAAAAAAAAAAAAAAAAAAAAGACGGGGGGTAGGTTTTCTTTGATGATGAGTAGGAAAGTGCCCAGATCTCGACGCGCCCATCTGTTGCAGTTTTGCAAATAATTTAAAAGATAGATATCTCTATATAGATGGATGTACGTGAAGTGGAAGGTGGAAACGCAGGCGCTGGGAAGTTAGGAAAAAGAAAGAAAAGGGGATTGATTGGGGCAGAGATCTGTCCCCACCCCACTCTTCTGAGGAAACTCCTGCAGGGCTTTCTTTGGGGACAGGTGGAAAGTTGTCTCTCCCCCCCACCTCCTTTTTTCACTTCTGTATTGTGAACGTTCCTAGTGTCCGCCTCTCGGCGAACGTGCACACAACCCCCGAGTTAGGTAGAGGGTCGGACGATCGTTTGGGGATGGGTTGGGGACCGTGGAGGCCGGAGCAAAGAGCGGGGGGCGAAGAGGGGCAGGGCGGGGTCCCAGCCCCGCGCGCCGGTCGCAGCCACGGCTGGGTTTTGTTTGCTGGATATTGTTATGTCTAACGAGTGCCTCACAGGAGACGTGATTTGTCAGCCGCCTTCGTTTTCACTTTAGCAGAAAATACGGCGGCTGCGCGGCGTCCTGGACTGCGGGTCCAGGCGCCCGCTGGGTCCGCTGGCGTGGGTGGGTGCGCGGGGGTGCAGGCGTGGGGGAGCGGGCGGCCGACCGGCCGCGGGTAGGGGCAGTGGGGCGGGAGGGGTGAGCGCGCGCGCGGTGCCGGCCTCGGCTGCTCCTGCGCCTTCTCCCGACAGCCGCCGCCGCTGTGCAGTTTAGCAGAAATCCGACAGGGGCCGCGTTTGCTGAGCGCATCCGGCCGCCGGGCAGCCCGAGCGGGCCGCGGGGCCAGGCTGCCGGTGTAGACGCATGGAGGGGGTTGGGGGGAGGGCAGGCGGGGAGGGGCGCGAGAAGCGGGCTGGGTCCGAGTTCTCGCCACCCCCGGTGTTCGTTGTCCGCTGTGTCCCGGGCGCGTCGGGCAGCCCCTGGAGCCCTGGCCTTGCGCCCCCGCCCCCAGCCAAGGCTTAGGTGAACTTGGTTGGGGTGGGGTGAGCGTGCGTGCGTGCGTGTGTGTATGGGGGGGGGGAGGCTAGACTGGGAACGCTCTGTTTTCTTTCCCAGTTTGATATTAGCAACTGGATTTTTACTTTAAGACCGGCTTTGCTCACTGCTGGGGTTGGGAGGGGGCGATCTTTTCCCATCACTCACATCTTTGTTCATTGTTCACTGAGTGGAAGGCAGGCGACTTAAAGAGACGAAAGAGAGGAAAAAGAGGGGGAGCAAGAAGAGGGAAGGAAGAGAGGCGCGGGGAGAGCGCCCCCGCCCCCGCCCGGGTCGGGTTGGATGGTGAAACAGTAAACCCGCGCACGGAGGGTCGCCGGGAAAGTGGACATTACCGCTTTAATTAACTTCGAGATGCTCCGGCGGCGGGACCTGGCGTAGCCGTGACGCGCCCCCATAAATCTGCCCGGCCCGGGGCTGCTCCGAGAACTCGTACAGTAGCGGCGTCAGACCCGACGCGCGCCTCCCAGTCCGGAGCCCATTTGCATAATTGGATTTTTTTTTTCTCTTTCTTTCTCTCTTTCTTTTTTCCCCCCCGCATTCTCCCTCCCTGAAACTTGTTTGAAAACCCAAGTGAAAACTGCGACGACCTGCACGCTCAAAAGCGAGTGCCAAGTAAGTGCCCTGCCGTGGCCTCGGTGCGCCCCGAGGTTAGCGCGCACAGCCGGCGAGCGAGGTGCCCGGACGCCGCGCGCTGCCGGGCGGGCCTCGGCCGAGGGCTGCTCGCTGGCGGGAGGACTGCAGCCGCGGGCTCCGGCGCTCCAGGCTGGCAGCTCGCACAACTTTTTTCCCCTCTGTCTCCCAAGTTCTCGGGCCAGGTGAGGTGTTTGGACCACGCGTGTACCTGTAGCGAGACTCGGGAGGCGATTTTGGGGGCGCGGTGGAGTTGGGCATCTCGGGTCCGGGCGTGTTGTCGGTCCCCGCCGCTGTGGAGGGCAGAGCTGCTAGCGAGAAAGCGAACCGGGCCGGCTGCATCTCGCGCCGCGGTGCGAATGCAGCTCGTCGCCAAATGTCTCCCCCATTATTCTAAGGTTTGTGTCTCTCGGTGTGTGTGTGTGTGTGTGTGTGTGTGTGTGTGTGTGTGATCTCGGCTGTGCTTTAAAAAGAAAGAAAAGCAGGCACAACAAGAGCGGAAAGGGCTTCTCCCTTAGCTCCCTCCCCGCCCCCCCATTTCTCCAGCATCATTTATTTCTAGTGCTTGAAAGAGAGAGTGCAGGGCTTCTTCGCTAAAGACAGAGTCACCGAGAGATTGACAGTTCTGTTGGAAATGCCATAAATTCTATAACCAAAATGTAGCTGTCTTCATAAAATACTAACCCTGGCCTGTCCAGGAAAGTGATTTTATAAGTATCTCAAATTAAAAATACATAATAATGTATTATTATTATTTACAGTGTTCAGAACCTGGGGGTAAAGTCGATTTTCTTGGGAGAAAACTGTAACCCTACTTTCTGTTTGCTAGGGAACTTGCTAGCAGCTGGACCCACCAGCCTCACTGGAAGGGGCAGGGGACTCAGCTTTGGCCTGGGGAGTCGCAGGGGGGCAGCGGGCAACCTTCTGGCCTCTGCTTAGGGAGAGCCTAGGGCTTCTGGCTGAAGGCTGCCTTAGTTATGATGTCATTCTGATAGTGGAGTGCAAATGTCTCCTGATTCCACCATTAACCGCCTGGCTGATTTGCTTGGTAATGATAGCACTGACGTCCAGGGCTTTGACAAATGCAGGCCTGCAGAGCCCTAGGAATTAACTTTTTCCCCCACTGAGGAGGGAGCGAGCTGCCAGAGGTCCACTCCTGGGCTCCTGCCTTTGAACTTTGCAGTGCCTGAGTCCAGACACTAATATGGATAGCAGGTCCCTAGACTGAGGGACCCCTGTTTTCCCAAAGTTTGGAAAACTTTTAGAAGGCTTCGATTTACAGAATACCCTTAAGCTAGTAACACTTGAATCCAGTTGTGACCAGATAGAGACACTTGGATCTGATGGATTGCTGGGACCCTAGGTCTCTCTGGGGCCATTGCATGGAAGAAGGGATTGTCACATCTGCTTCCTACCTTCAGTCCCTTAACTGTGACTTTATGTTAATATCACTGCAAGTAAACCGGATTTACTGTGGATTTTTAAATAGTGTACAATGATTTAAGATGTCTTTTGATTTACTGTTCAAATGAAATTTACATAAATGTGATGAAAATGAACTTAACATCTGGGCATATGAAAAAAGGTTAGTACCTCATATGTCATCTGCAGAGAAAGTCTCTAAAATGCTTTCACCCTAAACTGGGTTCGGGGAAACAGTTCCTGGAGACATAAATGGTAATTATGGAAAACCTGGAGAAAGCGCTTTCAATAAATTTGCATTCTCTTGGACCACTGCTCTGAAAACCCATCTTGGCCTGTGCCTGGAGTGCTTAACTTCTGAGCAGGCTTGAGATCTCACAACTCAGCAAGTTAACTGCTGGCTGGGGCTGTCTTCTGGTTCAAGCTGGAGGCCAGTAACCTCCGTTATGGGAGAGGACAGGGAGGTGGCCAGGATGTGCAGCCCTACTAACCACAGTTGCCCACTGGGCGCTGAAGGCGGTGCTGAAATGTGGAATCAGTTACCTGCTGAGCACCAAAAAGCTGATGGATTGGGGTGTCTGCTCTGCCTTAGGTAACCAAAGAAATTTCCGTCAGGTCAGACCTATAAAATGCACGAGCCCATTCAAACGAACTCTGAACTCTGTCTCAGTTTTGAGCAAGAGGAGCTTATCTCTGGAGTAAGGAAATCAGAGTTAAAAAACCTTCCCCAAACGTGGTTGCCTTTTGCTCAAAAGTTGGCTGTGAATGGCACAGGTGTTTTTAAAGTGCCTTGAATGGAGGGAAGAAAGACAGCAATGATGCTCATGAGAATATAGATGAACTTAGTTTTTTTTTTTTCTTTTTTTTTTTTAAGAAGAGGATCATAAAAGAAGAAAGCAAATAGATTTATTTTTCCAGTTTGAATGAGGACAATTATAGCTTTTTAACGTCTTTGGATTTAGTGTTTTTAATAAGCCTTTTAAGTAAGCTGAAATATCAGCTTGCATTTTGTTCTCAGCATTATTTAAAGTGAGACTTGACGCAAGTTTAAAAACAGAAGTGAGCTTTTTGTAGGTCAGCTTTTGTCCATGCTGAGGACAGGAGTCCCCCACAAAACCTCTGCCAGGACCCAGAGCAGGTGAGTGCTCAGTCCTGCTTCATCCTGTCTCCAGATGAGACAGATTTGGGCTGGAAGGATGCTGGCAGTCAGGTGACCTGATGCCATCTCCCAGGCTGTGAAAGCTGGATTTTGGAGTCTAAAAGCAAAATACAAGTTCACTGACATGGGAGAGACTCATCTTTGCTAGTAGGAACTTGTGAGCTGAGGAGCTTTCTTGGTGAAGCCGTGCCTGCCATGCACACTGGCCTGCCCCCTCCAGGACGTGTCCCCTTCCAGGACGTGCCCCCTTCCAGGACGTGTCATGGCAGGACAGCAGAGGGATTGGAGGGAAAGGAGCCGTCCCAGGGCAAGATGGGGATGGAGGGTCTGGCTGGTGGGGCTCACTGTGTGTTTTACCTGGTTGTGTGGTACCTGGTTGGGAGTTGTTGAGAGAGAGGCCTTTTATCAAGGAGAGGGTTGATTGCTCAGGCCTGGATTGTCTGGGCCACCCTTGGTGGCATTGAGCGCCCTTAGAGGGTGAGAGCCAAGCTAAGCTAGGGAGTCATGTGTGCAGTTAAATCAAGCTAAGCCAGGGAGTGGCCCACCAGGGTCTGTGATTGTGGTGATGCTAGTGTGTGTGTGAGTGTGTGAGAGTGTATGACGCTTGTGCACGTGTGTGCATGTGCTGGGGAGGGTGTTCCTGCTAGAAGCAGCTGTTATGAGATGATTTCCTATTTACTCAGAGTGTACTACCCAGGGTAGATTAGTGAGTTTGTCAGTGTATGTGCACACTGGAGGGGTCGGGGCTAAAAGAGCTGAAGGAATCACAAAGTGGAGGGAGACATATATACTCAGAAGATGGACCCTAAGGAATGCAGGTCACCTTTCCTAGATTATATATATATATATATATATATATATATTTCACCCCCTGCTCCCCCTCAATGAAGGCAGACATGGATGGAAGCCATCTCACAAAGGTGGGCCACTCAGCAAGCCACCCGGCTTGGGCACCAGCAGCGCCTGGGTGGGAGTGGGGACTTCCCGACCAGTTATGCCATCATCAGGCTTCTGTTGACCATCTGCCACTGGGCTTCGTGGTGCAGAGATCAGGGCTGGTTTTGTGGGCTCTGTTGGCTGCTTGAGGATACCACCCGCTCAACTTTCCCTTTAAAAAATCATTGTAGATCTTTGGTTTCTCTTATATTGGGGTTTTTGCTACTACAGAGGGCATTGAGCACTTGGCTTTTCACAGCCTTTGAGTATGCTGGAGGTCAGGTTTATTTGCCCTAAGAGACAAGATCCAGGTGAGGCCTTTGGTGGAACTTGCCAGACTAGCCTGAACATTGTTTCTCTAGACCAGGGTTTCTCAACTGTGACACTAGGGATGTTACCCATTTGTTGTAGAGTCTGTCCTGTGTGTTGTAGGATGTTTAGCAGCATCCCCGACCTCTACCCACTAGATGCCAGTAGCTCCCCTGAGTTGTGACAATCAAACGTGTCTCCAGACATTTCCATACATCCCCTGGGGGAAAATCAGGCTCATTTCCCACACCTTCTATGTGCCAGGGAGGTCTGACCCCCTGGGAGTACACAGGCTGGTGGGGAGACACACATGTCCTAGTGCCCTGAGACATCAGGGCCTGCCTGTACCAAATGGGGCAGACCTAGGGGTCCAAGAGGAGGGAGAATGTCCATAGTAGAAGAATACCTGGGTGGAGGGTATCTGGAGAGGAGGCGTGAGGCTCGACTTTGACTGTTTTTATATCAGTTACACACTGAAAATGGCCCTGCCAGTAAGAACTGTGTTTCTGGGCTCCCTGACTGTGATATGCAGACCAAGAAGTGGAAAGCAACAGTTCTCAGGCTCCGAGTTGAGGCTGGGCATCCTGCTGACAGGATGATGACGGTGGCTTATTTTTGTGCATTTACTATGCGGTAGGCATGGGTTCTAAGCACTCGACTTGTTTAATCCTTACAACCAATCCCTCTATGAGCAGGTACTATATTTGCCCCAAATTTCAGGAAGGGAATCTCAGACACTGAGAGAGGGGAGTGGAGGGTCCAGGATCAGAACCCATCCAGTCTGCCTCTGGAGTTGGCACGCTCAGTCCCTCTCCTGCTCAGAACACCTCCCTTGATCCATGGCCAGCTGCCCTTCCTGGGGGCACACTCACTGCAAAACCTCTGAGATTTCCATCATTGACCCGATCAGCTCATCCACAGCCTCCTGATACCAGGTAGAGAAGGTCCAGGGCATCCAAGTCCTTTTTGAGGGACACAGACCTCCAGGTGGGGCCTCCAGATGGGTAGTGACAGGAAGGTCATTCAGATGCTTCGAAGGCATTAGGAGATGCAGGAAGGAAGATCAGTTTGTAGGATCCCCCCTCCTCTACCTACCTATTCTTACTCTGTAGTTTTACAGTGAGAAAATTGTGCCATTTTGACACAGGAAAGATGATCACCATAGGCTTGAGCTGACATTAACCTGAAAGTTTTATATCAAGGCATTACAGCTTTGATTACCTGTGCTGTGTTTAGCTGGTCTTTGATTACTGAGGTAGGCTTGTCTATTGCTCTCTCTCTCTCCTTCTCTCTCTCTATCTCTCTGCCAGCTAGTTCTTTAGCCCGGAGGCTGGTCTGCCAGCTCCCCAGGGCTTCATTCCACACCTCACCCTGTCCATCCATTTGGGACCATCATCCCCCTTCACGATCTTTTAGCCTTTGGTTTTTTGTTATCAAATACACATTCACCCATACACATAGACAGGATGAAGTAACACTCTTTAGGTTGTAAAAGCCAACCCACAGAGTCCCTAACATTGAGATTAATCACAGAAATGCCCATACAGCCTTAATTACAATGATGTTCTCACTTGCACGTCTGAGGTTCCAAAATAATTCCTATAGATTTGAATGGGATTTTGGCTCATGGAAGGGTTAGATCGTAGGGTTCTCAGTGAATATTTATGCCCGTAGTTTCCAAGTGCCTGAGGAGGCAAGGTCTGGGGCACCTCTGTGTAGGTGTGTAGAGGTGGCCAGAACATCGACACCTGCAATGGCTGCTGTTGGATGCTTGCCTCATGCCAGACTCTGCACTCTGCACCTTGGATGCATGGTCTTATATATAGTCCTTTTAACAACACAGTGAAGGGCATCCCTTGGTGCAATTTCACCAGTGGGCAAACTGAGAGTTGTGGCAACTTGTTGCAGCCACAAGCTCCAGCATGGCGGAGCCAGGATTTGAAGGCAGCCTCATTAGCCTGGGAGCTCACACTGCTGACCGTGCCTGCACTCCTGCTTCCCCGTGCAGTACTCAGAGAGGACTGTGAACGCAATCATCCTTCCCTGTCACAGTGACTCGCCTTTCACATGAAAGTTAAAAATGTAAACCAGGGCTTCCCTGGTGGCGCAGTGGTTGAGAGTCTGCCTGCCGATGCAGGGGACATGGGTTCATGCCCCGGCCCGGGAAGATCCCACATGCCGCGGAGCGGCTGGGCCCGTGAGCCATGGCCGCTGAGGCTGTGCGTCCGGAGCCTGTGCTCAGCAAAGGGAGAGGCCACGGCAGTGAGAGGCCCGCGTACCGCAAAAAAAAAAAAAAAAAAAATGTAAACCAGAACTTGCTACTTGGAGAACATATGCATTGTTGTAAATTTGTTTCCAAGAGGGAGAAAATATTTGGAAACTGTATCAGCTAAACTGTGTCAACTATAGAGAAGCAAACAGATCACAGGCCACATAGATATTATATATGGAATTTAATTGCTTTGAATAGCTTGATTATTTAATTTTATCTTTCAAAATATCTGGAAACACTTATTCTTTATTGGCTAGAGAAAAAAGTGGCACAAACATGTTTTTTTTTCTTTAAAAATTTTTTTAAATTCTCTATTAAAATCTATTAAAGTCAAGTCAGGCAAAGCCTTCCAAATTATTACAGAAAGGCTGTCATTTCCATGAAGCCTATTGAAGGGGGTGGGAAATCTTATCGAAATTACAGCTAAAGTGCTTTAATTATTTTGCATCCTCGGCCAGGGCTCGCAGTTTGGGGATTGTAATCTATTGATGCCAAGTGGCTATTTCAGCAGCCTTAAATTTGCACCGAGCAGAGAGCATATCACTGATGAAACGTGGCTGGATCTGGGAGTTAAACTCAGTGCAGGATTCCTGCAGCATCTGAGAAACTTTATTCACAAATGTTTTCCACCTGATAGAGGGTCAGTGCTGGTGGGTGGTAATCCCGCTCCAATAGCCCAAGAAGAGTTCAAAAGGTGGAAAAGTGCAGAATGTGGGAATGTGGGGAGGGAGAAAAGCAGCCACATGCCGACATGAAAGGATTTAATCTGTGCAGCCGAAACTTCCCTGATGGTGGAGGGCTGCCTCTGTGGTGGTCCCCACAGCCACTAGGTCTCCCCGAGTCCTCCCGGCCACTCTGAGCCGTCGGAAGCCCAGCCCTGCCAGGAGCTCTCGTGGACTTTGGAGGCACCATTTCTGAAGCAAAACACCAGACACCCTGTCTGCAATTCTTTTCTGAGATCATTGATTTGACAACTTAATATCTATTTTCTGTGTGTTTTTTGTTTCATTCCTCCCCCCAACCCCCGCCCATTTCCTCCTTTTCAGCTGTTTCACCCTTTGCACATGAATTCTGAAAGTATTAAAAAAGCCTTTGTTGAAGTTTGGTGGTGGGGGGGCCGTCAGAATTTTAGTCCCATTTAAAATTCTCATCTAACATATTTTGGAGGCAGAAGAAATACAGGTAAGATGATACGAACGTTTGCGTCATCTAAAAATGTATTGATTAAGGCTGTAAGGTGGCAGCTTCCCCTTTAATAACTCTGCCACCCCAAGGAAGACACAGTGGCTTTCTGAGTGACAAATGATGGGCTTATCCAGGATCTGGTCATCTGATTGGCATTTCCCGTGACAATGCTCCTGTGATGTAACGAGTGGTGATACGCCCGTCTTTTGGGGGTCTGTGTATGCCGTGCCTGTTGGCATGTTTATTCTTTAGCGATGGCTGTCTGGTGAGGTCAAGTAATATACTGCAGATATTAGAGTACGTACCATTTTCAAAACCCTTCCGGAAGAACTGGCTGCATTTTGACATGCCGCCCTTTTATCTCAGTGATACCAGCAACTTGATCCTCACATTTTCCCCCCTATCTCAAAAGGTTGACAGGAGTTAGATCCGCGTGAGATGTGTTTTTCAGGAGCCTGGCTGCTCAGGGGACAAACACCAGGCCCATGTGTGGATCTTGGGGACAACGGGGGTCTGCTGTTCTGAAAACTTTCTCTCCCTTTGCATGATAATATTGCTCCGATAAAAATCATGTAATTTTTGTGTGTGATCTCCAAATACCACCTTCAATAAAAGAATTTGTTCATTGATCTAAAGAAGGAGTGGTTTCCAGCTGCTTCATTCCTTGGGACAGACTTTCCAGTTAGCATCCGTCTCTTTGACTCACTTCTGCTAGAGGCTGGCCTCCTGTGGAGGTCATTGTGAAGGGGCCCAGCAACCTGGGGAGGCTGGGCCTGGAGCACTTATTTCTCCGGGAATCAGGGCTGAGCAATGAGAATTCTAATACGATAATTTGTGCTTAAATGTGCGGATGTTTGTGCTTGCCCACCTCCGTCTCGAAGGCAGGCGAATCGAGTTGTTGCTGCACCGGGGAGCTGGGGGCCCCTCCTCTGATTAATTTCTATCATCAGCCAACTGTTAACCCTTAGGTTAACACAAGCAAACTTTGTGCTGCTTTCTATTTACTGTATCATTGCTCCAGAAGGAGTGTTTATGGGGGAATTCTTTGTGTGCATTTTATTTGCTAATTAAATTTTTACAGTGGTTACATAGTACATGCTTTGCTTGATATATCAATACCTGTAAGTTCGTTTTTTTTACATTATTTAACTTTTAGGGATGTTCCCTCCTTCATTTCATGATTAAGATGCTTATTTAATTGAGCTGGAAACACCAAGTTTGTAAATGAGGAAGAGCCAGAAGCATTTTTTTGTTTTTGTTTTTAAGCAGTGTAACATAGTGAGAAAGAACTCAGGACCAGTCAAATGGGACCAGGCTCGACACCCAGCTCCACCACTTACAAGCTGTTTGAGAGCAGGGCATTTTCTGTCTTTAAGCCTCAGTTTTCTCGTCGGTAGAATTGGAATAATTTTTCCTCCCTGACTGAGTCATCAAGATTAAAAGAGAAAATGATTAATTAATGATCCCAGAGACCAGCTATTCTACAAATGGCCAGCTAATATTATTACTTGTATTATACATTTTGTTAAATATTTTAGGAATGTAAGCCCTACCCCAAACTATAGCCATCAATCATTTGCAGAACCTAGTGAAGTGTCATTGCTCCTTTGTTTCCCTGGCTGGTCTTTAGAGTTATTTACCTGGGGGTCAATAAGTGTCAGCTGATGGATTCCCTATATGTTTCAGAAGATGCATTTTAAAGGGTCAGCCGAGTTTGTGGAAGGGTACAGTGGGGGAGGGGGGAGGGTTTAAGTATTTACTAAACAAACATTCTCATTCCAATCCATCACACACACACACACACACACACACACACACACACACACACACACCCCATACCACATACTGGTTGCGGAATCTTGGTGGGCCTTGCTCTTCATCTTTGCCCTGAACCCAATCCAAAGGTCCCAAGGAGACACTGCTGTCGTTCATTCATTTGTTCATTCATTCATTCGCTCAATCTTTTACAAAATATGCATTAAATGTATTCTGTGTCCTGGGCAGATTAGTGGTGTGAAGGAGAGCAGAATCACTTTTGGTCTGTTATACCAGGAAAAAAGCACAAGTGCAAGCAGTGAAGATGATGCCTTAGGATCCAGGTTCCAGATTTAACACGCACACACACACACACACACACACACACACACACACATATCAGAGGCTCACCTAATTTGCATACTTGAATACACCCACTAGCTGATTTCAAGGGAGCCAAATGCTTACGCACGAAGTGTAAAATTAATGAGTTGAACTTGTGGCCATTGCATTCAAGATGAGTCACCCAAGACAGAGGTGGGGAGTTGAACATAACTCTTTTACTTTTCCCTGCAGGGGAAAGGGTGGAATTCTGGGTTGGCTGTTCCTCACTGGAGGGGATCCTGAATCTACGACAAAATCAACATGTCAGTCATCCTTGGAAAGTACCCTAGTGATGTTATATTAAGAAAAAAGATCCCACCTTCCTGCAGGGAATTTGAAACCAAGATCAGGTCCTGTAAATAAACATCTAGCATCTATGGAGTGCTTATTATATAGGTGACCTTGGGCTTTAAAATGCAAGATATCATTTAATTTAATCCTTAGAACACTCTGCTTTTTGAGGCATATCCACGTAGTGTGACTTGCCCAAGGTCACGTAGCTGGTAGATGGCATTGCTGGGATTTCTCTGAATGGACCTGTGCCTGTGACTGGTGGGCTGCATGTACCCTTTGGACTGGGGCTCTGGGACACCTGGCCTGGACCTTCTCTGGAAGTGGGATTTTCTAGAACACATACAGCAGTTGGAGAGTCGAGGCTTCTGAGCCTCATGAACCATTCCTCTTCTTCGGGTGGAGTAGTATGCTGTGGAGCAGAGCCCTTGGCAGGGGGCAGGGGCTGCTTTCCTGTCACACTCCTCCCTTCATACCACTCTGGGCAGTGTCGCCGTGCTCTGCAGTTTGTTCTCTCAGGTTTGTCCATCCTGCAGATATTCACTGTGCTAGGTGCTGGGGACACAGCAGTGGACCCGGCATCCATGGTTCCTACAGCTCTAGAGGGAGTCACAAGAGAGACACGGTATTTATCATTTCCACTGTGACCATGAATACTGAAGGAAGAGGACAGAGGGCTGTGGGGAAGTGCCTCTTCAACTAGGTGGTCAGTGCTGTTCTTGGAGGATTAAAGGTGAGAAGGAACCAGTAAAGCAAGGGGTAGGGAAAACTTCCAGGCAGAGGTAACAGCATGTGCAAAGGCCCTGAGGTTGGAAGGATCTCGATGGGTTGAGGAGAAGAAAGAAGGCCAGGGTGGCTGGAGCTGGGTATGCACTGCTCCCCCAAAGAACAGTGCAGTCTTCTTTCTTTACCTGGGGAAGGAGACTTCTTCCAGCTGGGGCCACCCCTCAGTTTGCTGTGAGCACGGCCTGTTGAGGGACACTTCTGTTGGAGGGTGTCTGCTGGAGGCTGTGGCCTTCTCTGCCATCCAAAGTCAATGTCCTCCTTCCAAGTGGCCCTCCCCTCCTACCCTCCGTCTGTTCTTCTCTCTATACAATTCATTCATTCATTCCACAGATATCCACTGAACATCTACTCTGCGCCAGGCACGAAGTGCGTATACAGTTAGTTGCAAAGACAAAACTTATGTAAGCTCTCTTACATTTTAGGTTCTGTTGAGATTCACAAGTGCTTCTGTGATGTCTGGCTCCCCTCTGCCCCTCCACCCCAACTCTAGGGGGTGTCCCCTGACTACATAGTTCTCTTGTACTTTGTTTGGTTAGACTTGTTTATACTTCATGCAGTCTCAGAGCAGAGAGGATAAAGCTTGAGTTTGCACCAGCATCTCAGAGTTCCCCTTTCTTTCCTGTGCATGGCCACGGTGGTTACATGCTTCCCTCCATCCCTTCCCACCCTTGTTCCTGAGTGTGCACCCATATCAGGCAGCGTGCAGAGTGCTGGGGTGATGAGGGACAACGTCACCACAGGGCCTCTGCCTCCATGGAGACACCTCAAGTTTGTACTTGATTCAGGTGTCTTGGGATTTTTGAGGAGGTTCTCACCTCCCAGCTCATTCTGGGGGTCATGAACACCTTCCCCTTTCAGGAAAGGGACAGTGTGGCAGGACAACTAGGTACTTGTTTATGTTGCCTATAAGTCCAAAGAGGAGTTTTTGCTATAGAACTTGAAGGTATACATTTACATGCCTGGTCCTTTTGATTCATTACGTACATGATTACATTGGTAACTTTTAAATTTAATTTAGTTTAATTTTTTAGTGGAAAATGAAGTATGTCCTGGCTCTTTGGATACTGAACTTTTTTTCTCTTCATTTGGTTTTAAATGGTTAAGTAACTTTCATTAAATAACTGTAAACATTCCAGATCATCCTGCATATATATCATATTTCACATCATCATAACTTTGATGTAAAATATTAAAATGTACATGCCTCAAAAGAAAAATTATGGAAACAAATGTGTGACTTATTACACTTTCAGAAAAGTTGCTTAAATATTTCCCCTTCCTTAGCAAAAATCTCTGATGAATTAAGAGAAAAAGCATTTAAGCGCACTATAAAAAATAATTCTTTAGAATAAAGGAACAGACCTTGGTAAGTGGTATTCCCCCATTTTATCTGTTCAGCTCTGTGAATATATGTTGGCTATTGTCCACTCATATTCATGCCGGTATAGCTTACTTTATAATAAAGTAAGCTATATCGGCATGAATATAATCATTTTAATTTCTAAGCTTTAGTTGGACTATTTTATCCAAGTATATAAATATAGCTCTAAATTTATATATACTTTATGAAATTTGAAACAACAATTCTTCCTTTTCCTTTTAAGAAATATTTCAGTCTATAGGAAAATTGTCTGGGAAGCATTTGGTATTTTATTTTGGTCTCTGTCATGCCTTTCCATGTGATTGTTCTATATTAATCTTGAAAAGCGACATAAGATTTCTTTTCCATAATAAATAGCAAATACTGTAATAATAACAAATGATAACTCTAATGAAAAAATTATATTTTTCTCCAACTAATAGAAGAGTGCCAACAATAGGTAGGATAAAATAAAATCAATATTTTGACACTGCTCTATTATGTCTGGCTCATTAATTTGGAGAAAACTTCTCTCTTCAATCCTAAATCACAGTGTCAACAAATAGTAGTTTTAATGTCTACTTTCATTCCAGTGCATTTAATGCTTTGCAAGTTATTTTTGGAGGAAAACGATTTTTGATTCTGCAGATGTATAGAGATTGCATTGTGTAGGTTTTTGTCTTAGGGAACAATGAAAAAGTTTTGCCATGTACTTTGTATTCAAGAGATAGTTCATTCCAAATTCCAGTTCAGCACAATACTATATGGTTTTCATATAAATGAATATGTATGTATGCATATCTGTATATGAATATATATGTATATGTGTGTATATACACATATATCTATATGTGTATATACATGTATATGTATGTATGTATATACATGTATCATTGTCCTATTTTATTTTCCTCACACACACACACACACACACACAGACACACACACACACACACTCTTTTTTTTTGTTTTTTTGGCCATGGGCCCCGGCAGGAAAAGCACCAAGTCCTAACCACTGGACCTCCAGCGAATGCACCCCACCACATGCACAGTCTTAAAGGCCATGCTCATTCATGTT
This sequence comes from Monodon monoceros, assembly GCF_005190385.1. Taxonomy (NCBI): domain Eukaryota; kingdom Metazoa; phylum Chordata; class Mammalia; order Artiodactyla; family Monodontidae; genus Monodon; species Monodon monoceros. The sequence goes on from NW_021703766.1 coordinate 38,409,475, forward strand.
CATTAATTTCACCCAAAGTTTCACGTAGCTTCCTCTTCTTTTAGAAGAATCTAGCATTTCTGATTTCCGAGTAGCGATTGTCAGTTGATTAAGGTCAATGCTAGCACTTATTCAGGCTCCTATTGACTGGGGCCACGTGATATGAGTGATTGATCCCCCTTAGACACAGGCTTGCTAATTTTCCATTGTAATAGTACTTTTCACCTAGTCCATTCTTCCTTACCCCATGTCTTTCACTTAAGAACACTCCATCCCGCCCCCCAGGTCCTGTGCTGTTATATTAATGCAGAATTACATCTCTCACTTGTGCAAAAAGTATTTGTATCACTGCTGCCTGTCCTCCTTTGTTTTCTGGAGATCACAAAAGCCTGAGATTTAGACTAGCAGATAATAACATACAGTGCAAATTATTGATGCTGCTTTAATTGTCTTATTGACAATTCACTTGAACTTGGAGAAGCATGCTAATATTTATCATCCTGTGAACTCATGTGCATTTTCTTGACTAAAGCCGTAATTACAGAAGAATTTCAAAACTCAGATGTCTGCCTGCAGTGGCCTCACATTTCCTCTATTTGGACAAAGGCTTCCAGACTGCTGCATTGAGGGAGAGCTCTCATCGTTCACTGCCCCATAAGCGTCAGTGTCCTCCAGACGCCTCTCCCTCTAGGGGGTATCTGGCTAATTAACACCTTGACCAGCACCTGGCCAGGAGAGGAGGCGGCGATAGGACCCACCTGAGCGGTGGTAAAGAGGGCCGTGCCCATCCAGCCTCAGGGTTGCCCAGAGGTTTCTGTTTTTTGAAGAGACAGGTGTTTCTTTCCTTTTGGGAAATGCCTATAAAGAACATTAAAAGATTTAGAACAGGCTGAAGCTGAAATTGAGGCCACTGAGCTGACTAGGAGGTAAAAATCCAGTTGAGGAGGGTTTTGGCAAGCTCGTGTTGATGGATGGAGCCATCATGGCCTTGCCCCGTACCTTGCTCTCCCCATCTCCCCTCTGCTGCCCATCATCCGCTAGGCTCTGCCCCCTGGCCCTCTCTCGGTTCCTTGGGCGTGCTAGGCTTGATCACACTTGAGGCCTTTGGCGTGGCTATTTCCTCTGCCTGGAACCCTCTCGTCTGCACCCTTCACCTGGTCTCTTCTGCTTGTCCCTCAGGTCCCACCAAAGGCCACCTCTTCAGAGAGGCTTTTCCTGGCTTCCCTCTTCCTCTACACCACATTGCTCACCTCCCAGCTCATGGTCCTATTTTATTTTCTTCACGGGATTTATCTTAATTGATTGCATCAAGTGTTAGCATGCATTCTGTCTACCTCCCTCCTCTAGAACTAGACTCCCCAAGGCCAGGGCCCCTTCAGGCTCCTTGATGACTCTCCTTCCAGCACCTAGAACAGTGGCTTGCAAAGGCAGCCAATTAACAAATGTTTTTTGAAAGGCTGCTACTTTCCCAAAGGAAAATATGTGTTTGGGAGTTTATCCATGATCTTTGAGAACGATGTCATGTCATCCCATGATGTGCCCTTTTTTCCTGGTTAGAGATGGAAGCTGCAGCTGTGGCTTTCTCCGAACTACCAAGAGGTTGCCATGATGGAGATTTAGAAGGGTGGTTGTCTCTAGATAGAAAGTATGTCAGTGTTACTGCCAAGTTTCTCCCCCTTGTGGGGCATTGCTCAGTCGAGTGTGTTTCCTCTGGCTTGTGTTGTGGCCATGGAGGCCTCTTCTCTCAAGCCGTTCCCCTGTCCGGGCCATCTCGTCCGAGGTTGGCCACGCAGTCTCCACCATGGCCTCTCCCTTGGCATCAGTACATTGGGCACGGAGAGCCCTCATCGGGGTCTTTGTCCCTGCTGAGAGCCAGCTGCGTGGGGCCCTGATTAACACGGATAGAGTCGTTAGCGGCTCTGCGTTCACGTCTTTGGCAGCATTTGATGGGGGTCCCTGGGCAGAGGAGCCGTGGGGCCTGGAGAAGATGCCATCTTGACTCCCTGATTGGTGAGGCGCTCATCTGAATGATGAGTGAGGTGGAGCCACCCCACTGGCTTCAACGAGACACTCGAATCACAGAGCGTGATTGCAGAAGGGGAGAGAGGACTTTAAACCTATGTCACACCCTGTTGCCCAAGTGACTGCCATCTTGGGGAGCTTTGTGATGCTCGTGCGACTTGCAGGATCTGTTTTCTGAAAGTGTTGGAGATGCTTGTCTCCTCCCCCCAACAAGTCAACAGCAACTGAGAATTCCACAGAAAACTAAAAGATGGGGATGAAGCTGGGAAGGACTGTCCCACAAGTCTCCATTTCCACCTGTTTGTCCCACAGAATTCTTCCACTGTATAAAATTTCTCCCTTTGACCCATGTTATTTGTTTACTCTGCGAGCTACATGGAGTATCTTCTTCCCATGCGCATCTTTTCTCCTCTACTAGATTGCAGGCTCCCTGAGGACAGAATTCTCCTTTTCTTCCCTTGGTGTGTCATTGCCTTACCAGCCACTAACTGTCCCCCACCCTCACCCAACAGGGTGTCTGGCACCTGTCGGAGGGGTTCGGGATAAGAGAGGGAAGTAATAAAACCTTAATAAAGAATTAGGAATGTGGGTCTTTTGAAATGGTTTAGAATAATTTCCCAGTGAATTGTTTGTGATTTGATAGACTCTTGTACTAAAAACTATTTGCTATCTAGTTGGCTGCTTTTTTCTTTTTCATTCAATGATTTAGGAAGTCTGCTAATTACTTAAAAACAATAAAGATCATAAGACTCTACGAGGGAGGCTTGAGACCACTACTACTCAAAGCCAAAACTTTTTGGGGGGTGAGGCTTTCATTGTGAATGGGTTCTGTGATCAGGTAAAACAAGAAATCCCTTGGTGTCGTGCCTCTTGGTGACGACCTGTTGTTATTAACCTCTAATTAAGGAGGGGAGTCCCGCCTCCCAGCAGAGGGCTGGGAGGAACCTGGCTTTTCATGGGATTCTGGCTTGGGTTTATTCACGTCTGCCTTCCAGCCTCTCTTCCCTGGGGCCTCCCAGTTGCCAGCTTCCTGTTCAGCTGCTGTGTTTCAGCTATTTGTTTGTGTGAATGCAAATATGTATTCATGGGGACCTAACTGTGTGCCCTCATGGCAGGCCAGTATACACTTCAGAGTCAAATGTAGGATGGAGGCACAAATCTGGGTCCTGGCCCTTGCTTGGTTAGTCACTTTGGCACCTTATGACCCCAGCTGGATCTGTTTTCCTATCTGTAAAATGAGGAAGGTGTGCCTGCCCAATCGCTCTCAAACTTAGGCAGATAAGAGAATCGTTCGGGAGGCTTGTTAAACATTCCTATTCTTGGGCCCCACTCTGAGAGTTCAGTTTTGTAGATGGTGCTGATGTCCATGGACCCCAGCAGCTGGTCTAGGTGGCCGTTTCCAGTTCTGCTGTGAAAGTTTATGAAATGAATTTGGAGAAGTGGTTAAACGTTAGCAAACCTTATTTATTGTCTCTTTGGTTTTCTCCAGGTTGTCCTAAGTTGGTGACATTTTGCAAAATTAGATAGTATTCCTGGCCACAATCACAGAAGTAATTCCAGATACTTATCCTCCTGAGAACCTGTCACTTTGCAGAGCTGGTGACAGTATCAGAAGGCTCCACTCTGGGCAACAGTAGTCCCACAAATCCTTTATTTGGCCTCGACTTACTGAGACTTTTTTTCTGGCACCCCACACATCAAAACTGGGCAAAACTGACCTGGCCTATTCATGCAAGAGCCACATGTAGTGTGGTGGCTGAATCTTTGTGTTTGAATTCAAACCAGATAGAAAATAGTAGAAGATGACAAGGGAATTGTCACAATTTATCAACACATCTTTGATTTTAAGACCATATAGCTTCAAACAAAACAAAGCAAAACTAACAACAAAACAGAAAACCTACAGAGCTTGGATGGCTAATAAGTCTTCAAATTTCTATGTGGTGGAACTGGGGAGATGTTCTTGAAAGGTCTAGCTGTAGTGAGTGTATATGCTCAGAAAGAGACTTCTATGCTTTCATCGTATAAACCACTAATTCCACATGAGTTAGAAATACTCTTCATAACTCCCTAATTGAGCAAGTGGGACAAGATGTTATTAATACTGCTCCAGGTGCATTTGACTTTTGACCTTGGCCAGCAGTGGTTCTGAGAAGCCATTACTTCTTATGCCTATTAGATTTCATCCTTTAACAAGGAAGACCCTTGAGTAAATGGTTGTCTATTTCTTTTGTCTTTTTAGCACACCTCCCCAGAAGTTTGGTGACATTAAGCAGGAAGGACAAATCATCACCATGTGCAGATTTCATATCAAATAAAAGAACTCACTTTGCAGCCAAATGTGGGTTTAACCTCTCCCATATCTTTGGTTGTGCATAATTAATGTACGGTTCAGCATTTGACTTTCTGTGTTTTTCATACAGATTTAATCTTAGAGGATGCTCTGGGTCCTGTGTTCACAAAGGCACATTCAGCTTATTTCATGGGTTTTGCCTTTGGGTTTTGGGGATGCCCTTGCCTGAGTTTTCCTGAAGAAGATGAGCCGTATGGATCAAATACCCTCTCCCTGTAACTCTTCAGCAAACATTGATTCAGTGCCTAGCACTGTGCTCCTAAATGTTTGGAAATGAATGCTGCATTACAGCTGTGAATACTAATATCAATGTTTGAGATGGGGGGGGAGGGGAAGGATGCCATACTGCTCCACTGTGGCATGTGTCTTACGGGTCACTTCACATGTATTTTCTCACTGAATCTTCAGCAGTTCTGTGAGGTAGGGTCATTGTCCGATTTTCCAAACAAGGAACCTGGAGCTCAGAGTGCCAGGTGACTTACCAAAACCCACGCTCATAGCAAGGGGCTGCGTCCCGGTGGAAATCCCCAATCCCTGTCCATAAAACCTCTCTTTCCACTGTGCTGTTTATTTCGTGGCTGTGATTACTTAGATTTGGTCAAAGGAACAGAGAGGGAGCTGCTGGGTACCCGGGAGAACAGCCCCAGCTGCCCTGTGCCTTCTTGGGGAGCGGAAGTAGAAGTCCAGGTGAAGGCCAGGGGAGGGCCAGGGAAGCAGTTCACGAAGCCACTAGTCTGCAGTGCCTTCTCCTGGGGAAGCATCGAGCAGAGTGATCACCGAAAACAGTTCTTATTTATGCCCACTGCTGGGAACTTTTGGGGGGACATCCTTTAAATGGTTTCTTCTCTGGGCAAAGATGAGCACTTTCTGAATCTGCCCTCTTGCCAAGTAGATGAGATGTAAGAACATGTTTTCTATTGATTTTTAAAAGCAATTCTGGACCCAACTGGTAATAATAGGTGTGACCTGTGCTGTTTTCCAGGCAGTCACAAGCAGCTCAGAGCCTTGTGGTGCGACTCTGATGTTTGGGATGTGCATTCTTTGAAGATTACTTCTAAAGCAAGGCATCCAAATCCTTAATTCACGATTCTGTCTATTCCTGTGGTGTTTACATTCCACCATGGCAGAAGATCACTGTAAAAAAGAAAGATGAAAATGCACTTTTAAAAAGGGCTTTCTTGTGCAGGCTTCCTTCAAAGACCCTACCCATGTCCCTTCTTGGTGATGCAGAGGTCTGTGTCTCATCTGCAGGGAACACATACATTAGTGGCGATTTAAAGATTGGTCACATTGTCGTGACAACTTTGGCCTGAGCTTTTGGGGCACTGAGCCGTGAGGAGCAGGCGCTGGTGCCCTTTTGGGGTGTTTGGGCATGTCTCTCTGGCATCTGTCTCAGAAGTGCTTCCATATATTTTGTTAAGGAGCGCTTTCTGCCCTTTGCTGGAAGTCGGTTCTGGAAGGGTCTTGGGAAAGTGGTGGTGGAGCTGATTGATTTGGCCAGTGAACAGAGCAGGGCTTTGCTAGGGCTGGGCGTGAAGAGAGGAGCACTGCTTCTACTTAGAGGAGTCTCTGAGCTTTGGTGCCTGAGATTGAGAGGACCAGGTAGAGCCACTTGATTCCCTAGGCACCAAAACGACTGTGTTTTCTCTCCTCTCTGCACCCTCCCCCATATGACTGAGAAGGTACTAAAGTGCATAATAAATGGAAGGACAGAGTTAGTCTTGATTTTTCCAACCATGACTTTTTTTTTTTTTTTTTTTGCGGTACGCAGGCCTCTCACTGTTGTGGCCTCTCCCGTTGCGGAGCACGGGCTCCAGACGCGCAGGCTCAGCGGCCATGGCTCACGGGCCCAGCCGCCCCGCGGCATGTGGGATCTTCCCGGACCGGGGCACGAACCCGTGTCCCCTGCATCGGCAGGCGGACTCTCAACCACTGCGCCACCAGGGAAGCCCCAACCATGACTGTTTTGATGCCTGTTTTTTTTTTCAGGGGGACAAAGTGTCAAATACTTAAAAACACAACTTAATTTTTTTGTTGTTGTCTCTGAATTTTGGGGGAGTCTTCAAGGCGCACATGATCTGTCCATCATGTCACCCAGGGCTTTGGTTAATGGCCTCTCTTGATGAACATTTGGGGCCTGTCTATACCCCACTGTCCCCCAAGTCAGCAGCACCTTGTCAGTGGGCAGCTGGGACCGCCTGATCACGGAGGCCTCTCCGGGGAACCTTGAGTGTCAGGGACCAGGATGGGCATAGATCTATATGAGGCCCCGTGTCTGCATGACTGGAGGCCAACCAGAAATCACTTCTGATGCAGTTTGGATCACCCATGAAGTTTTCTCTTCATTAAGTGCATACTTATGAAATGATGGTTCATAGTAGAACTCAAGACAAGATATGGTTATGGTGAGTGCAGATGGTCTTAGGTAAATGTTCAGGCTTTTGCATTTGTCAATGCATGGACTCTTCCTGTAATATGTTGAGATAGCAGCGTATGAGCAGGAACACACAGGTGTCTGACGTACAGTCCCCGTGGCCCTTTAAAAACTGTCTCCTTAACATTTGCTGGCTATTCAAGGGATAGGTTGCCCTTGAAAAAAGAACAATTATTAAATTCTTTCACCTTTAAAAACACTTTAGAGAGGGGCTCCCCTGGTGGCACAGTGGTTGAGAATCCGCCTGCCAATGCAGGAGACACGGGTTCGAGCCCCGGTCCGGGAAGATCCCACATGCTGCAGAGCAACTAAGCCCGTGTGCCACAACTACTGAGTCTGTGCTCTAGAGCCCGTGAGCCACAACTACCGAGCCCACGTGCCGAAACTACTGAAGTCCGCGCGCCTAGAGCCCGTGCTCTGCAATGAGAAGCCACTGCAATGAGAAGCCCGCGCACTGCAAAGAAGAGTAACCCCCACTCGCCGCAACTAGAGAAAGCCCGCGCGGAGCAGCGAAGACCCAACCCAGCCAAAAATAAATAAATTAAATAAATAAATTTAAAAAAAAAAAAACACTTTAGGGAGCGCTCCCTGCAATTTCTGTTGGCCCTGGCTGGCTTTGGCCATGGACCACACCCCCAGTCTTCCTGGGCCTTGGGTGCCTCAGGGGAAGCTGAAGAAGGGCTCCAGGGCGTGGAGGAGGCAGGTGCATGTGCCGCAGGGGGCCTGAGGTTTTGGCCTCTTCCATCTTCATCACGTCAATAGCATCCTTAAGGCCCATGAAAATTGACGTTGGGGTTTTTAAATTGTGTTTTCTTAATGAAATAAGCTTGAGAGACACGTTCCTCTCTTTTCTTTGAGTAGACACGACCGTAAGCAACCCACGAAGCCTGTGACATGGACACTGGAAGCATCGGCAATTGAACATAGGTACCCAGAAAAATGGGAGCCTTTCCTTGTATATGGCTAAGGTGTTGAGGTAGGATGGAGACCAAGGTAGACATTTGGTCAGATCCCAGATAAACTAACTTGGTAGTTTCCAAAGTTCTTTTTATTGTACCTACATAGTAGGACCAGTAGAAGGGAAAGATTCTTAACTTTGGGAACATTTAGAGCATATCTAATTATTTTAAAAAGTTGCCGTGATTCTCATGAAAGTAATTTAATTTTAACTTCATTGACTTTAAAGAAGGTAGAGAGTATTTTGAGAAAATGATGATGAGCGATAGATCGTTGGAAAGATTTGGCATCAGCCATTGAAGCAGCGCCCACAGTGCTCATTCCAGTTGGGACTTTTGCCCTGTAGGCAAATCCTCACCGCTTGGGAGCCCTCATTTCATCAGCCACATAACCGCAGGGAGACCCTCCTCGTCAGATGTGGAGACGGATCCTAGCTGGTGTTTCCAGAGGGCAGTATGAATGATAAATACTGTTAATATTCAGAAGCAAGAATTGATTTTAAAAATGTGCCTTTGATTCACTAATCTCTGACATTGAGACATTTTTTGAAGTCTGTTGCTATAATTAGAATTCTATAAGCCATTTTATGTCTCTATCAAAATTTTAAGAGACATAGAAAATTTAAGGTTTTTTGGAGCTTATAATTCATCATATCAGTGCAAATCATTTTGCAGTTTGGGCTTCAACGTGGGGCAGTATTTTGGGCCCAGGGACTCCATCTGTCATTGGGGCTGTATCAACAGCAGCCAGTCCCCGGCCCTGACCCTACACCGCAGAGCTTGGATTTTAAAAATTGCTCGTGAATTGTGTTTCTGCCTTGTTTTGATTTGTTCTCCTCAGCTGAAAGGTGGGGCTGGACGATCAAGCAAGAAGTGAATGTGTCATTCAGAACCTGTGACTTCCCTGCCTATTGGCTATGCTTGTGTGTCCTGGCTGGGCAGGGGGTAGAGGGAGGGGTGGGGGAGGCTTGGTTTCTGGGGACATGTGGGGTAGCGCGACAGCTTCAGCTGGGCTCAGGTGAGTCACGGCTGCGCTTCGAGATGGGTAATTGGTGGCATGTGGTCCGTGAGCCATGTGTGAGAGCCCTTCCTTAGTCATAGGGAAGGAGAACACGCATTGCAAATAAAAGCCTCATCAGATTAGTGAGTCAGAAAAGACGCTAACCCCAACCCAATGCTTAATTTCTACTTTTTTCCTTCCTAAAGCAGAAGCTGTTCCTGTTCTTTGAAAAAAAAAAATCAGTTTAAAAAGGACTGATTTAACCACAATTGAAAAGGGGGGGCCGTGTCACCATTGCACTATGATGATTAGCATGAAGATGAGTTGCACTTTAGCTGGGCTGAAACTTGTTCGTAACAGAATGTTAAATACTTAGTGAAAAGAAAGATTATGTCTATCTAGTTACACCATTCCTTGATATATGCTCCATGTCAGAGTGCCATTGTCTCCTGGGTAAAGACGGAGAGTTCAAATACCCACTATCTCTCCCCTGGTGCTCCAACTGCTCCGCTTTGAAGTTTTTATAATCCATCTGTCATCTTCTAGCAAGGAGGGCACATGTTCTGTACCACTCAATTACAGAATTCTCCTTTGCCAGCTCCAGTGAGACAGGAAAGAATGTTATGGGTGGCTGAGAGAAACTGTCAGATATACTAAATTCCTAGGATTCATATGGACGGTGTTATTCCAGGGTAGGAACACAGCCCTTCTATTGTTCAAGTGCATTAGGGATACATTTGGCATTGGGGTAGAGATCCTTTGATTTTTTTTTTTTCTTCTCTTCCGGAGTGTTGTCTTAAATTTGATTGTTCGTGTTTGGGAAAAGAAAAAAAAAGGATCACTCAAACCTCCTCTGGAATGTGGACCTTCAAATGTGGATTGAAAATGTGACATTTGTTTTAGCTAACAAGGAATTGGTGACCCAGCTGTGCAGAGATTGCGAAGTATTGGAATGCTTTTGTTTCTGTGGTTTCACTTTAGTGAAGTAGGATTTTACTTGGGCTTGATAGAAGATGGTGACTAGATACAGCCTGATCTCCATAGAAATAATTTTCACCATCGTATGAACGGAAAGCCTGAGCAGTGAATGTTCTGCCATCTGGTGAGATCAGAGAAAGCTAGCCCTGGACTGAAAAGTCTTTAAAATGGGTTATTTTATTTAAAGACAATTTACCTTGGAGTGGTTAGTGTTGCTGGGTAGCATGTTAACTTCTCACTCATTGAGTCACGGGTGGTTAAATTCGTTGTCTTATGTGAAATGAGTTTGATGATCTCGGCTTAGCCTCTCGTGGGTATTAATTCACATTATGAAATATCCCAGAATAATTTAGCACCGTGTGGCATAATTTGCATTTTTACTCAAGATAGGGGCAATGATAGTGTCTGTGGATGTATTATTATTATTTTTTCATTCAGAAGAAGATGGCTCTTCTTTGTGGCTTACAGGGTGATTGTTTGTGGGGTTACTGTTATTAATTTTTGGGGAGCATATGGCTTAAGAGCTTGGGGTGGTGATACTAAGACATTCTAGCTTGGCACTAAAACCTAACAAGAAATATTTGCCGAGGCATAATTACAGCTGAGATGCTCTAGGATTTCATGGCCCTGCCCAGAGTTGGTATATCCTACACACATGTGCATTTTCACACAGGAGGACATACATGAGAGAACACGTATTAGGGTGGATGCATACAGTTTGGAGGACTCCACGAGTCTTACAATGTGTAAAAGGAATCTTTTCCCTTTACAAAACAGGAAGGTTTTCCAGAAATGCAAGATACTATTACATAATTAATTTAGTGAAACTTCTTAAATCTGATCTTCTGTTCAAACTAATAATGGGAGGATGGGGTAGCTCGATGTCATTAATTGAAATCTGGAGACAATAAAAAAATGTCTTTCTGCAGCTTCAATACAGCAGTCTGGAACTGTCGGGTCAGGCTGTGAACCAATTTTCTTCTCATTACTTTTGATTTTGGAGTCAATACAAATTTCATCAGTGATTGTAGGGTGCATATCCTCGTCTGCATGGACCCTGTCACAGGAGGGTATGTGCACTCGGCTTAAAGATTTATGGAAAAGCAGTGCTGGTGAGTCAGGAGAGGGAGGAAGGGAAATGCTCCTTCGTGTGGCCGCCTTGCTCGGGGTGATTGGCGGGAGGGAGACCCGGGGCTGGGGAGAGGGCGGGAGCCACAGGCCTCTCCTGAGTCTCTGCAGGCTGGCCACCTGGTCGCAGCCTCTGCTTGCCTGGTTCCTTCTTGGGCAGCTACTCCTTTGCCCGCCGTTCCAGACCGGTCTTTAGCTCAAGTTTTCCCTCTCTTCCACGTCTCCTCAATTTACAGATGTGGCGAGAGTATTCCCGCCGCACACCGAATTGAAGGCCCCACAGAAAGTTAATTGTAGGGAAGAGGAAAAAGGAGTCTCAACTTTGCAGGAGTTAGTGAAATTTCGAGAGCATCCTGGGCAAAGGAGTCTTTTGTGTGGAGAGGGAAATCCAGGATGTCTCGCACGATTCCTCATTTTTCCTGCATCCAATTTGCATCTTTGCAAGTCATGGGATCAGCCCATCTATCATTAGGTATTGGCTTAATTGGACATTTTTTACGAGCCCAGTTTGCTATTGATGTTAAAAGCAATTCGCAGAAATGCCCTTTCTTCATGATTCGGTATTGGCAATAGCGATGTATGTTTAATCACATTTTCCATGAGTAATTATCTAATTCACATGATTACCAATATAAAACAGGAAAATAGAATAGGAGCTTGACTCAGTCCTGCTTGGGCGGTGACACAGACATGCAGAGGGACCCGGGTGAGGGCAAATGTTTGCTGGCTCTGTTTTTCCTCTGTGATATCGTGGAGATTTTTATTAGCAACAGGAGCTCTCTGAAGCTGGGCATGTGTGAGAGAGAGGCTATTTGGAATTCTGTTATAATGCAGTTTGAGGTTCGCTCTGTCTGCTTGGGTTCTTAACGTTTGGGCTGTCCTTTCGGAAGATTTCCGGGAGACGGAGGTCACATTTTTTATTCATGTTGAAAAATATTCATTTATCAGTATTGGTGCCACTGTAAACAAGTGATAAAGTGACAACATTTACAACAGTAAAACTGACAGCATTTACTTTAATTTTCTGTCATTTTGGTAATTATATCAATCAAGACCCAAAACTAAAATGATATTTTAGCATGCAGTAAGAAATGAGGAATTCAGATCTTAAAAGACCATTACAATTAGCTTTGAAATGTTCGCCATTTTACCATAATTGTTTCATATAGCTTATATGTCTTCATTTACAGCCGAATATTCTGTTGATCTTTTATAAACAAAGTAGCACCCATCTGCTCCTTGAGACACTCCTGGCGCCTATTCATTGCAAAAATAATACATGTCCTAATGACTTCCACATATTTTGAAATCTCCCTTTTGAAATTGGTCTTGGCAGATTATTTGCAGGTACTTGAGTTGCATCTGTTTGCAATTTTGCAAATGCGGAAGACTTTAATGTTGAGCACTGCAAGAGGGCTATTTTAATCCTCAGATAACATTGGCTGTCATCAAAAGCCACATTTATCTTTTCGAAGGTGGGGCAAATGTTTAATGTTAAAAGACAGTAAAAGGTCAAGGCCAAGGCTGAGGTCTGAATATTTTCCTTTCATACGCCATGCCTTTTGTGGACTCTTCCTTGCATTTCTTTTCATTTAAGTTTTAGCTTAATACCCATTGCCAAGAGGATGTTTTGCTGATAAAATGAAAGATCAGGAAGAGAGTAAATCTGAAATAATTGTGAACTCCAGGCTCTTGGGCTCATTACCACCATGTGGCCAGCAGCTGACCAGCTTTAGGTCGACCGTGTTTACCATGAAGAACTAAACAGCATGGTGCTGGAGGAGAACCTGGGCCTTGATGTCGTTGCTGGCCTGCCTCCTGGGAGGAGCTGAGACTCTTTGGAGGGAAGGTGGCCACTGCGAGACCAGTGTATGATCACCTAGCTGGTGCTGCTCCTGGGCGGACCCATCTGCCGTCTGCACTCACAGAGTCAGGGTGAGGCTTGTTTCTTCTTTGTTCAAACTCGGGAGCCCAGAAAGCTGAGGTTAGGTGAACGTTATTTCCAGAATGCTGTCTTTGAGCTGGTTGAGGTGGAGCGTATGGAGCGAGCGGTCTTGTCCCTCGTGTTATCGGACCTGCTCGGAGCTGCTGCTGCATGTGGCTCAGCTTCCTCCGGCTCCTGACCTCCCTCCCTGTCCTTCAGTCCTCTCCAGTCCTCACCTGGTAGGGGTGCCACTTGAGAATAACCCGAGGTGCTGGTCCTCCCTCTGGTTGCCGTCTTGGCCATGAATAGCACAGGAAAGAGGGAGGAGTTACGCCACTTTGGCGGGTTAAATAGAAGTCATTGGTAAATGCAAATAGGATAAACACTCTGGTGTCACCCACACAACCTACCAACCCAGTTCACGTCCAAGCCACCTCCAATGACTCTGGTGATAGAAGGGCTTTAAAACCAAAACCAGCTCCATCCTCTTAATCTGAGAGAAGAGCAAGCTTCATAGACAAGCAGATACAGCCCGGGTCTGAGGTTCACCTTCAGAGGAGGGACGAGGCGTGCGGTACTCCTCACGTTGCGGAAAATACCTTTGGGGCAAAAAGGGAAAGTATATGAGATGTGTTATTTAAAGAGTTACTTACCATTTCTCATCAGTTGGGGCCTCGATCATCTCAACAGATTGGCGCCATTCAATAGATGCATGATTTACAAATGTATATTTTTATGTTACTAGTACTTTAGTACGTAAGTCATGTAGAGTGATTTAAAAATTTTTATGTTTTTATTATTACATTGGAATAAGTACACCATTAAAAATATTTTAGGTTTCTGGTGATTTGTTTAAAGACAAGCAAATTACCTGAAACCTATGACATTTCTGAGGGGAAATCTGAGAGAACCTTGTAGCAACTCAAGCTCTCCTTTTTAATCTGGTTTAATGTTTTGCAGGGGGTGGTGGTGATGGTGGTGATTTTGCATGGAACAGGAATAGACATCTGATGTCTTTGCTTTTTCTGCGTCATTTATATTCTGATGCTTTCACATGTGGGTGATTACACCTTAAAGAGAAAAGACCTCACACTCTCCTGATGATCAAAATTTTCAAATTACCACAGTGATACACTGGGGAGCAGGGATGCAGTTCTTCCCTTACAGAAAAAATGCAGCAGCAGGGCTCCTGAGAGTACCCAGGGCAGTGACTGTCCAAGTGTGGTCCTGGACCTGGGAACTTGTTAGGAATGCAGGTTCCCAGGCTTGCCCGAGGCCATGGCATCAGCAACTCTGTGGATAGGGCCCAGCAGTGTGTATTTTAATAATGTCTCCAGGAGATTTGGATGTAGCTAAAGTCTGGGAACCACTGTCTTAGGGCATGTAATATGGGAATGGCTTTTCCAAGACTAGAAGTGTATCTGCCCAAACCCACATGCACGCTCTGGAAGCTTCCTCATCTCCTGAGGCCACCACAAGCCTTTAGATCCAATAAGCCATGCCACTGGCTGCGTAGTTTGCTTAAAATGCGGACGGACAGATGAATGATAATTAGTTACTCTTCTCCTCTGCCTCTTCTCGAGTTTACTTGTTGGGGTTTCTTTCTGAAGTTTACCACTGGATCATTAGGATATTGAACATATAGAGGAACTCCGATGTCTTAATTACATTTATTTTAAACATGAATTCTGGAGAGTTCCATCCATCCATACTGCAACAGGTCAAGCGCAAATGTCTGCTTTTGGACTTTCTCGTCCTGTCTTGTGTGGAGCGATGGGTGTTTCCCTGTCCAGGTTGGGGACCATCAGGGTGGTTGTCCAGGTACAGGAAATACCCGCATTTCATGGAGTCACTCAGTTGTCTGTTTAGACTTTGCTGGGAGGGGTAAGAGGTTTCTGCTTCCCACTGCAGAGCTTCTGCTGGCATTTTTTTTTTTTTTTTTCTTAAAGAAGATGTTGGGGGTAAGAGTTTATTAATTAATTTATTTTATTTTTGCTGTGTTGGGTCTTCATTTCTGTGCGAGGGCTTTCTCTAGTTGTGGCAAGCGGGGGCCACTCTTCATCGCGGTGCGCGGGCCTCTCAGTATCACGGTCTCTCTTGCTGCGGAGCACAGGCTCCAGACGCGCAGGCTCAGTAGTTGTGGTTCACGGGCCTAGTTGCTCTGCGGCATGTGGGATCCTCCCAGACCAGGGCTCGAACCCGTGTCCCCTGCATTAACAGGCAGATTCTCAACCACTGCGCCACCAGGGAAACCCGCAATTTATTTATTTATTTATTTTTGACAGAAAGATCACAGTTGTGTGATCATCCTTAGGGGCCAGGAGGAGAGGTAGTGGTCAAGGCCAGCTCCACTGTCATGTGGGCATTGGCTATTCTCAAGCAGAGCTTTCTTGACAGTGAGATAAACTCCTGGTGGTGAGTTTAGGATAGAATCAGAAAGGAGTTCGTTAGCCACTCACAGTGTTGCTACTGAGGGTCCCTCTCTAGGTTGGAAAGTGACAGGGTAAGGGTTCTCAGTTAGGAAATTATGCCCCAGGCACCAGCTATGGCCGCTATACTTAAGGCAGAGTTTGTAGAGAATGAAGCCTCAAGCCCCCAGAGGGGGAGAGGGGAAACGGGTGGTCATGCCATAGTGCCCCGAACCACTCCTGCTCCCGGGATGGACGGGAGACCCTCGGACCCCGTCCCGTCCCATTTACTCCAGTCTATGCTGTGCTTCCTGAGGCCTCTACCGATGTGGCTTGCACTACATGAGACAATTGTAGATGGTACGTCGATTTAAACTTTTAACAGTTGGGTATTTTAAGACCTGTTAGAAAAATATAAGTAGTACATCCTAGCTGTGATTTCACAGACGTTACTGCTTAAAGGTGAGGCTAAGTTAAAAAAAAGTGAGTTGCTTTAAAGTTAATTTAAAGAGTATTAAGTAAGTAACAGTCCAGGTAGCACAAGAGACGGTGGGGATTGTGAAGGGGGTTTGTGGGTGACTGAGGTATGGAGACGGCTGCTGGGCGCAAAGGTAGCAGGTGCTCAGGGGACCCCCTTGGCCAGCCCCCAGGCAGGGCTCAGGCACAGCCTGGGTACACGCTTTGTGGGTACGAGTCCCACCTACCCCTCGTGTTTCATGCTGCTCTTGGGTGCACTTCTGCGTCTTGTTGGCAATGCAATTACTGGCACTGTGGGAGGTCTGTGCGGGTTCAAAGCTAGCGATGAGAAAGCTGGTTCACCCCTTTTCGAGATGTGTGTTTAGTTTAGGTTGTGACGATGGTGTTTCATAAAAGAAAAACTCCACCAACCCATTAAAGACAAGTAAGAACACTGAGCCCAGTGCCCCTCCCTCAGCAGACAGACCCCGGAGGGGCAGGTTGAGCTTGGCGTTTCCCTCCCTTCCGCCATGGATGCGTCCTTGAAGTCCAGTGGGAAAGAGGCAGTCACCAAACTATCCCACTGTGCCAAGTAACTCTGGGGGGACATGCAGTCAAAGGGTAGGCTTGTGCTGACTCAGAGGCCATAGGAGCGCCGTTCCTAGTGCTTTGCTCTGAGCTGTGTTTTGCTTTTAGTGTTTCAAGGTTGTGTGTTGGGGCGACTACGAGAACGAGTGGCAAGACACGCTGTGCTCCTTTGCCGGCGCCCCTGCAGTGCCCCGGGAGGGAAGGCTGCACAGTGGTCGCAGGCTTGGAGCAGCCTTGTGGCCAGGGGTTGGACATCTCCTTGTGGCATTTTCAGGGCTCTTGGTTGCTGGGTGCTCAGAGGGAGCCGGGGTGGGTGGTGAAGAGTGGAGGTACAACGGGGTTACTTCCCTGCAGTGGTGGAGGTGTGGTGGGCACCCGGGCTCCCTCTGGGGATGGGGCTGCCCACTCTGCTGTGCTCACACGCCGCCTCCTCCTCTGCACCCAGATAGTTGGCTGGGGTTGGTTGATTCAGTATTTGAGACTTTCTGGGGAGGACTCCAAGGAGGAGGAGATGTGGTTTCTGCCCTTGAGGAGTTTACCACCCAGATGAAGAGGCAAGAGCAGCCCTGTGGGAACGACCTGTCAAAAAGCAGCTGTGCCGGGGCACCCTGTCAGGTGTGGGTGCACAGAGAGAGGCAAGTGTGGAGAGGACAGAGAACCCCACAGTGTGGACAGGCGTGAGGGTGGACGTCCCCAGCGGCCCACAGACAGGCAGGGCAGGGCGCAGGACCCGCATCCTGAGGAGCAGACGGGGAGGAGGGTTGGGAGCGTGTACATCTCCCTTTTGGAAACCCAGTGCGTGGCACACAGCAGAGGCTCCATAAATATTCGTTACAGTGAGCTGAATGGAACCAGAGCCTGGCCGGGTGTGTGAGTGCTAGAGACGGTCTCCAGTAGAGTCATTTCAGAGAGCATTTCCTGGGTCCCTGCCCTGTCTCCGAGCCTGGACTCCGGGACCGAGCCACAGCCTGTGCCTGCCCCCGGTTCACCCACGCTCTGGGGCCATCACCCGTGGAGTCAGCAGGGCCCTCGGGAGCTCCTGGAAACTCCTGCCCTTTTTATTAACTCGGTGTTGGAGGAGCTGCCCATGCTGAGGAAGGAGGGGAATTAAAAATCATGGGGTGTGTGCGTATCTGTGAAAGTGAAGATATAAAGGTAAATGCTACCATGAACGAGGGTATTATTCTCAACCCAGTGATTCCAGTATTCTGTACGTTAAGGTCTTTTCTGAATCACTGCACCACTCAGTCCCATGTCAGAAATTTATTTGTGCTAATCAAACTTTCAGCTACTCATCCTGTTGCAAGAAATCTTCTATGGCCAAATTTGTGCGTGTTTTCGTGTATTTATGGATTAAAGTCAGACCCTGCCTTTCCATTGTTGTCTGTCTGTAACCAAATTAAAAGCTTTTCCCTGAATCTTTACTGAGGCAACTTTCTAGAAAGAAACTCCCAGATTGAGCTAGGCTGAAATTTAAACACACACACACACACACACGCACACACACACTTCAGACTCACTGAAAAACTGCAAGAGAAAATAAGAATACCCAACAATCCAGACACACGGGAAAGAAACTTTCAGTTCTTACTTCCAGGTTTGGCAGCCTGGTGAACTTGAAACAGGTTAGCTATGAATAAGCAACATCAGGTCTCTCTTTCGGTCCATATTTGATTCAAATGAGACACAGCCCTGTGTTGACTTCTAATACAGAAAGGCCACCCACCATGGTGGCGCTCCCAGCCAATGAAGCCGGCTGGCGAAAGCTTTCTTAAATGGTGCTAATCAGCCCAGGGAGGCCTGCCCTCTATCCCCATCAGTATTCTATAATTCAGATGTGCTGATAACCTGAAATTGAATGTGTCAGGATGCAGACATGTGAAGGGAAGAGGGAACTCCAGGCTGGAGGAGCCTGGTGGCTGGGAGACAATGCCTGGGGGAGGGGGTTTCATATCCTCCCCTCAACCTCCCCGGGCCCCACCCCCATAGTTGTGTTTGTGTGTGTGTGTGTGTGTGTGTGTGTGCGCGCGCGCACGTGCGCGTGCGTGTGTGCGTGTTATTGTTCAGGGCCAGGGACAAAATGGAAGGTTTCAAGTTCTGAAATATTTATAGGGAAGCTTCGGATTTTGTATATGTTAAATGAATTAACAGACATTTTGGCTGTTGAGGGGTGAATGGTAATTTGTGATTAATTTTTTTTTGAGCCAGGGCTATTTTAAAACGTTTCTCCCACTCTCTCGTACATGAGACAGACAGACACACACACCCACCCCAGTCTGGTGAGCACGTCTCACAGGAAAGTTTAACAAAAGAGTCGCTATTGTCACTGTCCCAGCCGGCAGCAGTACAGCTGAGGGTCAGTTGCTATTTCTATTTTAAACCTTGATTTTTGCAAAGTTTGTCTTTTGACTGCTCTCATTCTACTCAGGCTTAGTGAGGGATCCGCTCCAAGTCCACACCAGGCTGTGAGGACAGAGAAAGATAAACCGGGGGGATTAAACAAAAAGTCCTGCTCTGTCAATAGCCGTGTGTGTGTCGGGGGGGGGGGGTGGGGGGGGCAGAGACAGAGGCAGAGTCGTTGGCCAGCAGTCATTAAACGGCCATTCCCTTAATTTCAAAGGAAGTGCATTTTGTCACAGAGCTGTGTATTCTTCCTGCTGCTGTGCTGGCTTCGCGTGCGATTTGTTGGCTGTGCCTTCAAGGTGCTACCTCTTCAGCCTCCCCCTTGTGCCCATGACCGTGTGTCCCTCAGAGACGGGGTACTGGCTGCTCCAGCCCTGCCATTCATCCAGCCCCTCGGTCCAGCCCAAACCCTCCCCAAATGCTGGGGTGCCAGCCACCGCCAACTTCGCTGCTGCCAGGATCCCATTCCTCTCTGACTTTGCTTGTTGATGTCTTGATCAGCTCAG
Source organism: Monodon monoceros (assembly GCF_005190385.1). NCBI lineage: Eukaryota > Metazoa > Chordata > Mammalia > Artiodactyla > Monodontidae > Monodon > Monodon monoceros. The sequence goes on from NW_021703766.1 coordinate 38,428,610, forward strand.
ATGCCATCTTGTCTCTGCAACTCCCCCCGGGTCCTCTGCCAGCCCACGTACTGCAGGTTAGGATGAAGTGTTCCCTTGGCAGTTCTCTCTTTGTGATGGCACCTAGCGTTCTCTCCTGGTTTGGAGACATCTGCATGAAACTTGTCTCTCCTACCATGTGGCGAGTCCCTGGGGGGCTGATTCGGTGTTGGGGCACCTCTGTATACCCCCGGGCTTCCCAGCATGGAGCTGGGCAGGTGCCAGGGACTACAGGCAGGAGGAGGCTGAATTGCTTGGAAGTGTGTTTCTCGAGGATTTTGAGGTCCCTAGTTAGGGCTTGCCATGTCCAGAAGAAGGGGCAAGGAGAGAAGAGGCAGACTCAGAGTGGGCAGAAAAAGTAGAGAAATACAAGTTGCCTTTTTCACCTTGGACAGACCTGGGGTCAGCTCATCATGCCCACCTCAGTCCAGGCTAGCTGTAGGTTTGCAGGTCTGCTCTGCTGTTCAAGTGGGCCTGCTTTCTTGGAAGCTCAGAGATGTTCTTCCTAAGAGGCTGCTCTTTCAGCGGGTAAGGAGAAGGTCCCGGTTTGCAGTTTCTCTCTTCATCCTCATCACTGTCAGACTGACTGACACCATGTGGACTGCCACCCAGGAGGACTAAGAATGCTTCCCCGCAGTTTGGACCCAGTGGTGGCTTCCCCAAGGGAACACTTGGCATGTGTTTAATTATTCATTGGTGTTCTCGTCTGTATCTCCCTGCTCCTTGATTGTTTTGTCTTTCCCTAAAAATATTTATTTGAAATTCTGTGATCAAAGACTGAAAAAACAAAATAAAGCCGGATATTAAAATGAAAAAAAAAATTTTAGGAGGTTGGAATGTCAAGATCACTTTTATTAGAAAAGTTTACAAGGTGAAGCCACGAATTATTTACGTAAACTTCATATATCAAGCATAATACTCCCCACTGTGCTTCTGGTGAGCTATATTGGCTGGCATAACCTGGATTTAAAATACTTTCTACTTAAGACAGGACAAATTTATTTAAATTAAAATTAACGGATTTTTCTTGATCACATTTTAACACACACATACGCATTCACACACATCTGTGTTCTGAATTGATAAAGAAAGAACTCTGGTTAAATAATCCACTTTTGTCTGACAACGGAATCCGTTATAGAGGTGCAAATATGCAGAAAGCTATTTGGAAATGCATCCTAGTAGTTGTCAGGTTTTATTATGCAGGAAGGTGTCATGTTTGTTACGAAGCTGAGTGCAGATGGCAGAGTGGAAGAAATGGATCACTAATTTTAACAATGATTAATGAACAGAGATAGAAAATGAATTACATTGGACTATCAGAGGCAAGAAATATTTTTGTGAAAATTTTGACTCATCTGCTGTGCTGTTCTCTGTAAATTATTTTCAGAAATTCTATATGTTGTCACCAGTTGACTGCATTTTCCATTACTGTCTATTTCTGTTCTTAAGTACTTTTGTGTTATTAGAGATACATAATTTCAAAATACCAATACATTCCTGATTACTTAGAGAAAATATATGTAACAGCGTGACTGTTCCATAGACGCTAGCCATAAAAGTCCTGTTTTATAATAATCTTTCATTCTTCCTCATTTTGTCACTACATTAGGAATGTTTGATAAAAAGAAGAGGGGGTGCGGGTTCTTCTAGCACATGCAGAATAAAGAAAAAATAGAAGTGAAGGTAGCAATAAAAATGTGGTCTGGTGGCTTACTGTGGTCTTAAGCTGCTGCCAGCCGTGTCCTTCTTTGTGTCCTCTGCCTGGCATCGTGGGAGGCTGGGACCTGCCCGCTCTCAGGAATTAGCCTCGGTGGGCCGTGGCCCACCCTGTCCTGTCTAACGCGGGTAAAGCCCCAGACATCCTGTGACACTGTCTTCCTTCAGACACAGGAAGTTATCACCAGTTCTTGAAGTTGTCTCAGTAATTTTTTCTTCTGATAGACCCATACTCTAGTCCTATCTCTCTGTTCCAGTGACCTTGGTATTGATAGTGAGTTTTCATGGCCTCATTTCCTTCATCAGCCTTATCAGCAGTTGTGTGTGTGTGTGTGTGTGTGTGTGAGAGAGAGAGAGAGAGAGAGAGAGAGAGAGAGAGAGAGAGAGGAGAGAGAGAGAGAGAGAGAGAGAGAGAGAGAGAGAGAGAGAGAGAGAGGGAGGGAGAGGGAGAGGGAAGGAGAGAGAGAGAGAGAGAGGTCTGCAAATGAATACAGTTTATTTGGTTATGATTTCTGCTCTTGGCTATAGGCACACATGTGTGATATTTCATATGGAAAAATGGATAGTGATTTTTTCCCCCTCCCTCCCTCCCTCCATCCCTCTTTTTCTTCTTCTTCTTTATTTTTTGGTAAAGATATTAACCATCTTAAATATGTTGGCTTCAAGGCATTTTATTTTCTTGAGATCCTCAGCGATTGAGACATGATCTACTAGTGTTTGAATCCTGTATTGTAATTGGTAGGCACTTAATTTCATTCATCACGAGCCACTGGTGACATGAGTAAATGTCAGAGTCAGCACTTCAGGATACTTGCAATTTCAGGGCGACCCAGTCATAGCTTGGCCTTGTCTCTGCAGCCCATGGTGGCATCCACCTCTCACTCACCGCTCTTTAATCCTTGGCTTGGAGGCTTATTTGTATTAAAACCTTACAGTATAGCCTCTGAGGGTTTCCGACAACTCCCCAGTCTTTTCCCAAGAGTGATTCTCCCAAAATAAGAGGACTGCGTGCTTCTGGGCCCTCTCAGTGAGTGCTGGCCGGCCAGGGTCTGGCTTTCACACGCGCCTGAGCTGCCTCCTGAGAGCTGCCTCGTGTCTGAACAAATGGACGATCTATAACTACTTCCTTCTCCTGAAAATGAGCTTTCCAAGTTTCCAACTTGACTGTTTTATTTATGCTCTTGACCTGTAAAAACAAGCAGGCTGTTTAAAAAGCAAAAAGTACTTCCCATGATTAGGGTACTTAGAGTTGAAATAAATTGCAGAATGAAGAGGACATTCCTCGTCGCTCCTGTAGAAAACGTCGTGGAGGTTTTGCTACTTAAGGATAGTCTGTGGTTCTACATGTCAGGGTTTCCCCTGTCTCACTGGCCTTGGGGTCCCCAAGGAAGGATTCATGTGTCTTCCTCTTTTCTTGCTTTTAGGTGGTGGAATAATCCTAGTGAACATTTAACGCATGTTTGCAAATGGTTCTAAGTCAAGTAGTTTGCATATAATTATGGTCCTGATGGGAAAACACTTTGGAAAAACAACTAGTGATACAATGCAAGTCCTGCTCAGGTTACATAGCATATGCTAAACACTGAGGAAACACACACAGTCTTTAGTGAACAAGGTAGGGAATGCTCCAGGGAGCCAATTTAGAATGTGACTTAAGGCGAGCGTGGCTTTTCGTGTCTCTTTCTTTTGGCAAGTGTGTTGAGTAGCGGTGGTCTCTAGAATTCTCTGTAAGCCCACTGCCTGCCTGGGGTGGCCACCTTGCACAGGTCTGAACGAGGTGGGTGTCCGGAGAGGGGTGTGTTTGGTGTTCTGACCCAGTGCGAGGCTTGGTGGTGCTCGGCTAGATGCTGCACCATGGATAATTGAGCAGTGTGAGCCGTGGAGCATGGGTAGGGCACAAGCGGGGAGGGAGTGAGAATCCTACAATTCATGGATGGAGAGATCAGGAAGAATAAAAAAGAAATTGTAGATGATCCACTTAAGAGACAAGTGACTCCTAAATATAGAGCTGTCTCTATGATTCATGGTTTGGGTTGCCTTTGAGGTGGTAAGTCAGGTGGAGGGGCACTCTGTAGGAATAATTTGAGGGTACGTGAGATTTAGACATTTGGATCTGAGCACTAGGTAGTGAGTTGGCGCTCAGGTTATGTTTTCCTTCAAATTGAACATCTTCTCGTTATTTAACCTGTGTATGTTAATGTCTGTGTGAATCTGGTTTCTGGCTTAAGTCAGTCCCCAGCCTCTCCTCACACATGGAGAGGGGCCACAGCTTGGGGTCTGTTGGCGTGGCCTGCACATGGCCATCGGTGGAGGCAGCTGGCTCCACTAGCTCTAGAGCGGAAGTCGAAGGCAGTCTTGGTCCGGTTGGTTCTGGCTTTCCTACAGACAGCTGTTTGTCTTTCCACAGTTGTTGTCAGTCTTTTGTTTCGGTTGTAATTACCTTCATATTGATCTGAATTCACTCATCAAATCAGACCTGAAGAGTAAAATCATTTGAAAAATTATTTTAAAAATATCTATTTTAATGGAAGAATTCATCCAAGCCAACAGATGGGGACAAGTACCTACCCACACGATCGTTTGACCACAATTGTTGGTATTTCCAGGGACCGCATATTTGAATGGGCGACACCCCGGCGTGCAAACACAAGACCCACATGCCTTCATTCTGCGTTGATGCCAGTCTCTGGACACGTGCTCTCAGTGTGCCTTTTAAGCTGCTAACCCCAGGAATATATATTTAAGTTAGACTGAGTTGAGTAATTATAATAAAATGGCCTATAGCGTGAGCTGGAGTATATTCAAGATGTCTGTCATCCTTCTATTACCTCAGGTAAATAACTGATTGACCTTTTTGGGGCTCTGATACTTTACTAATCAGAACCTGAAATCTGTATAACAACACTTCATTTACTTGATAGACAAAAGAACAATTGCACTTGAAGTAATGTGATTTCTAAATAGACACTGCCTGTCAAAAATAAATGCATTAGAAGTAAAATGTAGCTCAAGGAGACAATTAGCAAACAGAGGTGACACCGTAAACAGGTGCACCCATTATTCCCAAAGCTTGTGGCAATATATTCGCGTCTTTTAGAGTGATGGAAGATCATGTGACGGTTTGGTGAATTATCTATCGGTATCATCTGACCGATGAAGCCGCTGCTGTTGCAGATCATTTAAAAATGCATCTCACAAATTACATGGTAGCTGGGGAAAATGCAGGGGTTCTTTTTGTTTGTTTTTTTTAAAAGAACAATGCTTTTCTAAAGCTATGTGCTAGATACGTAATTTTTTATTTGAAAAGATGGAGACCATTTCATTATGCTGGGTATACAGTCGGTTAAGGTTGTGCAAATTCATTACAATGTTTGTTAATGTATAAAACATTTTCCATTCTGGTTTTAGTGACATTGGATTTTTTTTTTTTTTTTTATAATGTGCTGTTTCTGAAACATCTGCCATCCCTTGTTACCTATGGGCAGAGGAGAGAGAATATACTCTTTCTAAGAATGTTTATAAAATCTTTACCAAAATGGAAAGGCTTGGAAGATGAGAAGGAAAGGACATTTTTTTCTTTTCTGTGAATTGTTAGGTTTGAATTTTCTGGAATAGGAACTTTACCATGAAACAGGCAATGGGGCCTTTCACTGGCTGCTTGGTGGGATAGGCTAAGAAGGACTAGATTTTCTCAGGCCTCTCTGTCCCCCTTCAGTGGGCTGTGCCCTCAGAGTCACACTCCTGGAGACTTTCCTTGTTATTTTTCATCTGTCACCTTTGCTTTTTTTGTTTTTTTTGCTATAGCATGCAGAATACTTGAGGGACCCATGGCTTTGGCAGTTACTGTTTCTTCTCGTTACTAATTCTTCTTGTTACTATAAAATCACAGGAAAACAGTGTGAAATACTTTATGTGGCCTCCAAATCGGTGTGGCCTCCAAATCGGTCCGCCCTTGAATTTTCTTTTTTTTTTTTTTTGCGGTACGCGGGCCTCTCACTGCTGTGGCCTCTCCCGTTGCAGAGCACAGGCTCCTGACACGCAGGTTCAGCGGCCATGGCTCACGGGCCCAGCTGCTCCGCGGCATGTGGGATCTTCCCGGACCGGGGCACGAACCCGTGTCCCCTGCATCAGCAGGCGGACTCTAAACCACTGCGCCACCAGGGAAGCCCCGGCCTTGAATTTTCGTGGCCTTCTCCAGAATAACCAGTAGCAGGAGCTAAACTTAATATGGATTGAGAGGTGACAGTTCAGTAGAACAGCAGCATTTTGATGGCACCCTATGCCCAGATGACACCACGGTTCTGTTGAATTTTTGAGACACTGTCTACATTCTGCTGGTTTCCAGGTGGGAGGTGGCATATGCCCACTCTGCACCTCTGTCTGACTCCTCATATCCTTTTCAGTACTTTCTGAGGCATTCATTCAAGTTTCTGTCTTGGAGATGAAGAAGCAAGGATGGGGCTTTGGGGGCTGCCCCGCCTGAGGAGTGGAAATAGTTTGGGCAGCTCCTTTCCCTTGCTGTCCAGAAGATGGGCTCTGAGAGGGGGTGCAGGCCTGGCTGACCTACTCTGCTCCGGAGACACAAGTCAGTTCGTCTTGTGAGTTGAGCCAACGAGAAAACCACGAGATGTGGTACACACAGAGGTACAAACAGGCCAGCCAGTGGGGTTTGTGCCAAGTGCCCAGCGCTCTTCTCCAAGGACTGCCCGAGCAGCCTCTGTGGGAAGTTTTTGGACATCAACTCATCAGAGAAGTGGTGGCCAGAAGGCTTCTGAAGGATCCGAAATCTCTAAGCACTGGAGAGGTTTCCTGATTTGCAGACATGGAAATCCTCCAGCCGGGAAAGAGCAGTTCCCTATGCTTCCTCAAAGCTGTTCTTTCTCTTTTCCCTTTGTTTTTCCTTTTAAATTAATAGACTTTGTTTCTTAGTTTTAGGTATACAGGAAAATTGAGCGCAAAATATAGTCCTTCCCCACATTTTCTCCTATTGTGTTAGTGTGGTACATTTGTTACAGTTGATGAGCCAACACTGATGTATTATTATCAACTAAAGCCCATAGTTTACATTAAGGGATCACTTTTCATGCTGTACATTCTATGGGTTTAGACAAATGTATACATTATTAGAGTTTCATATAGAATAATTCCACTGACCTAAAATCCCCTGTGCTTCACCTGGTCATCTCTGCCTCCCCCAAACCCTGACAACCACTGATCATTTTACTGTCTCCTTTGTTTTGCCTTTTCTAGAAAGCTGCAGAGTTGGAATCATACAGTAAGAATCATACTTTTAAAGCTAGCTTCTTTCTCTTAGCAATATGTCTTTATGGTTCTGCTATGTCATTTTGTGGCTTGATAGCTCATTTCTTTTTATGGCTGAGTACTATTCCATTGTCTGGATGTACCACAGATTGTCCATTCTCTGATTGAGAGACATCTTGGTTGATTATGCATTTTGGCAATCATGAATAAAGCTGTTATAAACATCTGTGTGTTGGTTTTTGTGTGGATGTGTTTTCAACTCTTCTGGGTAAATACCAAGGGACATGACTGGTGGATTGTATGGGAAGAGTATGTTTAGCTTTGTAAGAAGCCGCCAAACTGTCAGAGTGGCTGCACCATTTTGCCTTCTCACTAGCAATGAATGAGAGCTCCTGTTCTATAGCTTTGCATTTGGTGGTGTCATAGTTTTGGATTTTAGTCATTCTAATAAGTGATGGTATCTCATTATTGTTTTAATTTGCTTTTCCTTAATGACATATGATGTCGAGCATCTTACGTGCTTATTTGCATCTGTAGATCTCCTTTGGTGAGGCATCCAGATATTTTTGCCCATTTTAAGTGGGCCGTTTGCTTTTTATTGTTGAGTTTTAAGAGATTTTTTAATATTTTGGACACCAGTCCTTTATCAGATATGTTTTTAGCTGAGATTTTCTCCCAGTCTATGGCTTGTCTTCTTCTCTTAATGTTTTCCCTTTGTAACACCTGTGGGAACTCAGCCACCTCAGCCAGTAGCCTATATTCTCCTAGGGCCAAACAGAGTCTTCTTACATTTGGGACCTGAGGTTTTAGGACACGTGAAGTCAAAGATGCACATGCAGTATGTCTTCATCTGTGATCATGAACTCTCTCTCTCTCTCTCTCTCTCTCTCTCACACACACACACACACACACACACACACACACACACACACAGACATGCATGGAAAAGAATAGAAAGAAATACGCCAAAATATTGACAACAATCCTACCAGCTGATAGAATTATGTTATTTTTTCTTTGTAGTATCTCGATGTTCCAAATTTTCTAGAAGTGAGCACATATTACTTGAATAACCAGTTTTATAAAACTAAAAGTAAATGAACTGAAAAAGGCAACACCTGTAAAGGAGATCCCACAATGGTTCAGGTAGAACTTGTGTAACTTTGATTTTGATTTCAGAGAATATCTATGGAACCAACATTTCAAGTGATATTGATGATGATACATTTTCTCTAAAACCCTGCTTCAGAAAACAAGTGAATTTTTATGATGGCTAAATTCGGCTGTCAAAAGGCCTGATTTTTTGCTCAGGCTGAAATCGGCACTGTACAATATAAACATAATGCAAGCCACACATGCGAACCTGTATACAGCTTTATATTTTCTGTAAAGGAAAAGAATATAAAAAAAGAATGTGTATATATACATATATATATATATATATATATATAACTGAATCACTTTGCTGTACAGCAGAAATTAACACAACATTGTAAATCAACTAAACTTCAATTAAAAAATAAATAAAATAAAATAGAAACAAAACAAGACAAAAAATGTTTTCTAATAGCCACATTAAAAATGGTAGAAAGAAACAGGGGAAATTGATTTTAAGACTAAATTTTGTTTAATTCAGTGTATCCAAAATATTATCATTTCAACATGTGAAAAGTATAAAGATATAAGTGAAACATTTTACATTTTTCCAAAAGTGATGTGTATTTTAGGCTTACAGCACACCTCACTTTGGGCTGGCGCATTTCACGTGCTCGGGAGGAACTTGTGGTCAGTGGCTGCCAAGCTGGACAGCGCAGCTGTTTGTGATGGCTGAATATTCAGGCATTATTTACCAGGCAGAGTACAGAGTACCTGAACAGCAACATCACTCGCAGAAAGTAGAGAGGAAAGAGAAAACAGGCACTTTGTGTTTTCCAGTGCTTTCATATTTTTTCTTCAAGATGAGCTATTTCATAGATACCTTGTGATGTGATGATGATATGAAATGTCTTCTGTAAAGGGATAAATATTTTTAATTCATATGGTGACACAATATACCAGAAAGCATTTACAATTCGGGGGACTTTTTTTTTTTTTTTTTTTTGCGGTACGCGGGCCTCTCACTGCTGTGGCCTCTCCCGTGGCGGAGCACAGGCTCCGGACGCGCAGGCTCAGCTGCCATGGCTCACGGGCCCAACCTCTCCGCGGCATGTGGGATCCTCCCAGACTGGGGCGCGAACCTGTGTCCCCTGCATCGGCAGGCGGACTCTCAACCACTGCGCCACCAGGGAAGCCCCAAAAATTTGGGAGACTTTTTTTATTCTTTTGCATACCTCCTACTCTGGGGGACACAGTTGTCTCAAATTTGCCATCCTGTGGAATCTTTTTTTTTTTTTTGAATTTTTGAATTTTATTTTATTTTTTATACAGCAGGTTCTTATTAGTTCTTATCTATTTTATACATGTTCGTGTATATATGTCAGTCCCAATCATCTTACAGAATCTTGAGCTGATGTGGGATCTGCCTTCTCATGGATGGGATGAGACTGGGGCCAAGTTGGGCAAAGACATAGGGGAGAGTGTTAGGCACTGGCTTTCAGAGAAAACAGCCTCCAGGAAGAGCTGGGGTGCCATCCTGCACCGGTTCAGGCTCTGGGACTCCACCAGCGTGGCAGCTTGGCACCATGTCCAGCGATGTAGGTCTTGAGCCTTGTGGGAAGTGCGTGCATCTGGTCTGTGCCTCCTAGCCTGAGCACACTAGCCTAGAGGACAGGTCCTCCTTCTCTGCCTTGCCCTGGGTCGGAATCTCCCACCTTGGGGTGAGGCCTAGGAATCCATGTGCAGAATGGTGCCAAGGCGTGGGTGTGCTCCTGAGGGCATGTGGGGCCATGGGTGTCTCTGACTAGTGGACACCAGGCAAGCTTGGCTGCTTTGGAGACGGGGCTCTCCAAGGCCACGGGGGAGAGATGTTGTCTGGTACTGGGAGACAGTGGGGCACAGTGGCTCCCATGGTCATGAGCTCTTAACCTTGGGCAAGTTACTTCGTGCCTAGTGCCTCAGTTTCCCATCGGTAAATGAGCATGATAATGGTACCCTCCTCACTGGGTTGTCATGAGGGTCGATATTGTCATGAGGGACTCTGGCTGGCGCATGGTAAGTGCTCAATACATGTCAGTTGTCAGTCTTACGAGTTCAGGAATGGTTAGGTCAGTGAACAAGTCCCTTCAGAAGTGGTGTATATGTGTGTGTGTGTGTGTGTGTGTGTGTGTGTGTGAACGTATTCCGGCCGTTTCCTGGACTGTATTTCTTTAAGGGCTCATGCACTCCTGTCTCCTTCCTGCACCATCAGCCTGGACTGAATCGCCAGCAAGGATCTCTTCCTTCTCCCTTCACTTTCCCTCTTTCCTTTTCTCCTTCTCAGGGCTGTTTTGACTATGAATTAATTGTAGGTTGGGGGACTTGCAAGCAAAAATCAAAGCCAATAAACTTCAAAAGGATGGGGAGGACCAGGGCCACCGGGGGAGTGCAGAGGCTGACAGGGGCTCTTGGGGCTGCGGGGTGAGGTGGTGGGGGCTTTCCATGTCCCTTCAAAGGGGACACCAAGTGTTTCAGATTGTCACTTAAAAGCTCAGATGCGAAACTTTGGAAATCTGGGTGAGAGGCAATGGTTTCCAAAGCAGCTATTTTAATCTTTTGCCAGCAAGCATGAGCCCAGTGGAACGTAAAGTTAAACTTGGAATTTCTTGGCAAGGGTTAATAATCAATGTAGATCTCCTAACAAAGGAGATGCTGCCTTATTATACTGGGAAAGTTTTTTTTCTTAACTGTCAGTGAAGCAGTACTAATTATTACTCCAGTGTAAATGAGGTCATTTCCTATTAAGAGAACAAAATGCTTAGCCTCGCCTTGCCAATTCATACCAACTATTTTTCACACATACTCAGCTTTTTAGTTTTTTTCTAAATTTTGATAAAATCCATTCATTTGTATTAGAAAAGTGTAAACCATCGCAATAATAGTTGCCCATGATTACCCAGATGAGCTTTTGTAATGTGTGGGTTGTTTGAATACCATGTGTTAGCTATGGAACAATTAGGCAGCTGAATGGATCTTTAAAACAATCAGATACTTTTATCTCACTGAAAAAATACATTCCTTGGATGTGTACTGTTAAACCGTAAATTCCGGGGAACATGAAACTCACGTCACGAGGAGGACTTTCGGATATATGTTGATCAAGGACAAAAAGACATCCAAATATCTTGTCTTCATGTTTTCATTTTTTTATGCAAGCAAAAAGATTTAAGGAATATTGTAGCAAACAAAGGGTAATTGTTTTAGCCCAGATGTTGCTTTTGCACAACAAGCAGGTTACAATGTTCCCACAGAGCTGATGAGCCCAATCAGGGAAATGATTAAAAATTGATTTTGTCCCTGTAATTACAGTATGTAAACTACTTAGCTTGGATTGCAAAGGAAGTGATTTTCTAATTACGTATATACTCTGGTGTCTAATGATTGGTTTTTTGAAGTAATGAAGAGAGAGCACTAACGACTCCTTGGTGTTCTGTTGTTTAAGAAAGACCATCTTTAGAGTAAGCAGCAACAGACAAAGAGTTTAAATTGAATTTTCAACACTGTTAATGTGCACATGGATTTGTTTATTAAAGAGACAGGGAAGTAATTTGATTGGCTCTGAGCATCTTGGCTTTTTTTCATGCTAAAGCATGTAAAAATACATGCACCGGGTCGCAAGCTGATGGGAAGAGCCTCTCCACTCCTCTTTTATCATCCCAGCGCCCGGGCTGATATCGCGGGCTCTCAGGTTCCTGTGAGCGTCTGATGTCTGTGTATCCTGAAAGCATTTAGATCGAACAGGTATCAAATAGCTTCTCCATCAAAGTTACCTTTGTTTTAAAATGAAAGAAGAGGCTTCCTTTGGAAGCATGTCTGGGCAGCCCAACGCACTCCGTGTTATAATATTTCAGTTGTGTCCTGTGATGCTGGGCTCTGCATCAGGGTGGCAGCTGCCACCCCCCACCCCAAATGTACGTGCACAAACACACAGACACATGCACACACACTCACACAGGTGCCAGCCCTGTATGTGGAGGCCCGACTGAGGTGGGTCAGTTGTGGGACCCCATGGGGTGGGCTGATGGGGTTTAGGCAAGAGCTGGCTGAGTTCCGAGTGTTCCTTCACTGCTGTGAGCCACTTTGTGGCTGTTGAACAACAGCTCCTCAAGCACCTGTTCTGGCAGAAGTTAGAAGAGGGCAGTGGCTCCAAGGCGACCCCGAGAGCAAGCGTGTGGTGAGGCCAACAGATCAGGACACGCTGCCATTGAAAAGATCTTTTGTTACTCATAGCTCTTAAGGGGAGGGGGCATGCCATGTCATGCAGTGCTGCCCAGGGGAGCATCAGGGTTGGTCAGGAAGAAGAAGGAGCGAGGGGAAATGCGGTTTCTGAGAGAAAGGCGCGGCAAGGCAGGGTAAGCAGACTTAGGATTGGCTAGTCAGATAATTTTAGTAGGCTCCGGGGCTCCGGGGCTGTCTCCGGTTGTCTGGTACCCGACCCTGAGGCAACTAGGGCAGGGGGACAGTGGTCCAGAGTGTGAGAGCCTGATACAGAAGGTTGTCGGGGCATGGGCTCTGGATTGGTTCGTTTGCAAATGAAAGATGTGCTCCCAGGGGAGTCATTTACTATCTCTGGGAATTGGCTAGTTCTGGGAGCGACTGTCCCTGCAGGGTCATCAAGACCCCAGATGTCAAAGCATCAGGAACATATGGTTACTGCACCTGAGCCCCGGGTAAGGGCTGATTTGGGAGTGGTGATCTGTGCCACCAGAGTGGCGGGCCAGGATGAGCACAGGGTGACTCTGGGCCCCCGTTATACCTGACGTCCTACTTGGCAAGTCTCACTGGCTGCACACAAAAGGCATCCTGAATCTGCTTGCTTCTCCCCATCACTGCGGCTCTCAGCCCAGGTCAGGTCAGCCTCCTCTCTCACCTGGACGACTGCAGCAGCCTCCCCGGTGCTCTGCGTGCCTCCACTCTGGTCCCCTCTTGCCTGTTCTCCCCACAGCAGCCAGAGTGATTCTTGCACAATGTAAATCAGATCGTGTTATTCCCTCGCTCAAAACCCACCAATGGCTCAGAATAAAATCCATATTTCTTACCGTGCCTGCTGAGGTATTTGGATCCTAAATAGCCCACCCTGTCCCATTCTCCCGCGCACTGTCCATGCCCTGGCTCCGTGGGCAACACACCAGCTCCGTCCTACACCACGGCCTTTGCGTTCACTGTTTGCTCTGCTTATAAAATTCTTCCCCAGCTGTTCACAGGGCTCACTCCCTTACTTCTTTCTGGTCCCTTGTCAATGTCACTTTTTTAGCGAGGCCTCCTCTGATTACCTTATCTAAGGTAGTCTCTGTCACTGTCCGTCATTTCCCCAGCTTTATTTTTTCTTCTTAGAACTTATTATTCGCTAACATTATATTTTACTTTTATTTGTCACTGCTCACTAAGACATACGTTTCGCACAAGCAGAAATATTGCATACCACCGGGTCCCCGGAAGCTAGAAGTTAGGAGACACGGGGGGCACTTGACAGGTGAGGGGTAAATGAGGGACTCAGTCCCTGAGGCTTTTTCCCAGGTAGCTTTCCTCACCAGGGAGCCTCTCCTGTTGGGAACTTATGGGGGTGGTGAGGGCTGTCACTGGGGCTGTGTTCATCCCTCAGAGTCTCGGAGAAGGAAAGCGCGAATCACTCAGTGCTTTGGAATGGAACTTCCAAGTCCATTCAGAGGAGCCACCGTTTTCTGGGCAGCGTCCTTGTCCCTAGCGGGTCTGGAGAGAATATTAAGTACTGAGCTGGGAGGGGCACCCAGACGCTCGGAAAGAGTGATGTAACCCCAGGTAGCGTCCCTTGGAGAAGAGGCTCGAGCACCCCTCTGTGTGCCCCTCCAGACGGAGGAGAGCCCGCTGCCCAGGAGAGCAGGTTCAGAGGCCTTGGCCCTGGACGACTGGGGTGTAATGTTCAGACAGCTCCAGACATGTCTCCTGTTAGCTTCACCCTTCTCCAGACAGAGGGCTGAAGGAGTTCTGCTGTCTCTGTCCCTGAATCCTTCTTTCCTAACTCTTGTCTGGAAGGAAAGCAGTTGATCTCTACTCCTGTCTGCCCCAGACTGCCCAGACTCCCCAGCAGACAGCTCTGCTTCTGCTGCTGGGCCTCCAAGTGACCCCTGAGGAGGGTGATCCTGTCTCTCTAGGAATATACTCCGTCTCCTGCAGGGGAGCCTCTGGAGCAGAACGGGGACCAGGGGAGGGGTGATGTGAACCAGCCCTTCCTTCTTCCCTTCCATCCTCCTTTTGCTTCCCTCCATCTCTACTACTTCCCTCCCTCCCTCCCTTCTTTTCCTTCCTCTATCCGTCTCCATCCCTCTTCTATCCTATTGTCCTTCCACCTTCCCCTACTCCCTCCATCCTTCCTTTCCCTCTTTACTTCCTTCCCTCCCTCCCACTCTCCCTTCCACCCCTCCACACAACATTTACTGAGCTCCAAGCCCTCTGCCAGAAGTTAGGGACTAGAAGGTGAATGGGACATAGCCCTTTCCCCATGTGCTGTGGGGTGACCCAGGGACTTCCCTCAGCTTGCTGCCTGGTGCCTGGTGCTTTGTACCAGGCCCTCAGCAAATGGTAACTCTTGTTGTCACTTGTATGACTTTCCAGTTGTCATGGTGTAGGGTGGGCGACAGGTGTGTAATGACCATGGGAAGGCAACATGTTTGCCTAGAGGAAGGATCTTTTGTGGTCAACTCGGGGCTCATTACAGAGGCACTGTTGATGGGGAGTGTGTGGCATCTTTGTTCATCTCCTGACTCGCCAACGGCCTCTTCCCTCAGCGCCTTTGTGCCTGAGAATGGGAGGCTGGGCTCCTGGCATGCCAAGGTTTCCCTGGCTCTGCTCAGAGCTGCCTTGTCTCCCCTGGGAGAATTCATGAGGGAGGCGCATGCCTCGTCCCCTAGTGGGGGCCCAGCAGATTCACAGGGATGCCGCAGTGTGGGCCCACTGTGTGCCAGGACGGGCAAGAGCTGCCTGGACCACCTCCCACTTTTTTCTGTCTCTGCCCCCCATGTCTTCCTGTCCTCTCCACCCCACTCCAAAGTCCCTCTCTCAGAGCTTTCCATCCCCTCTCCTCCCGTCCCCTTCCTCAGAGGGGCCTTGGAAGTGCCTCAGGCTATAAGCAATCCCTCCTTCCCCAGACCCCCTCAGTGCTCCCTGCTTTCTCTCTCCTGCCTCTCCAAGTTGCAGCCACCCTGCACTCCTTGTTACAGCCCCATGTCAGGATCTCTGAACCTTTGCCTTCCCCTTACCTCCAGCCCTGTCTCCCTCGAGGCCCTGCCTGCAACTGCTGAAGGGCTCAGCTCGCATGCCCTCCCTCCCTCCTTGGTGTCCCGCCGTTGGCCCCCTCTTGGCAGGCTCCCTGTCCTGCCAGACTCTTCACACAGTGCGCCATTTCTGGATCCCATGGCACATCAGCTTGCCTTTGGCCTACCCCAGGGCTTGGCACACAGAAGGTCTGAGCCACTGACGGAACAGGTCTCCTAAACTCATTCGCTCCCTGGGGCTGGTGGCTGAGAATGACTGCATGTGGGCCTTCCCTGCATTTTAAAGGGGAGGCAGGGGTTATCAATGTAGTGGATGGGATTTCAGGCATTTTTTTGGTGAGGTGGTTGCTACCCAAACCCCCTTGACTCATGCCATGCTTTTCGCTGCCTTTGTGATCTGCCCCCTCCCGCCCCTCCTCTGATCTGGTGGTACCTGCACCAAACTGGACTTCTGGGCAGTGTCTCCTGGGTGGCGCCCCTGCCCTGGCTCCTCACTGTGGGGTCCCTGTGGAAGGCAGGGATGAGGGGGGGCCTCAAGTCAGGGACCTTTTTCTGGTTATGTTACTGCATTATCTCTCAGTGCGAGTTACTTACTTGCACCAGAAGAGCTGTTACTGCGCTGCCATCTTCCTTCCTCCCCATCTGAATCAAGAACATCAGTGTCTGATGTGGTCACCTTTGCCCGACTTGCAGTGACTGTAATGACATCAGACACCAGGAGCCCCTCCTATTTAGACTGGCTCACAAAGGCACAAATGGCACTAACTAGATTTCCCTTCCTGACGTTCCCATTCCAGCAGGAAGCTTGTTAGGCAAAACTTCCCGGGCAGGTAGCCACCTTTGGGCAACCCCCTAAGCACTCGGGGGACCCCTTACAAGAGCACAGCTCCAACACAGCCTCAGGGCTGTGCTGGGGCCTCGACTGATTGAGGACCCCAGGCAGATTGCAGGAGCCGGAGGTCTGATCAGTGGTGTGAAGCTGGAGGACAAGCAGGGGTGGGACTTGCCCAGTGAAGTCTCCCTGTGTTCTCCCTGTCACTGGAATTTACAAGGCTTCTAAGTGAACAGCCCCTGGAGAATAGTCCTCAAATTTTGCAAGCCATGAGCTTGGATATAAAATCTAAGTCTGTCCTCCACCTCCTGCTAAGCGTGAGGAGCTTTGTGAGCAAATTAAATCTTTGTAAAGCCGTCGGCTGCCGGACGCCTGTTCCTCTCAGCTCTGGTAGAACCTAGGAAAGCACAGCATTGAGCGCATGTTTTACGTTGCCTAGATTTTCATGCTGAGTGACACAGAAAAAACAAAATGCAGAAGATAATCTGATTGAGGAGAGAGAGAGACTTGTAATCTCTGTCCTCGTTACAGATGGTTGAGGTGTAGACTTTTGCTTTCTGTCTCAAGATAGGCAGGTAGGGCTTCCCTGGTGGCGCAGTGGTTGAGAGTCCGCCTGCCGATGCAGGGGACACGGGTTCGTGCCCCGGTCCGGGAAGATCCCACATGCCGCGGAGCGGCTGGGCCCGTGAGCCATGGCCGCTGAGCCTGCGCGTCCGGAGCCTGTGCTCCGCAACGGGAGAGGCCACAGCGGTGAGAGGCCCGCGTACCACAAAAAAAAAAAAAAAAAAAGAAAAATGATAGGCAGGTAGAAATTTGTTTACAAATAGCGGTGTCCCTGTTACACTTTGAGAAAACACTTCTAGCACACACTCAGCAAACACCTTTTTGGTTGCCAGAAGTCAATCTTGGAGTTGGATGGAGTGTTGAAATCAGTGGTTTGATGTTCAAATACCTTGGCCTGGGGCTGCCACCACGTGCTCTCCAAATGCATCTTCTGATGCATTTGCAGACACATCCTTAAATCTCGACCGGAATTCTGCTTCTACAATATCAGAATGTACAACTTATCAGGAGGGGGTGTTTGCTTGTCCTATCAAGTCCTTTCTGTAACATGGTAAAACAAATTAGATTCTGCGCTGCACTGGCTCCGAGCTGGAGATCTCAGACTGAGGCTTGGCCTTGATCACCCCAACCGACACTCTAGAACCACTGTGGTGGGCATCTCAGCTTTCCCTCTGGGCCCCTATGTCATCCTGCTGCTTTTCTGATCTTGGTTCAGAGAGAGGACTTTGATGACACACAACACTCCTGACCCCTGGGTCAGTTGCAGATTCCTGGTCTGGACCCATTGAAAGCTGCTCTGGCCACTGAACCAGGCATAGCCAATTGAAATTTGGGTGAAATTGTGTGTGGTCTACTGTAGGGGGCTCCTTAAATTAGGGAGCGAAAAAGAACCCCTGAGTACCTTCTCAGTTCCTCACTTTTAGAATTCCAGAGAGAAAGGGAGGGAGAGAGAGATAGAGAGAGAGGAGGGGGGAACTTATGTGCTCTTATTTCTTCTTCCATCCCACCTAGAGAAGAGATGGTTAGATGCCCCACCCCATTCTTTTTTTTTTGCAGGTGGCAATTTCCCATTAAAAGAAGCTGAGCAGCCGCATAGCACAGGGAGATCAGCTCGGTGCTTTGTGACCACCTAGAGGGGTGGGACAGGGAGGGTAGGAGGGAGACGCAAGGGGGAGGGGTTATGGGGTTATATGTATACATACAGCTGATTCACTTTGTTATACAGCAGAAACTAACACACCATTGTAAAGCAATTAGACTCCAATAAAGATGTTAAAAAAATAAAAGGTTGAATTAGACTATGTAAAAAAAAAAAAGGAAGCTGAGCAAATTTGGTTTATTGCAGCAAAGGTCACATAGTTTCCAGTTTTAAAATTGCTCAATGAACTGGGGCAGTGGGGGCTATTAAATGTTTTTGACTCTCTCAACTAGCCCAGCAAATTGTTACCTTGGCTGAATGCTGTCTACCTGTCTTATTGGAGTCGGTGTGTCCGACACTGAGAATTTCTAACAGGTCTTATCTTTGCAGTTCCTGACCACCACGGCTTTAAGAATATCCACCAGCTACAAGGGAGCTCCGTTGCTTTCAGACTTGCCTGGTAAGGAACATTGTTTTGTAGTTTGTTGAAATGGTGTCTGCCTGTGTCTTGTTGGGGAGCCAGACTGCCCTCTTTGGGTTGTGGGTCCCTGTGCTGGGTAAGAGTTCTCCCAGCTACTCCCTTGCCTCTTTGGACAGAGGCTGGGCTTTGGAGAAGCTTCCAGATTCAGAGGTCTCTGGGATCCAGCATGGGCCCCAGGTCTTCTGGGTGTGATGACTATGTGATGTCAACATGTGCTCAGAGGTTCTCAGATTGGGGTCACAGATGGGGCAAAGCCCTGCAAGGTTGGCTTATCGCTGTCTTGTGTGACATCCTGGAGGGTCGCTGTCTGCTGGTTGGCAGCGGGAACGAGAGCTGGTGAGCTGGTGGGACGGCTGCCCAAAGCCAGGCGGCCCCTCCAAGCACTGCCCAGGGCCTGTCTCCCCACCACTCAGCATGTGGTTCTGCGGCTTGGCCCGGTCTTGGAGGAAACCTGTCTCCGAGTGGCTCCGTGCCTGTCACCTCAATCAGACTCAAGATCATGAACTCAGTCATAGAGTGTTTTCCCCACACTGAAGCTAAAAACTTAAAATAAGAAGGGGCAGCGCGCGTATCTGCAACCTCCTCCTCGGAGGCTGCCCCTGATATCTCTGTAAACTCACCCTCAGATCTAATTAGCCAAACCCACCATCTCCTGACCATGGGCCTCAGAGGTCACTACATAAACCAGGGAAATTGATAGTGGAATTATGCACTTAGAAATTAATTTTGCCTTGTACTGAATATACATTTTTATTGTGACTTTATCTTGTTGGAAAAGTGCTTACTTCTGATTTTGTGGATATTACTGACCGTGGATTACTTTTATTTTGGTTTTTACACAACAGTTATGTTAGAAATTTGCTGTTTTATTCTTACCTTCTTAGTAAAAATCCTTTTATCACACAATGGGTAATTTATATCCATTACCAGGCCTTTCAATCCTTTTCAGTGGGGCTGTCAGCGCCGTTGGCACAGTAATGATTAATGTGATCTAATAATAGTGTGCCATTATATTACCTTAGTAAAACATGTACCAACATCCTATTCGGATCTACCAAATTCATAGCTTCCTATAATATTTTTGTTGAAAGACAGGATTACTATTTTTCAAAGCTGATTTTTTCCCCTTTAACATATTTAATGAAATTCACAATTCTTTGCCTTAGTAATCCGGGCATTTGATTGGGCTCGGTGGGTGAATTTGACAGCTGTAGGCACTGTTGTGATTTGTCAGGGAGAGGCTGGACAGTCCCAGAGATCGGCCAGAGAGACTATTGTGTTTTTGTTGGGCCTGGGTTGTTTTGCCTTGAAGAAAAAAATGGCTGGATTTCCAGTCCCTTCTGACGTGTAATAAGGAAAGTGTGTTTTAGACCGAAAGGCAAAAGAGCAAGTAATTTGGCTCAAAGACTCCTCTCTTCCCTGCCCTGTTTTTTCCTCTCTTGTCACCTGCCTCGGTCTGCTGGTGAACAGGACGGGCCGCACAGCCAGTGGGAGCAGCTTCAGACCCCTTTCCCGGAAATGCTCCTTCTCGACCCATCCTTTTTTCTTGTAGCTTCGGCTCAGCTTCTCTGGAGCTGAGATGGGGTTTCTCAGCCGGGCACTGCTGACATTCTGGGCTGGGTAATTCTTTGCTGTGGGGCCACCCTGTGCAAGGTAGGATGTTTACAGCATCCCTGGCCTCTGCCCATTGGGTATCGGTTATGAATCCCTTTCCCCCGTTTTGACAACCAAAAATGTCTCCTGAGATTACCAAATGTCTCCTGGGAGGCACAGTTGTCCCTGCTTGAGAACCACTGGTCTAGTGTGATAGGAATATAAGCAGATTTTTTTGCAGTGTGGGGGAATTCCAGTTGGAGTTCCAGAGTTTCCCGGTGCTTCCTGGGACATCTTTGGCTGTGGGAGAAAAGATATGTGGATGATGGGTACACACTGCATCCTTTTCCTGGCTGAAATGCAGCCCTCTTACTTCTTTCTCCCCCCGACTCTGTCACAGAACCTGGCCCGAATGAGGGCCTGAATCTTAGATTCTTCCACTTAAATCCCATAATAATCATGCTTGTGATTGATAACATTCCACCTTTTCAAAGATCTTTAAAATCTGTGTCAACGAAGGATGACATTATTGTAGTGCCGGTGAGATGTATTCAAACAATTACACACTCAGATCGAAGTGGGAAGGTTTGTCCTTCTATGCTCGTGCCTCTGTGATGTGGCTTTCACTAGCACCTCAGCCCCCATGGCCCCAGAAACCTTCAGCAGGAAAATGCACGGGAAGAAACAGGTTTTGCCCTCGTTACCACTCAGCTCTGAAAGCAGCTTGGATATTTGGGCTTCTTAAGGCTAGAAGCTGGGGGACGAAGGTGAGGTTGTCGAGCGCAGGGGAGAGAGAGAGAGGGAAAAAGAGAGAAAGAGATGGTGAGGGAGGGAGAGAGAGAGATCCTCGTTTTTGATTCAGAACAAAAATTACTGCTGCAACATTGGCTCGAAATATGCAATCAACTGAAATCAGGAAAAGTATTTTGAAAATTTATATTGAAATACTTGAATCTAGATATGTGTGCACCCACATACATGTATATATTTAAATCAAGTATAGAGAAGACGAGAAATAAAGCTTTTGTCATAAAAATACTGCCTGTAGTATTTGCCCTCAAATGATCCTACCACATTGGAATACATTTTTGTACTGTTGGCATTTCCATAGAAGACACTTTTGTTTGTTCCTACAACTGATCCTTGATGATAACAACAAATGAGGAAATGGCTCTGATTTACCTTTGTGTTAGAGGATTTCAAATACATTGTGATGTTTGGTGCAGGAATCATTTTTGGTGACCCACTTCTTTACTGGTTTCTGGTCTGTCTCCCCTACTACAGTGTAAGCCTAGAAAGAGTAGGGACTTGCTGTATTTTGTTCAGTGTTATTTTCCTAATTCCTGGAATGGTGCTTGATACGCAGTAGGTTCTCAATAAAATTTTGGTGACAGGAAGGATGGATAGGTGGATACATGGATGGGTGGATGGATGTGCAGATGGGTGGATGGGTGCATGGGTAGATGGGTGGATGGATAGGTGGATGGGCAGATGGATGGGTGGACGAGTGGATGGGTAGATGGGTGGATGAGTAGATGGGTGGATGGATGGGTGGCTGAGTGGATGGGTGGATGACTGGATGGGTGGATGGATGGGACTCTATATCAAACCCTAACAGAATCTTAGAATGGTAGGCCCAGTGGTTCAAATGAAATCCCACTTTTTACCATCTCTTCATCCCTGGCCCGCCCAAACATTTTTTTTTACAACCAAACGGTCAGTTATAGAAAGTTATTCTTATTATCACTTCTTTTCAATCAGGTTTTTAAAAAATGCCTAGGATTGTGCCAGGCTGTCTCTGTAAGTTGAAACCACATGGATGCCTTGTTATAAGAGTATCTTTAAAAATCCACCAGGGAATATACGCAAATGACTGGGATGGAAGTCATGGAGGCAGAGTAGGGGAAGGTGACCTCTTTCACAGTGAGACATGGACATGGAATTTATGAGGCTCAGAAGACTCTCTGTTCAGATGACTGGTTGTCTGTCTCCTGGGCAAAAACTCTGTAATTGACAGTGTATTTCATGTTCTTGTAGAGGCTGTTGTGTGTTCTCTACAGCCCTTCTATCCTGGATCTCTTTGGGACTGGACAATGCTCAGCTACATGGGCTCAGCCATCTTGAGGAGATAGGCTGAGGCTCCTAAGTCCCAGCATGGTGGGTACCAGTCGATTGGAAAATGTATTCCCAGTGATAAGGATAAAAAGTTGCCCCATGCTTGACTTTAAAATTATTGCATAATGGACATCATAGAGGTACCAGTAAGAAAATAATAAAGAAGAGAGAGATAAATGACCTCTAAACCTGGCAAAGGTATGGACTCTGGAACCACATTTCCTGGATTGAATCATCGCTTCACCACTCACTAGCTATATGAGCACATGTCAAGGGATTAGCCTTGTTGTGCCTCTCTTTTCTCATCTGTAAATTGGGAATGACAGTAATGACAATGTAGTAGATTATACAAGTAATTTATGTGATGTGCTTAAAATACTGCCTCCTGGCTCAAAGTAGGCAGTTAATAAATGTGTGTTGCTGTTAGTAGTAGTATTTTCATTTTCTCTGTTTAGTCACCTTTTCCCCTTTCTCTGTCTTTATTCAAGATTAAGGAAAGTATAGGCCATTTTCAGATAATTAGCCTTCCCCCCTCAGACGCATACCAGAGCTAAGAACCTGGAGAAGTTGCCAGGCATGCGGTCTTCCTGGCACCCCTGGGGACCGTGGTTAGCAAGTTCAGAGAACATCAGAACGGGTGGTGAGTTTCCTAAGTCAGCTTCCCCATCCCATTTCCTTTGTGGAAGGAGAGTTGTTGACACACCACTGGGATTTACTTGGTGTTTGGGGCGTGCATTCCTGGGATGGATGCCACGTGGTCATGGTGGGTGGGGACAGCCAGCTCTTAAAAGGGAGTGGAGGTTCTTGGCTTTTCTCCGCCACCCCATGCAAGTGAGGCTGCTCTGCATCATGGCCCAATCTTGTATTTTTAGCGTCCACTGAAATTTAATGTTTTGCTTTTGGTTTATTATGTATGCAAGTATCTTGCTGATAAATTACATGTGTAATTGTACCATCGGAACCACTGCTAGTCAGCGACAACATATAATTAAACTCACCCTTGTAGTCATTGAACTTTTCCGTCCCTGACAAGATCACTGACCACTCCAAGGAGGGTTTGCCTCCACGTCTGAGCCGGTGTGGCCTTGCCCCCTCCCTTTCTCACGGCCCTCCCCTCACCGTGCACCCCAGGGTGTGCCCTCACTCGTGCAGGGTGGACTTCCTTCAAACAGCGCTGAGCCGGAGGGAGGAGAGGCTTGGGCTCTAGGGCCTAGAATGCCTCTCTCTCTAGTTTTGTGTCTATACCCAGATGGTTATTGGCCCCAGAGTGGGTGCTTGGTAAAGACTTGAATGAATAAGTCTTAGAAATCTCTTCATTTGCCTGTAAGCCCTCTTTTCACTTGTAACCCGATACCCTTCCACTCATCTTGCTTTTTCAGGTGATGTCTACCATGCTGCTCTTATGCCGTATGCCAGGGGCTAGCAGACCACAGCCACAGTGGGCCACACTTGGCACACTGCCTGTTTTTCTAAAACATTTAGAAATACTTTAAAAATCGTGACAAAATGCACACAGCATAACATCTATCGTGACTGGTTTTAAGTGTACAGGTCAGTGGCGTTAAGTACATTCACCCTGTTGCTGTTGTGCAACCATCACCACAGTCCCCCTCCAGAAATGTTTCAGCTTCCCCAAATGAAATTCTCTACCCATTAAACAATAACTCCCCATTCTTTTCTCTCTTCTCCCCCATCCTCTGGCAGCCACCCTTCTACTATCTCTTTGTGAATTTGACTACCCTATAGCTACCTCATATAAGTGGAATCAAGCAGTACTCGTCATTTGCTGCTGGCTTATTTTGCTTAGCATAATGTCCTCAAGGTTCATCCATGTTGTAGCAGGTGACAGGATTTCCTTCTTTTTTAAGGCTGAATAATATTCCAGTGTGTGTTATCCGTTCATCCATCAATGGACACTTGGGTTGCTTCTACCTCTTGGCTATTGTGAACGATGCTGCTATAACCATAGGTGTACAAATATTTCTTGGAGACCCTGCTTTCAATTCTTTCCCAAAGTGGAACTGCTGGATCATATGGTAATTTTATTTGTAATTTTTGGAGGAACTGCTATATTATTTTCCATAGTGGCTGCACCATTTTACGCTCCTACCAAGGGCGCACAAGAGTTCCAATTTTTTCACAACCTCGCCAACACTTATTTTCTGTTTCTTTTTGATGGTAGCCATCTTAATGCATGTGAGGTAGTATGTCATTGTGCTTCTGCCTAGTTTTGCAAAAGCAAAGAATGGCTTTTACATTTCTGAATGAATGAAAAAAATCAAAAGGAAAACAATGTTTTGTGACACATGAAAATTACATGAAATTCAAATTTCAGCGTTCATAGATACAGTTTTCTTGGCACACAGGCAGCCCCACTCATTTACGTATCATCTGTGGCTGCTTTCACACTACAGTGGCAGAGTTGGGCAGTTGGGACAGAGACTGTGTAACCTGAAGAGCCTAAAATATTTCCCACCTGGTCCTTTACAGAAAGCACTGGTTAACCCTGCCCTGTGGTCAGAACTTGGGACCCCATATCTTGTTTAATCCCCTCCGCAGACCACTTTGCAAAGAAAGTGAGGCGCAACAAAGGTAACTTTCTTGCACAAGTCACACGTCAGAAAATGGCCAGACCAGGATGCACGTGCCTGTCCCTGTACACTGGTCACTATCACTTTAAATGTAATCATTTGGAGGTTGCTCTTTACAGGGACCACCTACTGGGGTTTTAGTAAGCCTGAGATCAGGTCCTAGTTGAAAAAAAATCGTAATTGTGTAAAAATCTGATGCTGTCGTTGGGAGAGGTGGCAGACTGAGGGAGAGAATGAAGCCGGGAGGAGGCGCTAGGTGAGCTGAGCTTTGCTTTATTTCTTATATTTAAATTCCAAGACCTGCGCCCTGTGCTGCGCCCTGGGATGAGCCCTCAGCTTTGCTGAAGAAGGAGATGGTTTCAGGATGCCTGCGTCTACATGTACAACATTTCTTTAGGGTTAGAAGAAAAGCTAAGCCAACCAATAACTTCTTCTTGCGTTACAAACGTGAATTCCTAACCCAGAGGAAAGAAAGCCGAGGTGTACGGTCAAGAGGAGAACGCTCTGGTTGATTCTTCCCCTTTCATTCTCTTGATCACATGTTGTTGGGCGTGAATCCTGGCATGGATATCTTTGGCCCGCTCCAAGTCTTTTTCTCCGATTGTGGAGATCTGCTCTCCCATTTCCAGAGACTGTCTTGGGCACCCCCTTGGCCTCTTGGGCTCAGGTGGTCAGCTGTTGCCAACGAGGGATCAGACAGTTATTTCTCTCGTACTTCTCCTCTCCTTACCACCCTCTTGGTCCACCAGGATGTGTGGACTTGGTACCAGGAACCTTCTGATATTTCTTCATACAGAGGACAAAGCGTGGATAGTTAATTTGTTCTTTCGTCAATGGAGAGAAAATTCTGAGTTGATTTTACATATTTGTATGCATCAAGGAAATAACCTCTCAGTCCAAGTGTTTAGGGGGTGTTGGGACTGCAGGAAGCGGTTGGTCTTGCATCCACCTCAAGCAAAGAGATGGGATCTCCTTTCGTGGTTGGGAATGCATGGCCTTCCCCCCAGGGACTGTTGTATTTCAACAATAGCCTTCGTGTGGTCGCAGAGTGAAGCGCGGCGGTGTTTTTTTGTGAACTTTTGGCTGTGGTTTAAGCCTGGCACAACTGGACTCCTACCCTTACAGTTTTCTGGCTCAATTCATTTTGCACAAAGGGAAGTATGATAACCTGAGTTGATAATGTGACTGGCATGTTAGCACATTGCAAGAAAGACAGCAATGGCTTTGGATTCTGAGTTTCATCCTTGAAAATTTATGGTAATGCCTCAAACAAGGGGCCTGCCCCTAATAGGTGCTTGGTAGATGTTCAAGGGATGAGTTAGTTTGGTAATTGCTTTGTGCCTGAGAATAAGTGGGAGAAATGAGTGATAACATAAGCTCGTGCGTTTGGGAGACGGGGCTATGTGTGACTTTTCTTTCTGTTTAAAGATTAAGTTTGGTTCTTGGCCTGGTCGTAAGCCAAACTTGCCAGTCGAGAGGGGGGGAACTTTGGATGGGGAGGTGGAGATCGTGTGTGTGTGTGTGTGTGTGTGTGTGTGTGTATTTGTCAGGATAGTCTTGGTGGAGCAGTGTATGTGTTGAATTTTCCCTACCATAAAGCCATTTTTATTTTCTTCCTGAAATACTGCAGAAAGATAATCAACCTGTCCTTGTTCATGTGTATGGATTGTTTCCTGTCTAAACACAGTTAATAACACATATGATGCTCTTATGAGTGAGCTTGGCTCAACAGTATAGCTTTTGTTCCTTAACAAAATATAACTTGAGACAACATCTGCAGTAAAAAACGTAAGTATGGCCCATGCTGGAATCATTCACCAAATTTCTGTTTCTCCTCTCCAGGCCCCGATATGTGTGCGTTTAAACATGACTTCAGTGCTTCTAGAAATGTGACATCCCAAATATTCTCAGACCTCCAGTAACAAGACAGTGAGTGGGACGCCCCCTGGAAGGGCTTTCGTGTGTTTGCAGAATGGCCTGAGGGAATCACTGCCACCCCCAGGCACCACCCAGCTCCTGCCTTCTCAGGGATGGGGTGCAGCCTCCACCCCTTCTCTCCTCTGAGGCCTCAGGGACTGAAGACGGAGAGGAGTTCAGAGGGAAGGTTTAGGCAAACCATGCTTGGCTGGAGGCTGTGTGGTCGTGGGAAGGAGGGCCGGCCCGAGGGTGAGAAGGCTGCCTCTGATCCCCCACCTGCTGCAGTAGCTGGGGCAACCTGGGAAGTCTCAGGCCATGTGGCCTCAGGTGACCACCCAGGGGGTGAGTGGTTTGAACCACATGGAGTCTAAGGTTCTTTCCAGGTCTTAAACAGGACTACCTATACTAGAGTGGTAGGGATGTCCACACAACCCCTCAGAGGATCTTGGTAACATGCAGAGTCTGGCTCAGTAGGTCTGGGGGACAGAGATCCATATACCTAACAGGTCCCCAGGCCATGCTGCTCCTTGGACCGCACTGAGGGTAGCCAGGGACTAGATGGTGGCTGCTGACTAGATCTGCCTGGGGAGCTCGCAAGACTTACCAGTGTCTGGACCCCACCCCAGACCAGTGAAATCAGGAATCACATCAGGGGGAGACGTTGAGCATGGGTGCTCATGTGTAGCTGGGTGCGAACCACTGGTGTAGTGGCATCTGAAATCGCCTGGAGGGCTTGTGAAAACACAGCTCTGGGCCCCGACCCAGATTTGTGATTCGGAAGGTCTGGGGTGGGTCGAAGTATCTGAACTTCTAACAAGTTCCGAGGCAATGTTGTTGCTGCTGGTCCTGTGACTGCACTTTGAGAACCACTGATCTAATGTCATCAGTTAAGTTGATGGTCATTACACAGACCACGAGGGAGTAGGCGCGGAGGCTCCAGGATATACCAGCCCCTCCAACCAGGGTCACTTCGTGGGCATCTGTTTTATACAGTGAACTTCCTTGGTAAGCTTTCATTTGAAAAAGATTTGTGGGTAGAAAAAATGTTTGCAAACCTCTGAATTAAAGGCAAGACTTTTAATCATGGGGCTGGTGAATATTTATTCTGCAACTGAGAGGAAAACCAGGCAGGTTCTTTGGTCCTCTTTGTTGCCAGATGTGGTCATTTTTGCCCCATATCCTGGCCTGTCGCACCATAGTTGTTGAATGTTCCCTCTTGCCTCTCAATGCTCACACCTCGGGGAGGCCTCTGGGGGCGGGGGGCTGGCATGGTGTTCTGCAGCTCTGCTCGTGGTGAAATCCAATGTGGGCAGCTGTTAGGGCCTAGTGACTATTTACCAAGTGCCAGGCGCTGTCCTCAGTCTATGTGCATGATCTCATTTAATTCTTGTAACGACCTCATGAAATAAGTACTGTCATTATCCCATTTTGTGTGTATCCCAAGTATTTGCTCCTGCCTCCCAGACTAAGAGAGGGTAGAGGAAAGTGGCCGTTGTTCAGGCTGGAGGGAAATGGGCATTGCTCTTGGTAAGGGCAATGGAGTGCACGGACAAGGCTTATCCTGCAGGTATTTTGGGAAAAGAGCAGAGCAGGTCCATTGGCCCGCAGGTCCACTGCCCAGATGACAGGCCTGGGCCAGGTGGCAGCACTCAGAGCCCCTAGCTGCGCAGAGTGGCCAGCCCCTTGGAAGAAGTCACTGTGGCCGTCCTTGGTCACAGATCCAGGAGGCCTTGGCCAGTGAGCTTCCTCTTGGGTCACAGCTGCTTCCTTCAGCCTTTAACTGTGCAGAAGTGCCTGGGGGTAGAGTCTGGGAACCGGCCAAGGGGAAGGTTAGGTGGATCTCTCTGGTGTCCAGGCGGTGCTTCTGCAGCTGCTGGCTCAGAGCAGCTGGCTCGGTCAGCCCCCAGCTTGCTCTCTGCCCCGGCAGCCCTGGGGGATCAGGATGTGTCCAACACAGCAGGTTCTTGCCGAGACGTCATGTTAGAGCGAGCTCTTCTCCCTGCTTACCCGGTGTGCATGGGTCAGAGTTTGGGGGGAGGGAGTCGCACATGGACACGTGGTCTTCCGAGTGGCATCGGGCCCTGGGTGGCGGAGGCTGCAGCATCCTTTAGCCCTCATTTGAGCCACCTGCTGTCGATGTTGCACCTGCACTGGGCTCCCCTGATGTGACTTGGGCCTGAGAGTTTAGAGCTGGTGTCTGACAGTGGAGAGAAGACGTGAGAGCAGAGCTCACTCAGCAGAAGCTTAGTGATGGCCCGAGATGCCCCACAATCAGTGTGAAGCCCCAGCCAGCCAAGACCCACCCCGGTGGCCAGAACTATGCTGCGTCCCCTGTGTTTCAGATACTGAGACCATCCCCACAAGATTTCCAAAATCCTCTTGAAGCCCAGTCCAGCATCACGCCAAGCACCTTCCCTTCAATTTGTCCATCTTC
The DNA here is from genome assembly GCF_005190385.1 of Monodon monoceros. NCBI lineage: Eukaryota > Metazoa > Chordata > Mammalia > Artiodactyla > Monodontidae > Monodon > Monodon monoceros. The sequence goes on from NW_021703766.1 coordinate 38,457,658, forward strand.
AACTTTCAACTAGATAGGTCTAATGAAAGGTTGATTTGGAAACTCTACTGTGATGTCATTAGGTACCTTATTACTGGAGTCCTTCTAGATGCAATTCTATAATCTTTTAGTGTGCCTGGCAAAGATATGTGTGGGAAAGTTTATACCCAGCTTATCAAAATTTCTACCTAAGTGATTTTCTTAATAGAACGCATTTGACCCCAAGGCATTTCTCTTTTGAACCTTTGAGGGATTTATGACTGAACTTTAAAAAGGTTGTTCAATTCAGATAGCTGACATGTTCTGGAATGGAGCTGTACCTTGTGAGGGTGCAGATAAACCTTTTCCCCCCCGACAGGGTCACAGGCGCCAGCCACCCAGGTAGGGCACACACCATCTTTTCTGCAGGGTAGCAGGAGGATGTAGCCAAAAGATAAGACATGCAGATATTATCTTAGAATATGTAGAGAGAATGACAGCTCAGGTGAAGGAGTGGCCATGTACCGGGGTGAGGCTCTCCCTCAAGTAGCCCTTTTTCAAGACTAAATGAGCAGCCTCGGCCATGAGTCTGCGCTTAACTCTAGTCCATACATAGAGCTTGGGTAGCTGACGTGCCAGGAAGCAGCAGCCTCCTGGCCTTGCAGAGAATATACTTTATGAGTTGAGTTTTCTACATAGACCTCATGCCCCCAGGAATCCAAGCAGGTCCTCCTGGCACCCCTTTCCCTTTAGAACAGTGAGCTAAACCTGAGAACCCATCAGAAATCAAGGATGCATCAGCACATGCTTCTGGTCAAGCCCAGCCTCTAGGTTGCATCTGAGCCAGAGGCAACATGCCCAGGGTGTCCTCTGTGCGTCACACCTGCATCACTAGCTGTGCAGAGGGACCCGTGCTCTTTCTCTACCTTGGGCAGTGCCGAGGACCATTGAAGCTGAGGGTTTGGCCTGGCCCAGAATGTGGAGTTGGAGCTTCACGTCTCTTCCAGGGTTTCCCAGAGGGAGGTCTCTTGTGTGCCAGGCTGGCCTCTGTCTGCCACCCCACCCTCCAGTCTCTCAGGCACAGATTCTCCTGGTGGCCATTTGAATGAGAGTTTCCTAATGCTGGTAGCTCTGGGGTGGGGACGTTAAGATTGTCAACTATGGAAGAACAGTTTGCTGACTCCTTCATCCTGTCTCACTACCAAGAAACTTTAGGAATCTGGGAGACATGGACCAGGGAGCGCCTTGTGGTGGTGGTTTAGGAATTACCAGGAGAGCCTGTTTCCTGTGAGGTTCCCAGGCCTCAACCTGGAGGCGTGCTAGTCTGGAAAGGGGCCTGGGAGTCTCCATTTTTCACAAGCTCCTTTGCCAATGCCAGTGTCCTGGAGTTATATTAACTCTGAACATAAATTTGAGTGGGTGGACAATGCCCCAGCCTGCACCTCAGAAGATTCTGGTAGCTTCTTTCTTACTTCTCAGCTGAGGGATGTTGGGTCAGACATATTCCTGGACCTCAGTTTTCTCACCAGTAAAAAGAGAAATTAGTTTTATCTGATTCCTAAGAGCCCCTCCGATTCTGAAGTTCTAGCACATTGAAAACAATCTGCAGTTTAGACCTGGCGAGTTACATTCTTCCCTGAGAAGGGGGCCTGGAAAAGGAGGAGAACCTGCGGCATGAGAGTGCGGGTTCTGTGGTGTGAGGCCAAGGTTATAAAGGTAGCCTCTGTGAGAGAATCATTTGTGTTTATTGAAATCGCTGATTTTAGTTGCCCTGGATGCTCCCTTGATAAAAAATTATAATCCTCTATAAATTATGAATACCTTGAAATTCACAAATTCTATCACTTTTGTGATTGGCAACATTAAATAAGAAACATCTGGACATTATTATTTTTAGGGATTTTTCATCTGTTGATTTAGAAATCTGGGGCCTTTATGAAACTTGCATGAATATTCTTTTATATTCACATCTACCATCAAGACACAAAGAAATAGCCAAAAAAATATTGTCCAGTGATTCTTTGATGCAATGCATGTGTGTTTTAAATAACAAATCCATTGTGAATGAGAGGAGATATAAAATAGGCTGTGTGTGAGTGTAGGTGGGGGGAGCAGCTTGATCTCCTAAGAGAGAATAGCCTGACAATTCAAAGCCACAGGAGTAAGAAGGTTTAGATTTTATATATACTAATACAGCGTTTTAAAATAACAATATAATTTTGGACTGATGATATCAGAATATGGTATTCACTATTTCTCAGAATAATCCAACTTAGAACAATGTATTCTGAGCAGGTTTGGAAAAAATAGGTCTATCATCCCGTGGTATAAGATAATGCATTAATTTTTATGAGTGAGTTATGAAGATGTACAACTCGGTCAAGAGTTAGGATAAACATAATATTCCTTAATTAATCCATTATGCCATGGTATACATGTGCCATTTTTATTACCTTAAAAATGTCAAAAAAGGAAATTGCTGCTTTTTTATATCAAAAAAGCCTTTTTTGAAAAATCATAAAATGTCTAATCTAATTCACCGTATAATACTAATGAGCTTAACAAGCCATCTCAATGCACAGTTTAGGATAAAAGGTCATCAGTTTCTGGCAGTCAAATTCCAGTACTTTTTTAGATGAGGCAGAACCTTTCAGCACCAAATATCGGAAATGACATGTATGATTAGAAGTGTTATTAATAGCTATTTGTTATTAATACAGTAGAGATTTAGAAATTCATATCATACCCTCCCTGCATTTTCTAAATCGTATAGCTGCAGATGCCAAGAGCGTTTGTGGAGCTGAGGCATTGCCCCTCAGATCTGTTTAACTTGTTGCCCATCCCGGTTCTGAGTGGTGTTGAGTAGGGATCTCACACACACACACACACACACACACACACACACAGAGATTTCTGTCTGATACTGCATTTAATTTCCTCGAATCTCTCTGAATCCCCTGCACTTATTTTCTGGCATCTCCCTGCTCTCTGAGCAGCGTTCCTTTGCTCTGTATGTGTCAGTGTCATCTGCCTGCTGTGTCTTTTGTCTCTTCACGGAGTGTGCCTTGTGGAGGCACCTTTGGCAGTGACACACACGGTGGCTGCAGTCAGCCTTGTTATGGAAAAGAATTGCCCGGTGGGTTGAGGGAATGGCCAACAGCGGACTAGAATCATGAAGCTGAAAGGAATATTGCCGACTGGAGGTCATTTTTCCCAACTGAGGGGCAACAGTTTGCCACTATAAACTGCACATTGCAGTCAGTATATGTTTTATTAAGCCATTTAAGGAACTTGGGAGCCATTTCATTTAAACTTCCTGCTTGATGTAGCTCAGGGCCGAGCCCAGAGCAGCTCATGAAACAGGCCTGGAGTTGTTTGCAGAAGAAATACCCGCAGTGCCCAGCAGGATGCACTGCAGCTGGGGAGCCAGGCCAGGCCAGGGTGGTACCCAGGACTCTGGGATCCTCAGTGTTTGAGGGCACGAGGGTGCGCGTGGGTGTGTGTAGGGTCCAGTCCCAGCTCTGTCACTAACCAGCTCTGTGCTTTATCTTTCAAAATAATTAACAGAATGGAATCAGGAATTTTGGCTTTTTCAGTCCTAACTGGTGGTCTTTAGTAGGTGGCCTTAATTCTACAAAGTTATATAACCAAATCTTTTGTCTAATTGGTAACTATATTTAGGAGGTAGAGAAATATGTGAGCTATTCGTTTCGATTAAATTTTTTATTATGCACTCTGCATTTGGATTGACAACTATTAATATTAAAGAGCTTGGCCAAATTGAAATTTGTATTGCTGGAGAGACTTAAATATAATGTATGATGCTGAAAAAAAAAAAGCCCGGGAAATATGGGAATTAGGCAGGGTGCAGACAGGTCCCTGCCAGGTGCTTATGTGTGCTCAGCGACACCAGCCCCAGCTCTGCAGGCTGAGGAGGGCATGTGGAGGGCTCTGCAGAGCTGGTGTCAAGGTGTTGAGACCCGAGTTACTTTCATGGAAATGACACTGACACTAAATAAAGATGTAGAGAACTTTTGAGCATATTATACAAATGATTTTTATAATAGCTGTTTGTATACAGTATTTTCTCTGTCACTAATAAGGAGGTTTGGGGGTAAGGCAGAGGAAATCATTCTAAGATAGGATAGTACACATATCGCCACGGTAATGAAGGAAAAGAGAGGGCTTTTGTTTCTTCAGAAGCCCCGAAGCAGATTGAATTGATGTTCCGAGGGAGGTGGAAGGCTCTGAGCATCATGGATGAGGAAGGACTCGGGGACATGGCCACATGGAGGATGCTCTGGGACCAGAGGCGGTTCCAGTTCTAGCTCTGCTGCGGGCAAGCTCTGGAACTCCAACCCAGGGTTTCGAGTCTTTGGGGCTCAGTCCCCCCTAACAATGCCTGTTGCTTTCCGCAGTGCATTGGAGGGTCACATGCAGGATCCTACCGGATTTGTACAGAGACCCAGGATGTCTGCAGAGACTGGGACTCTGACAGGGCAAGTGAGACGTTTTGTCCACACAGCCTCTGAGTGACAGACACAGGACTACAACTCAGTTCTAGAACTTAGCCTTGGGACACTCTCAAGAGACAGTGTCCTCTTTTGGAGTCTGAAAGTCTGTAGAGCAGAGAGGGTCAGGCTGCAGCCCATAAGCCACTGGCTTAATGACTCCTGTTGGCTGGTCCTCACACGCTCCAGGTACCCCCCCCCCACCCCCGCCACCTTCCTCGTGGGCCTTCTTGCTGTGCCTTCTGTCTAGAAGGTCAACCCCATCTCCATCCTCCACATAAACTCCCCAGTGGCCTGGGCTGGTGTTCCCCATACTCTCAATGAGACTGACCTGTCCCTAGGCTGGTCTTTGCCTTCCCCACACTGTCCCCGAGGGCAGGGCTGTGCTTCCCTCCCTTGCCTTGCCCTGCACCCTGGTACCTGCACACAGAGAGCACTTAGTATGTCTGGAATGCATGCATCAGATACCAGTCACCAGGTCTGGCTGGCAAAGCAGGAACAAATGATAATGTCACACTTGGTGCTGTGTTACTTAGTTCATACCTTTTTTCCCTATTGGACTATAAACTCTGTTTTATCTGTGATTTTTACATAATTCTTCCTGACATTGGGAGCTGGAATACCAATGTAGGGAAACCTCCATTTGCAGGGATGCTCAGAGAATCAGTGGTTCTGATTCAGTGGATTTTATGGACACTTGAGGTTTTCACCTGCAAACACTTTGGCTCTAGACTCTTTGATTATGTTTCATTTTTCAATGCCCATGAGCTCTGGGTTAAGAGGGTTTTTCTGAGCTGGTGTCCAGGTCTCCTGGAAAAGGGACAGGGCATGCCACTTGTGTCCTCCCTGTCATCAAGCCTACTCTGTCTTTCAGTCATGACTCCAAACTCCCGGAGGGCAGGACCCTGTCCCAATCATGCCTGTTCCTCTCCCACCAGTTAGCTCGGTGGCTGTTGCATCTGTGCTCAGGACAGGTTCTGTGTGATGGAGAGATGGATCCAGGGCTGAAGGTGGAGGACAGAGGTGAGCTGACTGGAGGCTTACCCCAGGACAGCCTCCAAAAGTGTTTCTTTTTCACTAAGTTTCCATGATCAGCTAGGTTCACAGTTTCTCTGGAAAGAAGACACCTATGGGTTGTGTATGAAAAGAGCGTCTGGTTACCTGTTTGTTTTCTGACACTAACATAGCCAAACAGTGTCAGTGCCCCTTGGCCCACACGGCCAACTGCTGCTTCCTAAGGCATGCATCTGAGGCTCTCCTGGGCTTTCTGTCTCTGCCTGTCTGTCTCTCCACTGGCGTGTATAAGGCCTGTGGTGGTGGCAGGCTGGAAGTGCGAGGAGGTAATACTTTCGGGGCAGCCCTCTGTCAAAGCTGGGATGGCAGCTGGCAGATGGAGCCCAGCCTCTTCGCTTCTTTACTGGGACAGCCTGGTGTGGGTCCCGTTCAGGGTCTCAGAGCACCCAGGTGGGATCAAGGCCCAGTTGCCCTCAGGCTAGCCCACCCCTTTGCCCACTCTCTATTGGCTTCCTTCCTCCCCCACTTCCCCACTAGCCCACCGACTGGCACTTCCTGGCATCACCTCCCACACAGACCCCTGCTCTTCCATCTTCGTCTCGAGGCCTCTTCCTGGGGTTGCCCTGCAGAACCTGATGGACAATTTTTAAAGCCAATTCACTTCTGCTTTCTTCATTTGAGCTTTACAGACATCCCTGAAGGGAGGGAGAGGAAGTCATTACCCCATTCTCCAGATGGCAAAGCTGAGGCCCAGAGAATTTGTCAGAGCTGGAGCCAGGTTTGTTACCCAGCTCCCGCCCTCCTCACTTTGCTGATTTGACAAGGGGGAGCCGGGTTGGTGAGCGGTCAGGGACTCCTGCTGCCTGTCCCCAGTGAAGGGGGAGGAAGGGAGCGATTTCCCTAACATTTGGGCTGACAGGTAAGGCGACTTGAGCAGTGCTTTGCTTCCATTCAGTCTGGAATGAAAGCAGGGGTGGGAGGTGGGCGCGGGGAGAGGGTCGAGGTTGCCATATTAGAGAGGGTGGGAAGCCAGGGCCCACAGGACTGCCTCTCGTGGGGCAACTTGCCAGTGCCTTGATCTCCCCCCAGTTTGGGGGAGATATGGGTAACAGACTGGCCCAAGTTCCCTTAATGGGGCTGGAGAGGAGTTCTAGGAGCAAAGGCATGCTTGGAGCTGCCCGCCAATTGGCAAAGGTGCCTCCATCAGAGGAGGGTACGTGGCCTTGGGAGGGCTCCTGGCTGCCCCTTACCTCCGGGTCAGGGAGACTGCCTGGGGCAAACAGACGGATCTGTCCCCAGCACATTTGTTCATCTGAAGCTCTGCAGAATTTCAAGTAACAGCCCAGGAAAGCAGCCTGAGAAGATTGGGGAGGCCTGGGGCATGGAGGGTAGGAGGCCAGAGGCCCTGCAGTTCAGGGCCTGAGGCTGTGCTTTCTCCTTTCTGGGCCTTGGTTTCCCACATGGGACGGATGGTGTGCGCTCCACATCAGGGAAGTGGAGGAAACCCGTGGGCTCGAACTGGGTGGGAGACTGTAGAGGGAGAGGCGGTGTCCTCACTGGACCCCCGAGCACCCCATGTGCAGGGGGAGGGTGGGGAGCCCTCCGTCTGCTTGGTAAACAAAGGGCTTTGGGAACGGAGGCGTGACTTGAAGCGAGCATCTGGGCAGTCAGTGTTCCCAGGGAGCTTCTACCCAGGCAGCTCCTACCCAGGCAGCTCATGGCCTTAGTTACACGCCTCTCAGATATGTCCTGAACCCCAGCCCCTGCCCTTATTGAGAAAGCTGCATTTGGTGTCTCCTCTGCTTTTCTCCAGCACCCACGTTGGAGGCCCTGGGGCCTCTGTGTTGGGTGGGGCCTGTCCCGCACCCCACATTCTCCCGACTGTTTGGTGACCCGGGGCCTGGCCTCGGGGTCCAGGAGTCCACCCCGGTCACCTGGAGGACTCTTCTAGACAAGACTGGGTCAGGACCGAGGCAGGCTTATGCCCTGGCCCCTCCTTCAGGGGCTGGGCTTTAGGCAGGGGTGGCCGCTGAGAGCAGGGAGAGGCTGTGCCATCAAGGGCCCGTCCTCACTCTGTCCACCACGGGATGGAGCCCGGGCCAGGGTCACATCAGTTTCTTTCCCTCCAAATTTTAATATCAGATTCATTTATTATGCTGACTACCACTGACAAATGTTCACATTATTCACTCATTTATTCATTTGCTCATGAAATCTGTGTGTTGAGTAATTGTTTTGCCTTACTGGCAGTTTTAATTCTACCTTCCTTTTTTGCAAAAGGTCAGTGGCTTGCTAGCTGACCAGGCCTGCGTGTGCATTCCCTGGAGAGACGTTTTGTAAAGAGGTGCTCATTTACACCGGTCAGTCTTTGAATTCCTCTCCTCTCTTGGTGGCTTGAATTGATACCTTCGGACCCCCAGGACTTGAGGGGGCCCTTATCTTTTCTCTGCCATGCCATTTCCTGGCTCCGTACCTGGACCCTCTCACCCCACAGCAAGATTATTCTCTTTCCTCTGCTTGTTCATTTCAAGTTAAGATCTAAAGACCTGTCGCTATCACAGGGGTGTATGTGTGTTGGGTGTGTAAGGCTCTTACCTCTAATATTTTGAAAGAACAGATGAAAACTGTCAGGGTCTCAGAGTGAGACAAACCACATTGGAAACGTCTATGGGTTTGCTTTTGGCTTTTGTTTAAAAGTGCACGAGATTCAAAGGGAATTTTTAACCTTTGATTTTGATTTGGAAAATTGAAAAGGTGGTGATGAGTTTGTGTTAGGAAGAAGATGGAAAGTTCTAGAAAATCTGGTTTCAGTAAAGTTACTTCTGAACTGAATGAAATGTTCGAAGAGTAGAGATCAATAGTCTAAGTGTGTTATTTTATGGTAACTTTCTCTACGCAGCTGTGTTTGCTGCAAAAACTCACATTTCTGTACGGAACACTGAATGAAATATGAATGCGCTTTTTACAATTTAGTACTTTTAATAAAGATTTGTGAGCAAAAAGCTTAAGTACAAGAACCACAAAACATATAGATAAAAATATAGCCATAATCACACATCAAACCTCAGGAAATTCATTACATAGAGAACATCAGTAATTGAGAGAACCGACAGAAAAATAATATATATGCCCAGAATTCTAAAGGCATGAATCCTTTTAGCTGGGATCAGGGCTTCTGAGTTCTCTAGGGTGGGTGTTTTATTACAGTGGATGCTTTACTTAGAAGGATGTAATTTATTATCATTGAATTCGCATGGCAACATGAATTTGGATTTGGGTTTCTGGAAGAAGTTTACAATTAGTCCCCTCATATATATTTATAGCTTTGAAAAACACTTGATATTAAAATAATTTAAATACCTTACCTTTATCTTTTGATTGACCTGTGAAATATTGCCTCTTTTTTTTTTTTTTTTTTTTGAAAAGACGAAAGCTAGCCATTGCTGAGTGAAGCATGGCTGTCATGTTCAGAGAACACTGTGATTAGTTGGGCACTGTTCCCAGGCCAGAGGACATGCAGAAGAAGATACAGCCATCTGCACCCTCAGGTACATTGGTCTTACATGAGGGATACTTTTAATTTTTGTAGATTTTCATTGTTTCCTCATAGGAAACTTCCGTTTAGGGTCTCAGAGTAGACTCTAGGAAGAGGCCGAACAGAAGGTCAGGTACGAAGGTGTGCTTCCTTGCCTCCGTTCCCACTCTGCCAGTTCAACCAAGAGTCACCCTCACTCATTCAACCGAGAGCCTCCGTCTTCCTACCCATTCCTTGTTGCTTCATAGCCTTTTGGAATTGTCAGTAGGCTATGATCTCTATGGTTTCCCTTTTTCTATTAAAATACAGTAAGAACTTTATTATGTGTTTCAGTATTCCTCAGCCTGACCCACAAGTAAAACTGGCGACAATGATTTAGTTATTGGCTCGTGTTTATCGCCAATGCAATAAGGTTGTGGTGTCTGACATTTTCTTCTCACTGTGCTGAGGCTTTTAGCGAGCTGCTCTTCTTACACAGAAAGTGGCATAGCTTGGCCTCTCTTTACAGATGGGTTACACATTCCTTTAACACTGGCATGCTCCCCTAACCTTCCTGGGTGGCTTTCGATGACTTAAACACAGTAATTGGCGTGGAGGTCTGGAGCTTTATTTTATGATATTAAATCATTCTTTTCTGGAAACAGAAATCTGCAAAGTATACCATTCATTATGTGAAGGCCTGTATTAACACGGGCTCTGGCTGATGGATGGTGACGTCCTGGAGAAGTTACGAAGCACATCTCAAGGGAGGTGCCAGCTCTCACCTTTGGAGGTGGGTGTTAGAACCTAGAGCAGAATCCAGGATTCTACCTGCTGCATTTTAGGGATAGAGGTGTTTGGTTTTCCTCTATTAGCTTGGTGCATAAAGGGTAACATTACCCTAAAAAATACTCAAAGATGTGGACTGAGGTGAACTTGACTGCTATGGCATTATTTTGGGGGGACTTGGAGATCTCTCCATGTAATCTTGTGAAATTTTTTTTTTTTGTTTGTTTGAACCATGCTTTTCTCGAAACAAAGAGGATTATCAGTCATAAGTTCTGAAGACTGAAATGGGGTGGGAGAAAGGTTTAGAAAGAGAAGTTTTTTTAAAGGACTTACAAAGCTGGCACTCAACTCCAATGGGGGAAGGATTCTTGAATTGGGTGCCATCTTGCTTCTCTTGTTCCATGACAGGGAGGGGGAGACTGAAACTTTCTAGGGCGTGAGTGTCCTCATCTGTTAAATAACTGGTTATTGCAGTTCCGAGTCAGCTATTGGAGGGAGTGGAGGCCTGGCAGGAAGGTCTGTGAGAGTCCCTGAGGCTCCTGGGTCCTAAGGGTCACTCCTCTCCTGACAGCTGGGGAAGTGTAAGGCTCGGGAAGGCTCTCTGTTGGCACAGTTGGGCTCAGAGCTGGCGGACTGCTCTCCCTTGACTCCTAGCAGCCTGTCCCTTGAGCATCTTTGCTCCATGCCGTTTTCCCATGATTTCCTGGGAAGTGGGCTGTGCCGTGGGTCTTTGGTGACCTTACAGGGACCTTGGATTACACTGACCCATTACATTGCTTACAAGTCCCCCATGCCCCCTTCCCCTGCCCAACTTACTATACCAGGTAAGAGCTCCCAAAAGCGGGGTTGAAGACGTGCGTGGAGAAGACGCGTCCTCTGACAAGTAGAGAATTTCCCACCCTGATTTAGGGCCAAAGCTCTGAACAAGACAAGGAGTCCACTGGGACACCAAAGAAGAAATGTAAAGAAATCCAAACAAACAAGCAAGAAACCGCATGAAAATGCAGAGACTTGAGAAGTGACCAGTTATAATAAAGTAACTTAAGGAGAAAAGTGTTTGCTTAGTCTTTCTAATCGCTTTCTGCGTTGTCGCCACATTTTAGCGGTAGAAAGCGACAAAAAGGGGAAAACACAAACTTCTGGGCAGGTTGGAAAAGATCCTGGTTATCTAACTGATCAAGTGGGCGAGTGTGGAGTCGCTTCCTTGTCTAAAAATGATTTTGTTAGTACGTAGGTCACATTACTGTACCGTCTGGTTATTGGACGTTGCCTTAGGTAACTGTTTGTGGAGTATTAAATGGTTTTGCTGCCTCAGCACACTTTTTAACTGGTATTTTTCACAGTTGTGCTGCTGAAAAGGCGCAGTGCTGCAGCAAAAATCAATTTATCTTTCCCTGTGCTACTTGTGTATTGTGAGTTCTCGTAGTGTTTTACCATTTGATTAATTGATATTCTTTGTGTTGGGTATCATTTGTAACACTGCTGTCCAACTCTGGTGCCTTAAAAACTTTCATAAGAACACTACATTATTTATGTGAGACCTCCTCATGACAAAGTACAATAGCAAGATACAGAAAGAAAAATTAGATTAAAATGCTTTTGGCTTATGAGTTTATTAAAGGGGGACAATGTTTTCCTTCACATCTCTGCCTGTTTCAGCCTTCGCATATCAGGACAGCTTCGACGGGCTTTGCTCAAAAAGTTTGGTCGGGAAAGTTTTTCCTTTTTTGCCCTTTTATGGGTGATCATCTTGTGGGGGTCGAGGGGCTTCCAGCTCCCCTTCAGATGGGAAAAGTAAGGGGGGGGATGCAGCACGGAGCATGGAGTGGGGAGGGTCAGGCAGGCAAAGCTTGGGAGACGGGGCAGCAGGACAGACCTCCATCTCACAAGCTCCCCCAGGGCCTTGCCTTGCCAGAGAGGCCTGATGCTTTTAAAATAACATGTTTGTATGCATTTCACATGGCGCGGGCCTTTCCGTGGGCATTATTAATATCTATTTTTAGAGCAAAGAATGCGGCGGATGAAGGTACGCCAGCCCTGCGTTATAAAGAGAGAACAATACTGTTGCTTCCCCGTTTCATTATAAAGTTTCTTTGACCCTGTGGTTTATTTTCAAACATTCAAGTTATTTGTTCTGGTGTATTCTTAAACAGGGGTTGTTTTTCTCCCTTTCAGAAAATGAGCACAGATGGTGATGGATTTTTCAAGTGCTGACATCCCTGCTTGAGAAAATGTTCCCACCTTCTTTGTGCCGAACAAGTCAGGCAAACTAACATGATGATACGATCATCGGTCTCATGCAGACATGCAGAATTGATTGACAGGGGAAAATTTAACAGAAACCACACATTCTTTCAGTGCCTTCAATTTCTTAATGATGTTTATTTGTTGGATATTAGCAGTGGCAGGAATTTCATTTAAGGTGAAAAAGGGGGAGAACAAAAACGGAGTAAGGGGAGAAAACTTGTTCCAGGCAAGCAGGTTGAAGAGGAAATTTACCGTTCTGGTAGAATCTCCATCAAAACAATTTGTAGCCGCTCCTCGGAGCCAGCTCTGGAGCTGCGGCTGTCAGCGGCTAACTAGCCATTCTCAGACCATCGCTTCTGTTTGCGTGACTAAATACAGACAATTAAAGCCGAGCACTTTCATTCTCTATGAACTCGTTGTTATCCAGGGTTCAAGCACTCAGATAATGGGCCACAGGGAGGCTCGGATCGTGACGGGCCCTGGCAGAGGGCTACGTGGTAAAGCCCATCCCTGATTATCTGATGCGCCCTCCTGAGCCACCAATGGCCCCGGGTTGCTTCCTTGCCCACGGGTTTTTGGAAAGATCTGTCAGGGAGACTCGATGTTCTGAGCCCTGGCCTAGCCATCAGATCCCTAGAGAAGCCCTTACTTCCTGGGGCCTGGAGGTGACAGGCCTGGGGACCCAGTCTGTGAAGGGCAGTGGTCTCCCCACTAGTCACCTGCATCACATCATGAGGGGCCTTTCTGAGCTTCCTGAGGCCGTGCTCGTCTTTCTGATGCCCTCGGCAGGGCCTGGGGGGAGACCAGGAGCCTATCTGTCCCAGAGACGCAGACGGCAGCCCTTCACACTGAGGGCTGGATTAGAGGGGCCTTGTACCCCGAAAAGTTGAGGGCTCTCTTTTTCCACCCTGTTTGCAGTTCAAGTGAAAAAACAACACAACTGAAGCATTCAGTGTGGTGAGTTAATAAAGTTCTGTTTTTCTCCCCCAGGTGATAGTTAATATTCGGTTGGCCATAAAGTTTGTTTGGGTTTTTCCATAACATCTTATATTTTTCCCTAAAGCATGTTGTTTTTTCAAGTGGGTTTTTTGTTTTGTTTTGTTTTGTTTTTCTCTCAGCTCTTCAGTGTCCACACTATTCAGGTGCCCTAAGCAGAAAGATCCTCACTTAATTTACTCCCTTTACAGATTTGGTTTTCTGCCATATCCATGTCCTTCTATTATTTGTTTCACATTTTCTTTGAAGCACCTTTATATTAATTTATCTCTCTCCCGCTCTCTCTCTCTGCTCTTCTCTTCTCCTACCTTAGTTAGCCTTGTCCTAATAATATCTGTGAGATCATGGGTGTGAGGCGCTAGTTATGTTTTTCCTGAGACATAAGAAGGTAAATGCATAACTATTAAAATAAAATTTTAAAAAGTGAGTCTCATGTCTCACCACTGGTACATGCTCCACACTTCTGAACACCTGGGTACCGTTTGGTTTTGCTCTCATGCAGGTGGAGAAAGGAGATGCCTGAGAGAGGATGGGCCCTTGGGGGACCATGACACGCGTGTGACCCTGACTGGGGGGAGGAGAGTCTGGCGGTGGCACTGGCAGAGGGTGGACGGGGAGAGAGAGGCGTCCCGGCTTTTCGAGGAAAAGCTTGTCTTGGTGGATGACATGCTGGTTCTGATTCCTCTGCCCCCTTCCCTTCACCCCTCCCTGCCCTAGACACACTGAACATTTTAGATCCTACAGTTGGATGGCCAAATTCCCTACCGAAATCAGCTTCTAGGGTTCCTTGGGATGTTTTTTTCGCTTAAGCCAGACCTGTGGTGTTTCTATAATAAGAGTGCTGAACCGTAAAGAGTGCTTTTTGTATGAAACCAGTTTAAAATAAACCAGTTTAAAATAAAAATTAAAAAATAAAATGTAAAAAGAGGTTCTGTCTTTGAATGATTCCCCCTTTTCCACTTGAGAGGGGCACTTGGCGTAAAGAAGCTTCAGGGAGGGCGTGAGCTGGAGCAGCTACGTGATAGCGGGTGTTTGACGGGGCCTTGGGCTCCCAGTAGACACATCCTGAGAGCCTGGAGCCTGGGGTCCACCCCTGACGCCCCTGGCATGGGGGAAGTCACCTCCCTCACTGGGCCTGTTTCCTGCTTTGTGAAATGGGGACAGTAGCACTTGCCCTGCCCCTCGCAGCACCGAGGCTTCTCCCATTCCCAGGGATAACAGCGGCCACACCTTCCAGACCTTCCTCCTTCCTGTCAAAGGAAAAGGCCAGAGCCTTCCAGGTCCTGCTTGAAGTGTCCTGCGTCATCCGTGGGTCTCAGAGGTGACTTAGCGAGGGGACAGGGCTGCAGTAGGCACGGGGTCCCGGGACTCACGGGGACCCTGCCCTGGAGTGGTGACAGTCTCTGCAGGCCCCGAGGCCTAGCTGGGGGCTGGGCTAGGCTGGGTAGCAGTGGGCATCCCCCCGGGTGGTTTACTATCCAGGTGCCTTGTACAGTGAGCTTTCTGGTCACCTCTCTCTTGGCAGAGCTGGCCCCTCCTGGGCCTCCTTTGAGTGGGAAAGAAGGACCCCCAAGGAAATCCAATAGGGTGACTGGCTTCTGCTCAGGGTTCCTGCCCCATCTCCCTCCCTCTGTTTTCTCCCCCTGGCTAGCCTGGCCACACACATCCCTGACTCCCCCTGGAATCCCAGCCTGGCCACACACAGCCCTGTCTCCCAGGGGCCAGGGAGAAGCCCACCTACTCCCTATGCGCCATGGGAAGCCCCTTCCCTACCTGAAGCTCTGGGCTCTGCTCCCCAAGGCCCCTCCCCGTCACACTCACCCTGCAGTCTCCCCAGGTCGTCTGGGGCAGGGGGTCCCTGTTCAGTCCAGGTCCTATGAGCACCGAGCATGTGACAGGAGTGAGGGTCTCATGGGCTGTCCACCTAGGCAGTGGATTCTAGAATTCCTGGAGCCTCAACCAAGAATGCCCTCACAAAGGTCTTGTCTGGATGTGGTTGCTGGCCATGGAGTTCCTGACTCCTGGGACCAGGTTTCACCATCCTAAATACAGGTAGGCACCGCTTTAAGGGAACCAGTATGTGAAATCTGAGTCTTCCAACCTAAAGGCGTTCTCATGGGGCCAAATAAAGATGCTGGAGGCCTGAGCACTGAGAAGAGATGGCCCTTTTCTTCATTCTCTGGTCCCTGTGCTTTAGACTGAAAGGCAGCCCTAGGCCATAAGGGGTAAGGAAGGCCAGCAAAGGTCTGGTGTTGCCCATGGTGACACTCTGATGCTCTTCTGGAACTATCAACCCCAATTATTTGTTTCAAATGCTCTCATCTTGCTTAGGGTGAGCTTAGGAGCACATCCTTCCGCTGCTGCTGGGGGTCCACGTGACCTCAGGCTGCAGGTTGGCAGAGGATCTTGCCCTTTTACCACGCAGAGGACATCAGAGTGACGGGGTGGGGACCCTGGCCCTCGGTGGGAGGGTAGCAGACTGAGCTGAAAGCCCTTGTGTCCCTGTGTGGTGTCCCTGTGGGATGGAGACTTGGGCAGGCCCATGCAGGTCGTACACCATGTGACCTGGGGTGCTGAGGGTGAAGGCCATGGTATTCACAAGGCTCGCCTGAGTTGTGCCTCCCAAGGCCCTGCTTCCAGGACTTCGGCCCTGCTGGATGGTTCTGTGTGGGTCAGCTGTAGCTGTGCTCTCAGGTGCCACCTGCCAGACACCCCGCATCCTGAGGGGCTGTTTTTAGAAGGTCACCCGCTCTGCCGCCCTCCACCCTGTCTGCCGCCTTTCGGGGAAAAGCTGTACCTCGTGCCCAGAGAGACCTGCAGGCCCAGGCTAGCGTGGGGACTCTGGGGGCAGAGCTCCGAGGCTGGACTCATATTGTTGGGTTTACCTTTTCACTTTGACCTAAGTAGATTGCACTTTGGGCCTGTGCAGAGGGCTCTGTTGCAGGCTCCCTGGGGCCTAGAGGCCCCCTCTCTCGTGCCCAGGGACTGGGTAAGTGGTTGACATGGCCTCCGCTCGTTCTGAAAGGAGGGATGTGTCTGGGGGAGCCGGCAAGGGGCAGGCACAAGGTGGGCGTGCAGGTGTGTCCTGACCATGCCCAAGCCCTCGGCTTTCTCTGGGTGGAGCCACTGCTGCCTGGGGTGGGCTGTTTGCTTGTTTGTTCCTCCAGAGAGATGGTTCTCAACTGCCAGCAGTGTGCCCTGAGACAGAGGAGCACGTTCTCTGGCCACGTGCTCTGGCCACAGCACCATGGAGGAGGCAAGGCCCGTCCACCTGCTCACTGGTCCTGCCGCTTCTTACCCGGCTCTTTACCCGCTGGCCTCGGCCTAGCTGGTGCCTTTCAAAGAGGCCTTTCTGCCCACCCAGTCCTTCTCCTGCTGTTTTCTGTTTTCTATTCTGTGCTCATTTCCCCTAGGTACTTTTATGTAGTTCTTCTCATTTAACTACTTGCTCTTCTATGAGACTATAGCTCCTTGATGGCAGGAACCTTGTGCCTTTTGTCCTCTGCTCTATTTTCAGCACCTAGGACCTTACTCAGCACATAGTAAGTGCTTAACAAACACGTGTTGAGGGGAGAATGATGAGGCGTAGCCTTTCTCTGGACGAGTGAATGGTCTATTGTGAGTCATCCTCAGACAGGAAGTGATGGGTTGTAAGAGGCTGTAGAACATGGTGAGTGGAATTGGTAACAGGGGTGGGGTCAGTGTTGGCTGAAGTGGTCAGGGACGGCTTCTTGAAGTAGGTGGGCTCAAAGGATAAGTCTGAATTTTTATAAGCAGAGGGAAGAAAAGGGAGGAAAAGTGAAAGTGGGCCCTTTGGAGCTGCGTCTGGTTTGGTGGGAAGGGCCTTGAGTGCCAGTGAAGGATTCTGGTCTTTGTCATACAAGCAGTGAGGTAGCCTGGAGGGTTTTGTGTTTTAATGTAGTTGATCTTGAATAATTACAAAAATTCTATGTGTTCACCATTAAAGTTCAAGCAGTGATGTAAACCCAGGTGCTCCCTTTCAACCCCACCCCCAATTCCTTCTCCCGTCTCTGGAGAAAAAGCCCTGTTATGAGTTTAGCTGTACACTCTGCCAGACTGTTTATTGTGTGTTTACATCATATGTATGGTGAATACCCACATAAGTAAATAATACCACACATACGTACTTCCTTCTACATAATTAGACCATACTATACAATTGCTCTGAGACTTGCTTTTTTCTCTTTTCTTCTTCTTTTTTAAACAGTATTGTTTGTAGTTCAAAACATCAGGTAGATAGAAAGAGCATATAATTCTTAACTTTTGTATAATTCCCTACAATATAGCATATCTGCGTTCATGTAACAGTATACCTATTGATGGGTATTAAGGCAATTTTTATGTTTCCTTTCTACATTATACTTACAATGCTGCAGTGAACATTGGTGCATGTATATCTTTGTGAACAAGTTCGACTGTTTCTGTTGGGTGGATTTCTAGAAGTAGCATTTCTGGGTCACTAGGTATGTGTATCTAATTCTTAGATAGATATCACCAAGTTGCCCTTCAAAGTGATACTGAACGTGTACATTATATACACATACACCAATATTGTACGTATAGCGCTCATTTCCCCAAACCTCATCAGTACTGAATATTATTGCTCTTTTAAATGATTACCAATATGAAAGATGAAAACTGGTATCGTTTGTTTGTGTTTCCCTCATGAATACTGCAATTGACTGTCTTTGCATATGTGTATTGGCCACTCCAGTGTCTTTTGTAAATTGCGTGTTAATATTTTTTCCATTTTTCTATTTTTCTATTTTTGTCACTGATTTTAAGAGCTCTTTACTACGTTGGGCAGTAACCCTTTGTTGCACATATCTTAAATATTTTTCTGAGACTGCTTTAGAATAAGGGAAGGGGCATAATCAGAGCCACGGCTTAGGAAGATGACTGTGGCCGCAGGAAGATGAATGGGGTAGGGGAGGCCAGGGCCACAGAGACCACGTATCATGCAGTCGTCTGGGCATGAGTGAGGGAGGTACGGTCATCCTCTTATGTTGCAGAGGATGTGCCTTACTCCTCATTGCAGGGAGGCATCTGGGTATGTGCTGAAGAAGTTTGGAAGGGTCCAGAGGTGGTTGCTGGGGCCTAATTCTCATGCATAGAGACTAAATCCTTTGTCTTTCTGGGCCTCTGACTCCTGTGATGACTGACTGTGGCTCCTCTTGGTCCAGGAGAGATGTCAACTTCCTCACCCTGCCTGGCATCTAGGAGGCGGCCCTGCTGAGGCTGGCTGTGGACCCTGGGGAGGCTGCACAGGGACAGGGATGTAGCTCAGGGGAAGCAGAGCATGGCATTGGGCAAAGCCTGAGACCCCTCAATTGTGAGGGCTAGCCCCCATGGTCTTTAAGGTGCCCAAAGCTCTCATAGTCTGTAGCTTGATAACTTATTGTTGCAAAGTAGATAAAAATACTGCTGTTAAAAATAACCCCAGCCACCCCACAGTGAAGGCAGCCACCACACATGGATCACTGGTCCTCTGCAGGGGCCTAGCTCCCTCCTGTCCCAGAAGACGGCTTCATTATTCTGGTTTTACACACCAGGAAACAGAGGAGTGGGGACTATGGTCTTGCCTGGGGTTTCCCAGGCAGCTCCTGTCTGAGCTGGGACTTGATCCCTGTTGTGTGGTCTTAATCTCGTCCCCCAGCAGGTGTTAGGAAAGCCTCTCGCAGGTGCCTCTGAGGCCAGACCAGATACAGCAGGTGACATTTCTCTTCAGGCCCAGGACCCTGGGTCCTGCACCTGTGCCCGTATGTCCGTATGTGGAGATGGCCTGGCTGAGAGCCCAGCACCCGGGGATTAGGTGCCTCTCCCCCACCTCATCCCCACCAGGCATCTGTGCTCCGGGAGGCTTGGGGAATGTGTTTCTGAACCCAGCCTGTGGGCAGTGGGACTTGGGCAAACCCTTCTGCTCCTGCCTGCGGGAAGGGTGCTGGGCATTCTCCCCGGACGGTGGGTGAGTTTCCGTGCCCTCTGACCATTGCTGTTGGAGGTTTGCCTTGTAACTTGAGTGTTGAGTCAACTTTCAGAATTAAGAGCAGAGAGGTAGCATTTTAAGGCATTTCCTCAATTCTTCTTAGATGCCCACACATCGTGTTTTCCCTCTTCACCACTTAGGCAGCCATTTCTTTTCTAGTTTCTAACAGCTACCTATAGAAAACACGTGAACGCAGAGCATATCTTGATGGTATTTACTAATATAAATATTTGCTTTCTAGAAGCAATGTTACACAAAATGCCTAAACTGTGAGCTAAGCATCTGAGGGCTGGAGGGAAGCAGTGCCGCCTCAGTGGGGCGGGGTTGGTGTCCACCATTGCCACCATGAGACACGGGGAGATGGCCACATGTTGGGTCATCCAACCTGCTTCTTCTGAGGACCTTGTGGTCCTTTTTTAAATGATAAAACCATCTTTGCCAGCCTCCCCCAGGGCCCCTTGAGCTTAATGGAGGTGTATCTGAACACAGTGTGTGGTTCAGCTGCTTGCTTCCAGGGCGCCTGGAGCTGTGCTGCGGCAGCCCTCGAGGAGCTCACAAAGCATGGACGGGGTAATAATCAAATCAGACAGCAGCTGCATTTATTTTACCTGGTGTAATATCCAAGAAGGAGGAAGGAACTGAGCAAGCCAGACGTAGGTCTGAAGAGAGCCAGTGAAATGATGCAGACCATAACTAGGCGAGTGGATGCCTTTGCAACAGAATTGGAGTGTTTTTTTAAAGATGGGCTTATTTCAAGTAATTCTAAATACCACGAAATTCCACTAGAGACAGGGACCACGGAGAGGGCTTGGAGTTTGAGGAAACAGGATTTGATGAGCTTGAGCGTTTGTGTTGACCTCTGATGGTGTGTGTAGGCTGCAGCACGGAGCACTGGGGCTGACAGAGGAATACTGTGTGCACGTTTGCATGCGTGTGCAAGGGTACACATATGTGCACGTGCGTGTGTACACACCTCGCCTCTTAGGATGATGAACATTCCTTGCGAATGAACTGGCAGCCCTGGTCTCCGTGTCCCGGTTTCCGTGGGCAAGCAAGCTCCCCTTCTGAGGTCAGCTTTCTTCACCCAGGGTGACTCCGTTTTCAGACCCACTGGATTTGAGGACCGCCTTTGAGGCAGCTCCCTGTCTTCCTTTATACTCAGTATTATTAAAGTTTTTGTAACCCAAATGGCATTGGTTTTAACAAATAAACCAACGCTAACGCCAGCTTCTTTGGCTGGACAGACGCGAATCAGCTTCAGCAAGTGAATAGACGACATATCAAAGAACATGTTGACTAATCCCTTCCCTGTCTGAGAGCATTTTCCAGATTGTAGGCAAATACACTGGGGCGTTTAAAATAGAAGTCCCGGCATGGCCACAAGTGTATTCTGGGGAGTTTCGGCATCTACGTGCTATAGGCAGGTGAGTATTTATAGGAGGTGCCTTGAAGTTGGGGACGCAGAGGGGAGCCCTCTCCATTGCAGGGATGATTGATTGTGGCAGGAACATGCTGGAATGATATTCTGCCTTTATTTATTATTTGCTACCAATGCGACTATCTTTTAATTTTTTTAAACAAATAATTTAGTTGTAAAGCATCCGCCTGATTTTTTTTTTTTTGCGAAATAGTTCTAGTGAGCTAATTTATTTTTCAACTTTAAAACATCAGCATTTTATAGATCTGAATTTCACAATGTGAGGATGATTGCTACGTACAATTTGCAAAATTGTGATTAGCCAGCCCTTGCTTTGAGTTAGTTCTCCCTAATTCACAAAGGCTTCCAAGAATAGTCTGCACAAAATTCAGTTTGCAAATTGCAGGGCAGATTTTTAGAGGGCAGTTTAAAGAATGAAGTCCTAAGGGTTTTATCTATATTTATATCTCTTGTTAAACCAAACTCTTATGTAAATGTTACAATCTGTAAATAACTAGCAGGGCTGCCTTCTTAAAGGCAAGATTGCATCTCCATTTTTGAGATTTAGCAAAATTATTAAATGGCAGAATTGACTAAGATGCAAGTATATTTGGAACAAGCTAATAAACATTAATCGATATCATCAGCTGTGTTTGTGGGGGTATTTGAGGGTTTAAAAGTACAGAGACCTTTCAGTTTGCAGTTGAATTTCTCACAAATTAAAATAAAATAGGAAAGGCGCCGCCCTTAGTGATGTTTTGGGGGGCAAATGGTGATAGCTTTGTATTTTCTTACTTTTTATAGCCATTAAAGTTTCACTAAATCTTACATGACTGTATACAGTCTGGATTATTTTTCACCCTTCTGCCATTGGACTGGAAAGAAATTACTGGCTCCCATCAGCGTTACTGGCAATCCCCACGTTCTGACATCTGTTCCTTTCCAAACATTTTACCAACCTTGATGAAATGGAGTTCAGTGTTAGAAGCTGACTTGAAGGAAATAAAAGGGATGATTAAAAATAACATTGATTAAACACAAGAAGCCATCTCCCAATAACTATCAATGTTTTGATGGCCACTGCAGTTTATTTTTCTTAAATCTAGATAACTTATAGAAATTTTAATCATGCTTAATCTTTGAATTAAACTGAATTAGTGGCTTCTCATTTTTAAATAGAAGTATAGTGGACCCATTCTAGTCAATTTTAATCAAAGTCTTTGGGCTCTATTCATAAGGAATGTTTTTGGTCTTTCTCAGAGAGATCATGTAATGCACTTCTCCTGAGCAAATTACACTTTCTCAATTCATTAAGTCTTCTTTATCCCCTGGTTCCCAGGCAAAAGCACACAGCATCTTGGGGGTCCGGACCCACCAGAAGGAGGGGTTGGGGGTAGGAGAAGCAGAGGCAGGGTCTGGGCCCGGTTCCTGCAGAGCCTCCTGGGGAGGCCTTTCAGATGGAACGGTGGGAGCATGCACAGTGTTGGGGAAATTGTGGCCCAGGGAAAAATAAAAGGCTCCCCTCCCCCACTTGGGTTACCCAAATGATTTCCAGATTAATTTCCTCTTTTAAATGGCATTCAGATCTGTCCTAGACTTGGCCCCCAGCAGAATCAGGGCCTGTAACTCAATGTGTAAACAGTGAGGAAGTCCCACTGTGCGCTGGACCTGTCATTGAAGACAGAGGTATATTTCAATCAATTAATCCATATAATATGTATTGAGTGCCTGGTATGTGTCATACGCTGGGAGTGTAGCAATGAGCAAACAGAGAAATAACCCTGTACTCCTGGGCCTTCATTCCAGTGACACAGACAAGGGCATCTCATCATTACCGGCCCTTGAGCGTGGGTCAGCCTGGGAGGCTCCCCTCCGAGCTGCACCTTGTCTTCCTGGTCAGATGTGGTAAAAGGAAACCCGCCCCCAGATGCCGTCTGCAGCCTCACCCACCACGTCTCACTTCTCTGCAACCTCTCTTCTGCACATCTGCCCTCCTCCAGGCTCGCCACCTTCTCCGAGCTCATTCTTCTCTGAGTGCTGAGAAGACTTGGGGTTTGCACTACAACTCCCCTCCCCACATTTGTAGTTCACAATTACAAAGGAAATCTTAATCCAGTACCACAAATTCAGAAAACAGAGGGAGTGAGAAACAAAGCCACCACAGCACCTGGAATCCCGTCCCCCTCCCCCCCACCGTGTTCATCGTAAATCGTGTACTTTTGGTAACCTTCCTTTTTATCTTCCCTTTGCATTTCCCTTTTTCACTCTATATAATTGTACCCATAGTTTTAAAATCTTTTCCCTGGCATCATGTGATTTGTAGTTAGCTAAGATCCCATATCATTTATAACCTTCGTTCCTAATGGCTGCTGTTTTCTGTTGAATGGATATGCCATAATTTACTTCACAGTTTCTTTAACTGACATTTCAAGTTATTTCTGATAGTTCTCTAATGTAAAAACTACTGTGATGAGCATCTTTGTACAAAAAACCCCACCAGAACTAGGGAGGTTCCAAGGGAATCTCGTGACCTCCTCACTGGGATGAGATTTGCTAGTAGACTCCATGGCTCTAACGCTTGTGGAAGGTGGGGACAGATGTGGGGGAGATTCTGCTCTCTGCTCAGCTCTGACAAGGCACGAATGCCTCCTCTTCCTCACAGCCCACCAGCCCCTCACCCCGTCCCTTCCCCCTCTCCTCTGTCCTCTGCACACATGCCCACCCCTGCCCCCAGGCACTTAACTCTAGTCCAGCACCACCTCCCGCCTCCCGTTTGCATCTGGATCTTTCTCGAGTTGCTAATTCACCCTCGATCAATAATTTTTATTCTTTTAAAGAAATCACAGAATATTTCTAAGTGTATGCAGGGAGAGGGGAAAAGCACAGTGTGTGTCGTTTTAGATTTGATGTGTTCTGGATTTAGAAGTGCTGAATAATTCATTCCTGTTTAAAAAATAAACATACTATCTCTATCAGGACTTGACTGGGGGACTTCGTAATGAATCGATTCCAGGGCTGCAGGGTTCTTAGGTTGGGCAGCGTGAGAAAGAAGTCAGGCACTGTCTGGGGAGAGGCTGTCCTCCTTTCCATGGGTGGGGTGGCAAGATGGTCTTGGCCATGCTTGGAGGGGGCGTTGCTGGACCTTAGAAATTTCACTTCCTCTGAGAGGTTCTCTCCCCTGGCTGGTGTTCAATCCTCCAAACCATCCATCCCTCCATTGTTCCACCCACTGCCACACACTTCTGTGTGTCCCTCTGTCTACCTAACCATCTCTCCTCCCCACTGTCTCTGTCCCCATCCATCTGCTCATTCCTCTTTCCCTTTATCTACTCATCTACTCACTCATCCACTCATTTACCCCCTCCCTCACCCATCTTTCCATCCGTCCATCCATCCATCCATCCATCCATCCATACATAGATACATCGATCCAATGTGTCATGAGCTTCTGCACAGTACGTATCTCTGAACTCCACAGTGCTTGTATTCTAGCCAGAGATTCAGGCAAAGGAATCACTGACAATAATGCACAGTGGTCCTATCCTGTCGATGGCACCTCCCCAAACCAAGTCAGAGCCTCTTACTGCCCATATTTATATGCCATGTCTTTTCCCGTAAAATTCCTTCTCTTCTTCCATTCCTTCCCCGAAGACTGATGAGCTGATTGCCCCTAAGGTGTTAATGGTGAATAACAATTTTATACAATACCTTCTAGACCTTTTGTGGAAAGGGGGCCAGGGAGAGAACCACATCTGCCCAAAGTCACACAGTGAGCGGGACTCACTGCATGAGTGCTCTTGGTCTAGATTCATCCACGTCATCTCCTCGGCCTGGGGAAATCCCCCAGAGACATGCTTTCTGGTGTCAGAGTTCATGTCTTCCTAACCCATGGGGAATGACAGTGGCCGTGGCAGCGAGGTTTGTTCGGTGGGGCTGGTGTCAGAGTGCACAGACGCCTGTCTCACTCCTCACACTCTGCCTTCACTGGAGGACAGAGATAGCTCTAGTTAAAGGTGGGCTCTCAGCCCCACCCTGGAGGCCAGGTCTCACCTTCAGCCTGGACACCTCAGCTGGGTGGGCATTGGGATCTGGGGGCTGGGGGCAGCCGGTTTGTGGCCACGACACTGAGCTGCCTGTAGTGGCGGTGGAGCTCCTTTGAGCTGTTTCTTCATCTATACAAGGGAAAACGGGCCTGCCAACATCTGTTTTGTCAGTGTCTGGGAGCTGTGCTGGGGCTCCAGGAAGACTGCGTGTGGGCGCATTCTGGAAGGGTGGGGGCCAAGGAGAGGGCATTCTGAGGGGCAGCGGGGGTCCCCTCTCCCTTCAGGCTGGGATCCCACGTATCCCTCTCTTCTTCTGCCACAGAGCACCCCAGGGATCTGGGTGGTGAGCGGGCCCAGGATCTTAGAAGCGCCAGGTCTGACGTTGCCCGTGGAGTCCAGTTTTGTGGACTGTGGCCCGGAGCCAAGCCCTGGAAAAAGGCCCAGCCCAGGTGTCACCTGTGCGCAGCACCAGGCGTGCCCAGGTGGGGCTCGCTGAGCCATGGTCGTGGTGCTGGGCTTCCCAGCTGTGCCACCTGTGGGCCGTGTGGCTGTTGGTGTCACCCTCTCCTCTGGGTGGCACGTCCCTGACTGTGGAGGAAGGGGTGGCCTCTCCGGGCTGTGATGCCGCAATTCGCTCTGTGGACCCAATCCGTCGCCTGCAGACTGCACTCCGCATACCTCGTCTCCCCTCTGCTAAATCACAAACAGAAATTGAACTCAGGGTCACGCATGAAGTCATGAGTGTAAGTTTATTTTTTACATGTGGAGTGTTCTTTATTTACAGCTGAAATCCCCTGAAGATTAAACTTTAAAAAGATTTAATAGTGCTGGGGTCAGATGGTGACCTCTTGCCATGCTCTAGGCAAGGAGGCAAAGCTGAACGCTCGCAGCCTCTTTGAAGAGGCTCGGCCAGGAGGGCGCCCGGTGTGAGGCCAGCGGCCTGGCGCTGCCCAACCAAGCCCGTGGGAGGGGCTGGGGCCTTGCGGGGAGTGGAGGCCAGGAAGCCTGGGCCGGGGCCGTGCAGGGAGAACAGGGTGGAAAGAAAGAGGATGCTGATTGGGGCCAGAGCTCTTTGACTAGTGGTGTCATTTTGCTCTGGGAAAACAAGTCCCCTCAAGAGGGTCTGCCATGTCCCCTTGGCTTCTTCTAGGGAATCCTCTCAAATCTGGTAGCTGACAACTTTGTGAGAAGGGGTCAGGGATGGTGGTGCTACCTGCATGCGAGAGGTGGCTGGGGGATGTGGATGGGCATCACCCCCTCCGGCACACCTGACGGGGCTCAGCTGCGCAAGCAGCACTGGGGAGACACAGCATTTTTTTTATTAACCGGGAGACTTTTTCTTTAAGAACCTTTTTCTCCCCTATGCAATTTTAGCCTCCTGTTCACTGACAGCCTTTTGTCAAAGGATGTATTATTGTTGAAATTGATGCAAGAGGAACGTGTGTCCTCCCTGGCTGTGGGCACGGAGCTCCAGCCCAGGTCCGTGGGATGCACAGCAAACCTGGACCGACAGAGCCCCTGGCTGGGTCTGAACCCACCCCAGCTAGACGGGCCTGGCCCGTCAACTTCCTCTGGGAATCCAGGCTCTTCTTGGCATACAGTTATTTTATGAGGAAAGTGGGGTGTTTTCCAGGCCTGTGTTTGATTTTCACTTATAATTATCTCCACATAAGTCTTCAATTTTGGATTTTGAATTGGAGACACATGAACCCGGCTATGCATGTTAAAAGATCAGTGACAAAAATCACATGACATTTGCATGCCGTAATTATTCCCCCAACCTCCTCAGCAGGCTTTGTTTGGAAGTCAAACCTGCATGCAGCGCATGCCCTTCTTTGGGGGGGCTTTCATGAATTTGGATTTGGGTTTCTTTGTGTTCACGTCTAAGTGAAGCAGGCTTGGTTTCAGACCCAACTCTCGTATCTCTGAAACCCTGGCCTCCATCCCTCCCACCTCTGCGGCACGAGCTGTGCAATTTTTATCCTTTGGGCAGTGTGTTTGGTCTCTGATGGGTGGACTTAGGGCTCATAATGACTTTGCAGGGTGTGCGACTGCTTGCTGTGACCCTGCGACCCTCCCCAGCATGGAGGACATCTCAGGCTCCTCCATGCCTGCTTCCTCCTCTCGCACATGGGGCCATGGAACCTACCTTGTGGGGTTGGTGTGAGTGGAATGACATAATGCCCGTGAGGTGCTTAGCGCAGTGCCTGGCACGAAGGAAAGCCTCTGTGCGTGGTTATGATGACGACCATCAGAGTCAAATATCGGCTTATCAGAGAGCAGTTATCCGCCTTTGTGTGCCCAGCTCTGCAGACCCCCGGGGAGGTGGAGAGGCATCTGTTGGGTCCCAGTGGACAGAACAAGCCGGCCTGGGGGAGGCCGGAGGACAGGTTTAAGTCCTGCATGGGGCTGTGCTCCTGTCACAGCAAAACCTCCACAGCCCGCAGCGAGGTACCAGATGAACTCCTGTGATCTTAGGAGGGGCCTCTATTGCAGGCCTACTCTGTGGCCCGGGCCACCCTTGGTCTACACTCCGAGCTCACCAGAGTTCCCTGCAGCGGATTCCTCAGCTCTTAGTAATCTGCTCACTCAATAAAGGGTGATGCGTTATTCAGGGGTCCACGCAGCTTCAGCTAATTGCCCAGGTTCCGGAAGAATTGTTTTGTAATGCAAATAGTTGTTTGTACCACATGTGTGCTTCGGATAAAGGTCTAATCTGGTGATTTCACCCTATAGGAAGGAGATATTTGCTGGAACCAGTATATGCTGAAGGGGACGAGCATGCCTTTCTCTGGAAAAATCGTGGCATGGACATTTATGTGCAGAGGGGTTCTTTTTGGATTTCCCTGCCACTCTTGAAGCCAATAACAGCAGGTGTTCGGTGTACTTTGGATCTAGTTTGGTGACCTTTAAAAATTAAGGGCCATTTGGGCTTCCCTGGTGGCGCAGTGGTTGGGAGTCCGCCTGCCGATGCAGGGGACGTGGGTTCGTGCCCCGGTCCGGGAGGATCCCACGTGCCGCGGAGCGGCTGGGCCCGTGAGCGATGGCCGCTGAGCCTGCACGTCCGGAGCCTGTGCTCCGCAACGGGAGAGGCCACAACAGTGAGAGGCTCGCGTACCGCAAAAAAAAAAATTAAGGGCCATCAAGAGCTCCTTAGAGATACTGGTTGCTTTCATCTTGTTCTTCTTGACTCCACTCTCTCTCCCCTCCACCCCTCCTCCTTGCCCCTTCCCCTGCCAGCAATAGAATTCGAAGGCATTGTCAGAGTGAGAAATGGGAATTAGGATTACAGAGAGAGATGCACTGATGCAAGGAAGGCTCTTTTGGATCTTGTTAAAATGGATCTATTTTGCACGCTTGCTTTTAAAAAGTCGGTATATCAAGAAGGCCAGCAGCTTCTTGTGAGAGGCACCTTAGCAGTGGGAAGGGTTGGGGCAGAGTCCAATTTAGGCTTCTCAATAGACAAACACCTGTACCAAGGCACATCTGAGAGCTTGGGCCACATACCCGCAAGTAAGCAGAACAGAGCCTTATTGAGAAAAGTCCGAAAGGACTGGAGCAATCAGCTTACAATGAGGATTTTTGCTTCGTAGGAATGTGGTCTTGCTTGCTGAAAACATATCCTTTGCGCAGAAAGCACGCATAATCCTAGGCCAACTTTGCCCTTTGAATAAAAATATGCTTAGTTGGAATTTTGGAGGTGGGGGACTGGGGAATGGAGATGGGGAGGAATCTCTTTCAAGCCTGTTCAACAGAATACGTGCTTATAGATAGAAACTCAAAGGGAGTAATAGTTATGGAGTTCTATTTTGTAAAGTGTGACCAACTGATACAATAAAACATTTGTATAAGTGGTGATTAAATTACATTTAAGAGAGTACCTCATTTATGGCCCTAAAAAGTACTTGTTGGAGCTGTCTTTTGGACAGACCTTGGAAGGCCTAGGGATGGTACAGACAAAAGTTTATCAGGCCCCACTTCTCCCTTGCTGTGTCCACCTGCACCGTTGGTACGGCAATAGGTTCTGAGGGTCATGTCAATATTTCCATTAAAACACACACTTTTTAAAAATGGAGATTTATTGCTGTGGCAGGATATTTTGCTGTGGGGCATAACTTAACTTACTGGGTCTACACTTGGGAGAGATACTTTCTCCACCAAATTTCTGAAGAAGAATCAAAATTGATTTGGGTGTTATTGAACGGTGCTACTTGGTTTTCCAATATTGATTGAGCGTAACAGATTAAAGTACTATTTTTTTTTGAAAAGTAGCTTTGGCTGATATTTTGTCACATCATGACTTAAATGACATGCTGTATTTGAAAGTACTTCATATCATGCCTGGTATACAGTAGGCACTCAGTAAATACTGCTTTGGCTCTGTTACTATGCCACCACCGTCAGCAGCACCACTACTTAGTTTTCTGGGTTGGGTAGACGTCGAGTAATATGTTGCATACTTCATCACAGTGCCGGGAGGCTCTGGGTGCCCACATGTTAAATGGTAATGTACTGAGTCTGATCCTGTGTAAGTTTATGGCCAATTCTATCACGTTAAAATAAACCCGGTGGTGTGAGCAGCTTGGAAGTCACAGACCTGGGGCAGAAGTCCACTCTCGAGTGGCCAGTTTCGTGCACCCTGGGTCTTATGGGTACAGGCTGGTTGGCACCTTTAGCTTTGCATCGGCCTTCACTCTGTGAGGACAGACCTTGCATTTTCTGGGCTGGGGGAGAATTGGAGGGACTCAGAGGACCCTTGACTTTGGGGCTGGGGATTGGGAGGCCTGGTTCAAGGCCTTGCTTTTCCAACCAAAGAGATATAGAGAAGTCACATTGGTGCTCTGGGCCTCAGGCTCCCATTTCCAGGAGGAAGACTCTAGGGTCCCCCTACCCTGACATCTATGCTCTCCGAGGCCATGTCTACAGAATAGCAGCCTGCAACTTGGCCGGCACTGTCCCTCCCCCAGTCTTTACCTCCCAGTTCTTCTCATCTTCCAGGACGTGGCTCAGATGTCCCCTCGTCAGAAAAGCTCCACCTCCCCCATGGCTTGCTGTCTCTCACCAAAGGAAGACATACCCACGGCTTTTAGTAAAATGAGAGCTCCATGCATCTGAGCATGGTAGCAACCAGGAAAAGAAGCAACTTAGCCAGTGAGTGCTTGGGGTTCCAGAACATTCTCTTCCCTTTATGTAGAGTCATAATTCTGATAGTCTGAGTCAGGCTCAACAGTGAGCCTCAACTATTTATTTACTTTGTGACGCTTTATCACAACCTGTGATTAGCCTAACACTGTCTTCCTCTTTCCCATAAATTTAAGTCCCACGATGGAAAGGGCCAAGTGCATGTTGCTCTTGCCTGATCTACAGGAAGTACTCAGTGAGCATTGGTTGAAAGGGAGCATGCTTCTGTGATCCATGAGGCTCCTCTTCCTGGCCAGAGCCCCAGTTTCATCTCTAGAGGACAGTAGACCCGAGACAGACAGAAGTCTGGGAGTTCCAATGGAGCCCTACTTGGTTCCGTGTTCTCTCTACTTCTTGTGGGTCTCCAGAGAAAAGAATTGGGTGAAGAGCTTGTTTCCACACTGGGCTTCCAGGTGGGGTTTAGCCCCTGAGGCCAACATGTCTATGGGGCCTCTGGATAAGAGGCTGTCCTTCTTTATCCTCCTTGTGTGATGCTATATCTGTCTGGAGCTTCCTGGATCTTTCCTGGGTGAAATCTTCTCATGGCTGCAGGCCTGCCTGATCCCCACGGGCAGTGTCCCATTGTCTACCTTCTGTACTTGTTTCATGGGGAGCTTCCACGTCACCTGCCCTGACCTTGCCCACGCCCTGAGCCCTACCTGTGAAAGGGCACGCCCACCCCCAGCCGGACCCCACCAAGATGAACCACAGACAACCCCTCCCACACACACAAATTAGTGGACTGTGTCTGTGTTGACACATTCATTCTCACCCTAATGATATGTTTATTTAACTGATGACTGCTGTCCTCATTAGGGACTCATTGTTGAGCTTGGAATAGTGATTATTTTTGCTGATATTCCTTTTCCGCAATGATGATTTTTTAAAAAATCACTCTTTTGGTGTGCTATGAATCCTTAATGAGGATAGTTAAATTTAAAAGAAACCCCCAAACCACCCTTCAGGTTGAAAATAGAAGTGTCTGCACAAGCAGGCTGCTAATTTGCTGATTATTGATGGACACGATTGGTGACAGACCCACGGCTTTCAGTAAACTGAGAGCTCCATGCATCTGAGCATGGCAGCAACCAGGAAAAGAAGCAGCTTAGCCAATGGAAAGCGAATGCTTGGGCTTCCAGACATTCTCGTCCCGTTAGGGAGAGTCATAATTCTGATGGGTTGAGTATTAATAATGGCATCCAAATTGGACCCAGAGCTGGGTGACTCTTGGGAATGGATGGAGAAAGATGTTTATAAAAGCTTATTAGCCGCATACCCAGCAAGTTGGATAGACTTTCCAAGCCCTGAAACCTACCTTTTTCCTTTGGAATTCTAATCAAATGCCCTCGTGACAGGTGAGTACTTCCTGCTTCTCAGATGAGGGTTAAGACTCTTAGAAAAGCAGCACTTTGGCTAAAACTGGGGTCAGGGCGTGCTGGAGTGACATCGTGCGTCTCGCCTGCAAGCCTCTGTCTTCTCATCTGTGGACTAAGCCCATGACAACAGTGACAGTGCTGTGGGAAGCATCCTGCAGCGGCTTGATGGTAGGGATGGGAATCCCAGTGGCCTCAGTCCAGTGACCAGCCTTTACAGGTCTCCATACAGCATAGGGACCTGGGGTGGGTGGGAGATGGGGTGGGGGGGTGACACGAGGAAGCCACAAGGGAACAGGTGTGGCCAGACCTGGGGGATTTAGCACAGGTGGGAATGAACTCAGGACCTGGTTACTGGTTCCAGTATTAGCTGTGTGACCTGGGGCATGTCACTTGTCCTCTTGGAACCTTAGTTTCCTCACCTTGTACTAGGGGTGTTGGGCATCAAATAAAATAATAACACGTCAGGGGCTCAGTTACATCTTAAATCCCAGTAATGGAAGCTGCTGTGACACGGCCACCTCCTCCCATATGTGTGCTGACTGGCCTCATAAGTGCAGCATCTCCTCTCTTCTCGAGATCCGTGAGCTTCTGGAATCCTGGTCCCACCCAGCCGCTCTTTACAGCATGACGCAGCCTTGCACCAGACCTGAGCACGTGCTAGGTTAGTGCTGTGGGTGTCTGGTCACCTGAGCTGCCCGGCTCCCGGCCCAATTCCCAGCCTGGGGCACCCCGCACCCCGCACCCCGCAGCCTCTTGGCTCCTGCTTTCTAGGGCACCCGTTCTTCCCTCTGCCAGCACGTGTTGAGAGGCTGTGAGTGACGCTTCCTGCGTGGCTCCTGGTCTACACTTGGGCGTGGACAGAATGTTCCTCACTGGAGCTGCCTCCAAATGGTGGCCTTTAAAACGTTCCTGCTCGTTCACTAACCACCAGGGCTTAGGATATGGGCTTACTCTCTGTCTTGGTCCTGCACGGGTCCCCTCCTGTTGCTGCCATCCACAGCTCAACGTTGGGCCATCCAGCAGCCGCTGAGAACCACTGGGTTCAAGGGGTGACACCCGCCCAGCTCTGACTCTCCTCACCAAATGAATTTCTCCTAAATACAGATTCAGGAGGAGTTCTGAGGCAGAGCATGGGTGGACCAGGGAAGAGGTGATCCCGCCCAGAAACGTGGGCTGGCCGGCACACTCTGGGCAGACTGTGCGTCCTTCGCTGTTTTAGGCAGGCTCCGACCTGAGTGTATGGCAGGGCCTGACCTTGGGGGGACTGAGAGTCCAGCTGGAAAGATCGAGTGCATGTTTGTTGGTGCATTCCTCATCTGGTCCCCCTAGAAGACGTCCTCCAGGAGGGCAGGGACCATGTCTGACCTTTCCCTGTTGTTTCTCTGGCATCTGGCACATAGTAGTTGCTCAGTAAATATTTGCTGAATGAATGAATGAATGAATGGGATACCTGCTTGTGGAATGCTAATGATGCTTGGAAGGGCAAGAGAAGAGAGCACAGGGCAGTACAGGATCAGCTTCGCCAGAGGGATTGTATAAACAATTGCTATTGAAATTCAGAGGCTGGCCAGGGGCCCTTTCAGGCTTTGGCTGCCAAAGGCTTCTTAGGAGAGACTGCTGAAGCTGATTCTTGCATCCTGGTTGGCGCCTGGAGGTAGAGAGGAGGGAGAAGGGTGTGCAGAAGGCAGGGTGGGGTGGGCAAAGGCCTGGAGGCTGGACTGCAGGCGTGTCTAGGGGACAGCAGGTAGATCCCTGGGGCTGGAGGGAGGGAGGGTGTGTGCCTGGGAAGCTTTGGGGACCGTCCTGGAGAGGTCAGCAGAGGCCAGAATTCACAGGCCCAGGCTGGAGAGTTCAGCTGCGACCCCTGATGTTATTTTCAGGTGGTGGCTTTTCCGTATTTAATTATGAATGAAATTGCATTTGAGGACGGCACAGCTGATGACGGCCTGTGGTTGTGCTGTGTGGGCTGCTTTCAAAATAGCTCACCCCAAACTTCATTAGTGATTAGTTTGAGGAAACTGCAGCCTGACCTGCCAGCATTTTTCACATCGTCTGTGTTCTTGGGGAAGGGCTCTGGCTTTGGGGGCCCTTTTCTAGGCCTCGTACATGGAGGCCCATCCCTGGGGACCTCAGCGTTTCTTGATGACGGGCAGATTGTTGCCCTTTGTAATTCTCCTTTGCCCTTCAACTTAGTCCTCTTTGAACTTGGAGCACCCCGAGGGGACACTGACAGAAACCCCTGCCTGTGGCTCTGCGCGGCCAGGGAAGCCGGGGCTGGTGCTGGACACTCTCAGCCAGGCCACCTGGCCCACCGAGTTGGGTTGCCGAGCCGAATGGCTGGCGTCCCCATCTCCTGACTTCTCCTAAATATGGTCAGTGTTTGTAGAAGCTCCCATCACCATCTGCATGAACTGTAGCTTTCGGCTTGGCCCCCCTCCCTTTCCTGGACTTAGTATAAACCCTCATTATAATCGAGATTAGCCTCAGTGAGAAGTACACATGGGTTGGCGACCACAGCAAATCCCAAACAGCATCTCCAGCACTGTGATGAGCGTGACATACCAGTGCTGGTCCCGTTTCCTCCCCTGAAATCCCATTCCTGACACTGGCCTGAGACACTGCTGCAGCCCCGGGGAGGGGGCAGTCTCCTCCACGGGAACGCGCCGGTTCCAGCTCCAGCTTTCTTCCCCTCGTAGCAGGCTTGGCTTTGCTCCCCGCCCCGCTGCTCCTCCCTGTTTGACCTTCGGAAAACTGCCTGGCGTCTCTGAGCCTCAGTTTCCTGGTATCCTTACATGGGGGATAAAGTGAATCATAGAAATTAAATACGCTAACGCATGGAACTGAGAGCACTTGGTGCTGCTGCGCTCCCGGCAAGAGCTCAGTAAACGCCAACTCCTCGCTCCCCCGTCATGGCCGTGGCGATGCCGGTGGACAGCGTGGCTTGGGGGCTTAGAGCACAGAGGCAGAGAGCCCCCCGAATTGAACCCTGGCTCTGTCGCTTCCTGGTGACTTGGCCTTGGGCAAACTGCTTGACCTTCCTCTGCCTCCGTTTCCTCCTACCTGTTTGAGGGCAGTGCTGATAGCGTTTCGCAGGGTTGTTGTAAGGATTTGAACTTGGACTACACCAAGCGGCACCCAGCCCATGGTGAGCTTTATTCACGTGCCAGTAAGTATCAGTCCTTACTGTTTATCATTGTGACTACCGTATCATTATCTTAGTAGTTATGTGATCTGGATCACATTGGCTAACCTCTTGAGCCTCAGTTTCCCCGAAACGACGCAGGGACACCGTGACCGGCGGCGTGTGTGAGAGTGCAGGGCCCAGCGGGCCTGGCTGGCCCTCCTTCCCCTGAGCCGTGACGCTCCGTAGCTAAGTAACCCTGGCTGATGTGTGGCTTTTGACGGAGGTGCTCGCGGGAGAGCCGCGTGTGCCGCCCTCCTCCTTCGGGTGACAGCTGTCTCCAGGCAGATGCCTCCCCCATGTTCTGGAGCGGTGAAAAGAGGAGAGAGCGTCCCAGATTTAACTTTGGAATGTGCACCGAGTCGTGCCAGCCTGCCTCCGAGCCCACAGGGCCCGTGGGCTGGATGGTCTTCGGGGTCACTGCTGCTCCGGACTCTGGGACATGAGAACCCATGCGGCAGGGTCTGGGATCTGGGTTGGGCTCTTGAACCCTAAGTACAGTGGGAGTCCCAGAACAGCGTGTGCAGCTGGGAAGAGCCACTGATCGCCCAACTGAGGAGTCTTTCTCTTGGTAACTTGTCTGTTGGGCGTAGTGGTGCAGGTGTGAGACTTGATGGGAAATGGACACACTTCGGGAGGAGTGGGCGAGAGTGGGGACTCAGGCCTGTTTCCCAAGGTCTCCACACCAGTGCTCTGTGGTCTCAGGCTGTAGCATGCATAGGCCTTGTCTCACCCCTGGGCAGAGACCCGCTCTCTGATATGCTGGCCTTCCCAGGAATTCCGGAGACAGGCCCATGACAGGCCTCCTGTTAGGACCCATAAGGCCACTCATAGAGATGGACGTCGCCACCTTGGGGAGAGGGTTGCCCTCATTGCAAGTGGCATTGCAAGGCCTCTGCACCGTAGAGTGACAGGAGGGACGGCCGAAGCCCTGGGGAGCGGCGGAGTGCGAAAGGGATGGGGGCAGGTGACTGTGCTCCAGACAGGCCACTGTGAGTGGCTGGCGGCTGTGGACTTGGAGGCTGTCTGCTTCTGGAGGCAGGGTGGCCTCCTCTGATGTCTCCAGCCCTAAGTGATCTCTTCTCTCCCAGATATCTGAGTATGAGCCCCAGCTCGAGGTATCCCACAATTGTGAGCTGGAGAACCCTGCGAGGGTGTCCGATGTGCATTTGTCACTCTAGGGAAGGCAGGCGGACTCCCAGGTGTACCTGCCCTGGCCCCTGGCAGCCTGCCCCCACCCCCCTCCCAGCCCCGGGAGTGCCTGCTCTCTAAAGGGGAGCAGTGGGGACAGGGAGACCTGGTCAACCTGGCCTCGGGGGTTGACGAGCAATGTCTCACTCAATGTGAGTCTTTCCTGGGGGAGCCAGAGAAGCCCCCAGCCTCCAAAGGCTCCGTATCCGGTGGGGTCAGGTAGCCAGCACAGGAAGTCCAAACCCTGTGGTCACTGTTATTCCTCAGAAGTGGCCTCAGGGGACAAGATGATAGCGTTCAGGAGGGCCCCCAGGGTACATGTCGGGCAGCTAATCCCTCCCTGATGGGAGACTGCACCGGGCCCAGCCTGGGCCCTTGACTCACCCCCGTGCAGCAGCGTCCTCTGAGCACTGGATTAATGCGCTGTTCCTTTTAGTCTCCTCCCCTTGTCACCTCCGAATGTCTCAGAGACAAGCCTGAGTGAAGGACAGTTTTCTTGCCTCTTCGAGGAGTCTTTTCACCTGCTCGGGCACCCTTGCAACCCCCTTGGGCCAGGGGTCAGAGCAGAGGAGAAAGAGCAGTTTCTAAATTATCACCGTCTCGTACCTGCACATGTGCATAAAAATAAGCCTGAATGCTTTTTCTTAGTGTGCCATATGCTGTCTATTTTTAACTAGTATATACAGGGCCCAAAAGAAAATTCGGTGAGGAAGTAAGAGCATATTGTGGCTGCAGATACACAATCACCGAAGAAACCTAAGATAATTGCCGAAATGACATCCTTTAGAAAATGCGAGGCTCTGTGGGTTCCTCCTGCAACAGGCATCCTGTGCGTTTTCTGTCCCTTCTCCTTGGCCGCCACGCACTTAATTCCATTCCAGCCATGTCAGGAAGGCTTGAGAAAAAAAATCCCACCATTAAAGACGTGCTCTTTGTTGTTTCAATCTGTGACCCCAGCAATCTCTTTAGCAAGCCATGGTTCAGTGAACTGGCACACAGCAGCCGTTCAGCAGTGGAAAAATCATAAAACAGATGGAAGCTTTACATTTTTGTTTAGTTTTTAAGAGCAGTTTTTATAACATCGCTTAAAACCATTCTGATGCATCATACTGTTTACACTCGAAGCTTTGTAGCTAAGATGTTTACAGTATGGAGAATGTTTTAAGATATTTTATAGTTATGATATTTAGATAATTGGCAAGAAAAAAATAGTTTGTTGAGATTGCAGTGATGTTAGTAATCGTGAAGTAACTTATGAGTCTCAATAAATATGTCCAGTTTGGTGGAAAGTACAAACTCAGTTAAAACAAAACAACACAAGAGGGAATATCTTTTTAGTGAAATCATTTCCTTTTCTTAATCAAAAGATGACAGGCGGGGCCTTAGAACTCCCATCTGCGCGGCACCACGCCACGGCCCTGAGCGCTGCCTCTCCTTTTGTGATTGATAGCTGCTCTACATCGGGCCATCGCTATTCCACACGAGTTCATGCAAACACCAAAGTTAATAAAGTTCAGTTTCAGCAGACCACCTTAAAATAAACCCAGAACAGCCCCCCACGTATCTTTGTGCAGTGGAACTGGCAGAGATTTTTTTTTAATGTTAAAGAATTTATGCAGAGCTAGGATTTGGAACTCCTTTTTTTTTAAACTGCCCCAAAATGGCATTAATCAAAAACAATAACTCCTTTTAACTTTTCTAAGTGCTCTAAAGGAAAGTATGAAATAATCTGTGTGTGGGCCACAAATGTGGAGAATGCAAACATTTCACAATAAACATGTTTAAATGAAAGTCCCTGGCAAGATAGTCTGAAAGATAGTACATGCTGGGTTAATTAATGCATACTCATAAAAATAAACCTCACTTTTAAGATTTGACCAATAAAAATCATCAGCATATTTGGATCAGATGACTTTATGTATACATTGAACTTCTCTGTGGCAAATGGTCCTTGGAACGCCTGGAAACAGACTCCAGTTTGAGGTCCAAACTCCCCTTCTATCTGCTTTTTGTGTTTCCAATACAGTGATACGATGATTTATTCTGGTTTTATCTGTTATACCTGCAATTGATCTGCTGGTGATGGGATTAAATTTATCATTTTAGATGAATAAATCATAGTTAGATAGCCAGAAAAATGTTTAGTTGCATAAAAATGCCTATTGTTTGCTTACAACACACAACGTTTGATTTTCACTATAATCAAATTACTAGAGTGCATTATTTTTACTCCAAGATGTTGATTTTTTGCTATCTTAAATTGAATCATTTTGGCCTATTCACAAATGCTATCTTTAAAAATATATATACTTTCCTGAAATCATGCATTCAAACAAATGTTGACTTTGGGTTGTGGATTACTCAGTGTTCTGAGGTTTTGTTAAATTAGAAATCACATCATTTTCTAGGCCTAATTACAGTATAGAAGGTTCTGATTTTATATCTTGCTTTTTGTACAGGAAAAGACAAACTGCTACAGTGACCGCTTCGGTATGAAACTAACAGTAAAACCAAACTCATTTTAAAAGAACTGAGATTGGAATTCATAAATTCAGTAGAAGTTAAGTCGTAACTACCCAGACAGTGAAATTCTGAACCTAAGATAATGCCACATTTCAAATCCTTATGAAAATAAAAAGAACCTAACAAACATTATTGAGGAAAAAACACTAGCATCAGTTTAATTTTATCCAACTTTATTGGCAGCTTATTTTGAACTCATGTGCAATAAAGTTGCCAAGCAGAACAACTGAAAGAAATGAGAAAAAACATTTTTTTGTTGTTTCCTTAC
The DNA here is from genome assembly GCF_005190385.1 of Monodon monoceros. Lineage (NCBI taxonomy): Eukaryota > Metazoa > Chordata > Mammalia > Artiodactyla > Monodontidae > Monodon > Monodon monoceros. The sequence continues at coordinate 38,495,874 of NW_021703766.1, forward strand.
ACTGTTTGTTTTAATAAAGGCTGTAGAGCAGTAAACACCTGAATCAATGACTTGGTTTTGGGTTGGCCAGAGAGCTTTAGGACTTAGTACTGCTGTGATTAGCCAGTTCACCAAAGGGCAGGCACTGGGCTGTCCGCTTCAGCGAGTTCCGGACAGCTGTCCCTGGGTCTGCTGTATCCCCTGCCCCCATGGGGACAGATACGAGCCCCGGAGTAAAAGCCCTTCTATGGTAGCATCATCCTGGCTCTCCTGGGCGTAAGACAAGTACCCACTCTTAAGGAAGCGCCTTTCACACGAATGTTTCTGGAAAAAGGGCTTGCAAGTCCAAGGGATCCAGCTGATTGTAAACGGTGTCAGCTTCATACCCTCGTTTTGTACCAGAGACTCGACATTGCCTATTTTAGAGAGAGTGTGTTTATGCCTACAAAACGAACCTCTGCGCGTGTTGATGTTTGTCCTGAAGCCACACCTAGGGATTCCTGGGGTGGGGGAGCATCTGTCTCAGCCCTTCCCTCCCCCAGGCAGGGTGCTGGGCCTGGGGGAGGCTCCCACATCAGGGAGTGCCCGCAAGAAGGTCTTCACCTGGGAAGGCCCAGGGCCCATCTGGAGACAGTGGGAGGAGGTGATGTGCACAGAGAGCTGCTGACTCGGGGTCCCAGAGCAACCCCCGGGCTTCTGAGCAATGGGATTAAAAATCCAACATGCATGTGTGATCTTGCCATGGAGAAGTCCCATAGTTTCCATCAGATTTTTGAGGAAGTGCCTTTCTCATTTGTTCCTGAGAAACAGATAAACTTAGATGGAAAAACTAGGAGATGGTAACCTCTTTTTGGAGAAACTGGGTGCTGCTTCAGGACAGATACAAACGTCTGCTCCTGGGAAAGTCTGAACCACAGGACGCGGGGTAGGATGTGGGGCAGGAGGCACGAGGTCGGTCCTCTCCCCGCCCAGTGCATCATACAGAGTGCGGCTGTTTCTGTACTTTTTAAGGTAGTGTGTTGATGGGACAGCTGTGATGACCACAAGCAGCAAGGGCTGTGGGAGTGAGCCGAGGCCTGGGGTGGGGAGGAACAGTCCAAGGGTGGGGCCCCTGCCCTGGGCCGTCTCTCTAGCCTCCCGTCCTTGTGGCCTGTCCCCAGTGATGGGATTGGACGTGGCCACAGCCCATCTCAGAAGCCGTGCTCCGAGTGCCTCCTTCCTTCCCACCTTTGTGCCCACACTGGGCCTTATGGCTCGGGAATTATTACCAGCTCCATGGCTTACTTTCTGCCACCAGCACCTGCCACGTCCTGGAAGCCACTTGCGGAGTGAGTCCCTCTCCTGGGCCTAAGCAGAGGGGGAAGATGGTTTATTTGCCCAGGCCCAGCTTGTGGTGGCTTCAGGAATTCAAGTTCCCCATGGCCAGGAGGTCCTTTGGAGACTCCTATGTTCAATGCTCTCGTTGGACAGTTGGGAGAGTCAAAGCTCGAATGGAAGAGCCTCTGAGGTCAGACAGCGAGCTAGTGGTAGGGCTGGGCGAGGACAGGCCTAGCCCCATGACCTTGTCCCTGTGTCACCCTACTCCTCTGGTTCAGTGTGTGTGAGCCAACATTCTGTGGGAGACACGTAAGAGGTGGCCAGCTCCGTGCAATTTTCCCTCCTGCTGGCTCAGCGTAACAACAACGTTCCAGGCACATTATGTCAATTAGTTAATTACTAATCATCTCATTTAATTTAATTAATTCTTGCAACAACCTTATGAGGTAGGTACTACTTTCATCCCCATTTTACAGATGAGGGAACTGTGTAGTGGTCAAGCCCAGGCCACTCACCGCAAAGTCGGTGCTCTCAGCTCCCTGTCCCGCACTGTTCCCCAGTGCTAAGAGATGACTTCAGATTCAACTTGGCTGAGCATTTTTCTCTTTGATATAGTTAAGTATCTATTTTACATACTTAGATGGGGAATAAATATTGTTTTTGGTTTATGGCAGTGTTATATAACTTTTCCATTAAAAACAAATTGATTTAAGTAAATCTATGAGTCAATTTCACGAAAGATCCTAACGAGTTAATGGTACAGGTATAAGCAGATATGGCGATAAGGTGAAGGTGGCATGCAAATGATGGAAATGTGGGCCACATTGTCCCCAATGCAGTTAGGGTGGCCATCAGGAAATCTCCAATGCAATGGTTCTCAAATTGGCTTCCAGGGGACCTCAGGGGTTCTAAGACGTCTTGGGAGCCAAGAGAAGGAGAGGCCTCAGGGCTCTCCTCTGCAGCTTTGGCTAGAGGAACTGCTTTTATCAGCTCATATGTGGTAGGATTTCCTTGGAAAAGGACTCTGCTAGAAAATGCTGAAAAAACATGATCTAGACCAAGTTCTTGATTCTGTAGATGGGAAACCAAATTCCACAGAAGAGCAGAGAATCACAACGATTGATTCTCTGCAGTCATTTTAAATAGAAAGTGTCTTTATTTAGGCAGATCAGTGGAGCTTGGTAGAAGAAACAATATATACACTTGAACGGAGTCATGAGGATTCCTACAGTCCAGTCCCCTGCTTCCGGTAGCCTGGCCACCAGCACATTTGGTAGAGATGGATGTCCACCTGGGAGCAAGCTCCCCACAGGCAGGGGGCCCAGGAGTCACAGGGCAGAACTGCTGAGCAGTATCAGACAGTGATGGCTGATGGTCGAGTGGTGACTGGGTGCCAGACCCTGGGCTAAGCACTTTCAGATGTGTTATCTCCATTCTAAAGATGAAGAAATGGAGGCTCCGTGTTGACGTGAATTCTCAATATCAGTGCTGGGCCTTACTGGGCTCTGGTCTAGAGTCTGTGTTCCTGATGGCTGTGGCTCCTGCCTCCCAGGAGATGTCCATCAGTATCTAGCAGATGCAGGTGTCTCATGGTCAGAAACACCTCTCTGAGCCCTCTCATCCTGAAGGTCCAGACAGGAGGCAGGAATGTTTGTCTCCCTTCTCCTGAGTCTGCGGGGGTTTGTGCAGAATCCTATTGGTTGCCCCACAGGGTTTTCTAGGAGTTTGTGCTCTTTGAGATACAGGAAGGAAGCCAAGGATGGGTGACCAAACACTTTGACAATAAACCAGACCTTGTTTACTATTTCTTCTCTTCTACCTTACATCAACCCACTAGGTAGGCATGCTATAAGAGCTCATGTGTATACTTTTTTATTAAGAAGATACCAATGGTATCCTTTCATTCATCCATAAGGCGTGTTTTTCATTTACATGTGTATTTTTGCATTTGCGCATTAAGTCATGTGTTTGTTACTTTTTTAACTCTTTCAATCATCATTCTACCTCTTCATCCATCTATTCATGCATGCCTTTATGCATTCATTCACTTATTCACATTTTTCTTCATGTGTACATTTGTTAGTTCGCTCATTCATTTCATCCTTTCAACAAATAGAACACTTTGAAGTTAATTAATTTCTCTGGAGAAATGTGGAGTAGTTTAACCATACCCAGGGTAGATTCTGGGCATCTTTCTCATTGTTGCGTGTAGAGGCACATGAAGTTGGATAAACAGTGCCAGGGCCCCTGAGGGAGAATTATTGGCCCATGAGAGGAACAGGCTAAACCCATTTACTGTGACGATGGGATCTAAATATCACTTGTGTGCTGCGGTCTTAGGGTCTTCCCTCCTCAGGTCTTCCCTATGGCCTGAGAATATGTGGGGGCCCCCCAGACCTCCTCAATAAGTCTCATGACCCCGAGCCATCGTTGGGTTGCTCCTGGGATGTAAGAACTGGCAGCATGCCCCATGGGGAAGCAATAGACGGTTGAGTCCAGAAACCAGGGCCGTGGTGTGACAGTTTGGAAAGGAGGGGCTCTCTGTCCAGATGAACTCATGAGGGGCACGCGTGGAGTGGGCAGGAAATGCAGTGAAGCACATAGTGGGAATGAAAACTAATAAGGGTCCTGCAGAACTACGTTTCCTTCTCTTCCTCCACCAAAGAGTTTCCATCTATTTTCTTTTTTTGAACTTCACATTATCGCTGAAAGATAGGCAGGATGAAAACTATGGTGCTTGTTTTGATTAGTAGTAACATTAACTGCAAGCCAAGCTAAGAATGAGAATGTTTTAGCCTTGGACGTGAAGTATTTGGGGAAGGACCTGCCTCCACCAAGTGAGTAGGGATTAGAAATTACTTTTCCATCAAGCTCTGAGTTGGTGTTGGGAATATAGATCGATTGTTTCCATGGCCTAAATGTAGACTTCTTTTGGTTTATTGAGATGGTAATTTAAGCTTGCCCTCAACCTTCCTTATTGTGCGTGACTCCAAATGCGTATACATGCCCTTTCTGTTTTCCAGACTGTGCTTTTAAGTGTCTGGCTGCAAGGATGCTTTTGATAAGTAGAACGTCGACAAAGGGCTTTCACACCAGCAAGCTGTATAGGGTACCAGTTGGCGCTGGAAGATGTGTTCAGCCTTTACCGCTCTATGAACACTTTCCTCTCTGCAGCGAAGGCGGCATGGGTGGCCATTTGGAAACTCATCCTGCCCTCATTCAGACTGTACTTAACTCCTGAGATACTCTCCTTTCCCCAGGTATTCATGAAGCCTCACCCCAAGACAAGCTCAGGCGGCCTGTTTTACCTGTGTATCAGAACCCCGCCCACACTGAATCTCAACTCATGGCCAGAGTTCTTCCTATACCCTGGTTCCGTAAGGAACAGAAGCCTGCATCTGAGAAGGATCACGGGAAAAGGAAGATCCACCCGCACGTTCCTCCCTTGCTTTTATCCTCCATCCACCTCAGCCCCATCTCTGCTTTCATCGTCCAACCATCCTTTTGCATATTGCTCTACTTGATTTAGAATACACAGCCATAAACACTCAGGGCAGCCAGCAGCATGACTGGATATAATATTAATTTCTTTTCTGGTTTATTTGTGAAGGAGTCAACCATATAAATCACCTTAAGCCACTAAGACAGAGAATGAAAGCGCATCTTCAAATGAAGAAGTGTAGTGTGTTACCATTAAAACCTAAGAAGGATTTGTGATCAATTTGGGGTTCTTAATGTGGGTATAGTTTTGTTAACGTTGCTGTAGATTATGTGAAATGCTCAGAAAGTTTTTCCCCCCCTCTGTTTTAGCAGAAAGCATTGGGTACCTATCAGTGGCATATCATTAGAAAGCCTGGTGTCTGCTGGACGTCTCCTTGTAATGCCATTTTTCATGACTTGTTTAATTAACAACCATTTTTGACCTAGACTAGTTATAAAAGTGTTGCTATTCTCTCCTGCTAAATTGTGTCTAATGAACATATTTGCATGTTATCAGATATAGCAATGTATCGTTTCAAATTTTGGCGTTTAAGCCTACATCACTCAAAACAGCTTTTGTGGGCTAGTAAGCAGGTGAAATCAAAAATCTCATTTCATATCTGACATTAATAACTTTCAAGGGGAATGAGCATTGGCATTTATGTCTGGACCAGAATCGAGCCCAATGTCCTAGAAACACAAGGGCAGCAGACAAACCTACTCACCAGATAGGAAAATAAATCATGCATAATGCAGAATTTCTACCTTACATGTTAATTAATGTGTGCAATCAATTACTGATGTTACAATATGAGAAAAAAACTGGTGGGGAATGGGGTAATAAAAAATACCTATAGATTTATCTGCTTCTTTTTTCTATTTAAACAAATAGTCTTCAAGCCTGTGAATGCTGTGTTGAGACATGCTCTGAATAATAAGCATCATAAAATCTAATCAGATTTATAAGAGGAATTGATTGTTGTGGCAGGAGGAGAGGGTGGAAAATAAGCTGAAATTTAAGTGTTAATTTTTATGCTAATCCACAGTGGCTTCATATGAAGCAATTTTGTTCTGTGCCACAAATATAAAATTGTCCCTTGCAGAGAAATGTCAGCTTGCTAGACCTGAAAGCAGTAATTTATTAGGTATGTTTCTATTAGTATGTGTCACAGTTGTTAGCAGGCTATACACACAATAGTGCTTCATACTTATCCTCCAAGTCTCAGAATGTTTCAGCTCAGTGGCTGGAACGTGGGGCATTAATACATTATCATATGCGGGGTGGTCTGTGCCCTGTGGACAAAAGGCTATTTAATGCAATTTAATGTCATTCTGAGAAGAAGTGGAAAAATAAAGACGGGGAATAAAATGGCATCTGTGTGTTTCACAGTGCACTCATGCACAAACCCTCAGTTTAAGAGGTATGACATTTCTGCCAAGAAAAAGAATAAAACTGGGGCATTTTTTTATAACCTGTTCCCCACTGCAGTATTTTCTAAATGCTATTAAGTGATCGATTTACACGGCCCCATGATGATGTCATCTATAAGAAGGGGAATGCAGATGACAGCAAAATACTAGTGACAGTGACCTTGTTTCAGAATCCTTGGAACCCTGTCAGCTTTGCTTCCAGTATATGGTTTCAAAGAATGTACTTTTTGGACAATATCTAGTTACTGGGTAGTGAATTAATAGAGTTAAGGGTTCTGATGCAATTCACATATAGGTCAATTACATGCGCCAACATCTGCTCTGTCACTTCATTTGCATATAGCATTCATATGTTAATGACGCCTCTTTTTACTCAAGTAATATATTTAAAAAACAAGATTTGCATATCAGTTTGGATCAGTATATTACAAGCAATTTATCATTTTCTCCTTCTTGTTATGATTTTAAGAACAATATCTTGAGTGATGGCTGCTATATTTGAGCATGGCTCTGATTTATACAAGAAACCCTTCAGTGGGAAAGCTTCCATTCTAAAGCTGCTTAAAGACTTATAAATCAATAATGACACGGATGGACTGGTGATAATCTATTTAGAATGCCTGATAGCAAATATTGTTGTACAGATGATCAGAATGGTAACTGTTTTAGCAGAAAGCCTTTCCCTCTTTGTAAATGGTAAGTTTGAACAAAAAAGTGCTCGCGCGTGGACTTCATGTCAGGAAATCTTCGTGCTGGGTCTGGGTTGCAAAGGGAAAACATCGGGGGAAGAACAAAGAGACTTCCCGCTCCTGCCAATATAATCATATCATTCCCTGTTTCTTTAACAAAACAGGACCTCTTAATGGAATTGTGTCTTCAGGTGTAAATAGCATTAAAAGCTGCTTCCCCTCTCCTCTTTGCCCCGATACGGCGCAAGGAGTGAGAAAATAAAGTGGAGGTTGTCAGAAGTGGTAGCTGCTTGGAATCCTGATAAATATAAGCTTTTATTGATCTGATGAAAATGAAAGATCCCAGCACTAGGCAGTATTTAGCTTCTTGTCTACAGAGCGTCACCGGTGGCCTTGCATTGGGATAGATTTTCATTCTCATACACCGGGTTTGATTTCATCTTTAACCTTTTCAGCTGAATTTCCTTGACCTCTGCATATTGCTGTGATTTGGTGAATTTGTTACATTTCACTTTACATCACTTCTTTCTATATTTCCTTTTGTGATAGGGAACTGGGACGCCCCTCTGGCAATCTGTCAGTGCCCGGATCAGCCGCATCCTTTCTGGGGTATTTTCTCACCACACTGACAGTCCTTAAGACAAGTATGCAGTTAAGCTGCTAAGGTAAGTCTTACTATATAAGGACTCTTTGCCCTAGACACACATCATTTCCTCCTGCTTTGTCGCATTGACCTAACACAAATGCCAACCAAATAGCCTCCTCTCTCTCCCCCCTGGCCAGGGGCTTCCTCCCAGCCTCTCCCCGACTCAGGTAGGATTCCTCTACCTGCCCATAGCTCTGGGTGAGTGGTGGCTGGCAGGACCTTTTGCCATGGGGGAGGCATTCCTTCGTGGTTTGGGTGTGTTTGGGGATGGGTGGGGAGGGGGAACAAAGGAATCATGAAAAAATGTTATTTTCCTCTCTGTGGCTTAATTCCTTTCTCAAGTTTTCTTCTGGGATGAATACAAGGCTTCAGTTCGAAATCCTGAGGTGCTGCTAACATATTCTGGTTCCAAGAAAGTGCCGCTGTTATTTTGAGTAGTTCTGATACAACCAAATCAAAGTGAAGATTTGAAATAGCTTTTCTGAAAGCCCAAGCTGAAGTCATAAATTATTCTGCACCATGATTCTTCCTGATAGTAAAACCATACCTCTCTGCCTAACATTGCTGAAATGTGGAAAAGTGAAAGTTAAAAATAAAATGAAGCATTTAAATCTTGGCTGTTGAGAACCTCAGATAGACATCAAGGCCAGTCGATAAAGGCCCCTATCAATTAGGCTTCCACAGCCATCATCAGATCTGGTGTATTAGCAATTGCACAGGTGCAGGGCTCTGGTATTGAGACTGGGAAGGGCTAGGAAAAATGCGGGGAAATACCATAAAATGGGAAGTGAGGGGCTGGGATGCCAAGGTCGGCTCAGTGGCAGAGCCCAGGGCAATGGCGGTGCCCACTCCCTCCTGGAGTCTTGTGGGAGGAAATGTCTGCAGCCAAAGGGATGGAAGGTTTCCCTTTTTTACCCCTTTCCTTTGAGTCAGAAAGTGTTGATTTCACACTGTGGTGAGTGTTTTCCATCAGCTTCTTGGTGGGTGTATTCCGTGTTAGGAAAAGGAACAGCGAGCACCAGCAGTTGTAACTTCCGTCAGCGGAGGGCGGGCGGCCTCCAGTGGCTCCGGGACCTCTGAGCACCGGGACCCCTCTAACGATGGAGACAGCCACGGGCTTCCTGGGCCTCCGGACTGAGCTGTTTGGCTATCCCCTCCTCAGCATAACACAGGCAGAACAGTTTTTGGTTCCATAGCTGTTTGGTTGGGAAAACAAGCCTGCGGTTGCCAGTAAGGTTTAGAATTCGCCTGCCAGATCAGGGAATGTCTGTGAAGACTATTTTCCCTCTTGGGAGGCAAAACACAGATGGGGGAGTTAGGAGTCTTACAATATTTAGCTGCTACATTGATGGTAGGGATTCTGCCGCGTGGATGCTCACAGTTTCCGAAGGCCTAGCTTATCATCACTGCCGAGGGCCTCAGGTAGGGGAGATGGGTGGGGCTGGCTTTCCCCTGGGAGTGAGCACTGCCAGCTGGCTCTGGAATGTTCCACCCTCTGTGCCTCTTGAGGGGGGCGAGGAGGCACTGCAAGGGTGCTGCCTTTTCCCCTTGACCCACATCAGGATGAGAAGCCAAGAGGAGGATGAACCACCGTGCCTGACAGGTGGGGTGACCGAGGGCAGGAGCTGGAGTGACTTGGGCTTCTTCTGTGAACGAGAAGTGCCATCCTGCATGTGGTTCCTGAGACCCGGTGGGATAGGCCAGGCCGAGGCACCGGCCTCACCAGGTTTCCTGCCCCCGAGGCATGCGTTTTAAAAAGTTAATCACTTGGTGTGGTTTGGACCTCATAGAAGATAAAGAAAGATGATGAGATGTTCTAGGGATTGGCCATGAGCAGGTGGGGAGATTTTTCTGCATGGAAAATGTACATCTTGGAATAATTAGGGGTCATGTGAACTGGAGTAGGGTTAGAACTTTATATCTAAGAGCATATTCTGTGCCCTGGAGACCAAGAAAGGGGACGGGCTTTAGAAACAGGCGGAGAGCATGTGGGCATCTCCTTTCCAGCCTCTTGCTGGCTCCCCAGCCCCAGCACACAAGAGTCTCAGGCCCTAGGGCCCGGAATTATGATGAGCTGGTTGAGACATTTCTGGACTTCTGAAGGTAGCTGTTGGGGAAATCTTGTTCCCATTCCTCTCCCCCAATGCCCTCCCCATCCTTTGAAACGGACACTTGACTTTTTAAAGTCAAATATTATATAAATACAGCTTTGGGACAACTGAAGCACTATTACTTAGAAACCCTAAGCAACCTGTCGGTAACCGAACCCCTTGTACACATCAGAAAATGATTTACTGTTCTGCCACAACATGGATTTCCAGAGCAACCCCAAAACGGATTGGAGGCAGAGTCTGAAGGCGTGTCTGTCCAGCTCTCCACAGCTTTATCCTTCAGAAAGACCCCATGCTTGGTCTCGAGGCCCAGTGACTTCTAGAAGGAATTGGCTCTCAGAGACCATAGGACCTTCCCTCCATCGGGCAGACACAGAGTGGCTCCCACTGTCCCCGGGGCATGTGCAGGACCCTGAACTCAGGGTGCTGTCCCGAGGCATCCCCGTGTCCTGGTACAGACGTGTGAGTCAACAGCCTTCCCGTAGCAGTAATTACCTTAGTTAAATGCTGCAGGAGCCGTACTTTAGGAGCACAGAGGAGGGAGTGAATAATTGTAATTTCGGTGTGATAATGATGATAAGCCCTGCATATGTGTGTGGGGCTTTGCGTCGTATTTGATCTTCACTGGGAGATCTCCAGGCTCATGGAGGTAAGGATCCCTGCAAACTCCTTTGTAGCCACTGAATGAGGTAGGAAAGTAAGATCACATTACTCTCATTTTGCCTGAGAGAAAAATAAAATCAGAGGTAATTTTAACTCCAGAGGGAAGGCAGAGTGAACCAATTCTGGTCTAAGAGCTTCTTGGGATTATCTTAGTCCTCATTAGCTCCCTTGCAGGTAGATGCTTTTATTAGTTCCATTTTCCAGATGTGGAAACTGAGGTCAGAGAAGTTGAGTGGCTTCCGCCAGGTCACACAGCTGCTGGATGGTGAGGCCAAGGTTTGTGCATGCTTCTTTCTGATTTTGGAGCCTGATCCCTTGGCCATGAAGCAGCCCTGGATATAGCCTTGGACAAGACAGACAAGCTCCCTGCCCTCAGGGAGCTTATATTGTGGGGCTGGGACACAGTAAACAAGATGACCATGGATAAGATGATGTCAGATAGTGATAAAGGCTATGAGGAAATGTCTGGGGGAGAAGAGGGCGAGGGGGAATATCTGTACTTGGGTGATCAGGGATGGCCCTCTTTTCTTCTTTCTATAAATTTATTTACTATATTTATTTTTGGCTGCATTGGGTCTTCGTTGCTGCGCGCAGGCTTTCTCTAGTTGCGGCGAGTGGGGGCTACTCTTCGTTGTGGTGCACAGGCTTCTCATTGTGGTGGCTTCTCTTGTTGCGGAGCACGGGTCCTAGGCACACGGCCTTCAGTAGTTGTGGCTCACGGGCTCTAGAGCTCAGGCTCAGTAGTTGTGGCACACGGGCTTAGTTGCTCCGTGGCATGTGGGATCTTCCCCGACCAGGGTTTGAACCAGTGTCCCCTGCATTGGCAGGTGGATTCTTAACCACTGTGCCACCAGGGAAGCCCAGGGATGGCCCTCTTGAGGATGGCACATTGGAAGTGAGAGGTCTGAAGGACACGGAGGAGCCAGCCAGTGAAGGCCTGGAGGAAGAGCATTCCTGGCCGAGGGAGTAGCACGTGCAAAGGCCCTGTGGTGGGGAAGAACCCAGCATGTATGGGGGACAGAGTGTAGGCCAATGAGGCTGGAGCACGTGAGCTCTGGGGAGAGGGTGGGTGGGTTGTAGGGCCTGGATAGACACGCCTTTGTAGACCGTGGTGAGGACTATTGCCTTTCTTTTATGTTTTTGTTGCTTTTTTTTTTTTTTCCGGTACGTGGGCCTCTCACTGTTGTGGCCTCTCCCGTTGCGGAGCACAGGGCTCCGGACGCGCGGGTTCAGTGGCCATGGCTCACGGGCCCAGCCGCTCTGAGGCATGTGGGATCTTCCCGGACCGGGGCACGAACCCGTGTCCCCTGCATCGGCAGGCGGACTCTCAACCACTGCGCCACCAGGGAAGCCTATGTTTATGTTGCTTTAACCAGAGAGTGTGTCTTGAGAAACCCACCTTTCCAGGTGTGGGAATGCTCCTAGGTGCCAGAATTCTGCAAGTGGCTTGAACCAACTCTTGGTGGGTTGTTCGCTGCGACCTTAATGTTCTACCAGAGGGATGTCCTTGTGACTTGTCTAAAACTGGGAGTCAGGGATTTCAGGCCCCATGGGTGTAGGAAAGGTGGCCAGTCACATGGGGGCCACAGTGCCCTTTGGCTGCTCCTCTGGACCCAGCTGAGCCCCCGCAGCTGTGGGCTTGGGCAGAGTTGCAGGTGGGAGGCTTGGGGCTCCCTTTGATCAGGTCAGCCTAAGTCTGTGCAGCCTCAGGGAGGTGTAAGCACATTCCATCCACTACCAGGAAGTGTTAACTCCAAATTGACTGTGATCACTTCCTTGTCAATGTTGATTCGTGGGTCATCTAATAACATTCTGAATGAGCTTAAGAGTAAAGATTCCTGGTGGTTATAGTTTAAACCTCTTTTCCCTTGGGCAGTACAGGTGCTATTGTTAGGCAGGGCTCTGTTTAGAAATTCTAGGTAATTCCTAGACCCATAGAGCCCTAGGGCTGGCAGAAACTTTTGCAATCAAAGACACCTTTATTTTATAGGTGAAGAGACGGAGGCTCAGGGAGGGCAAGGAATTTGCTCAAGATCACACGGCGAGTCATAGGCAGAGCCATTCTCACCTGGGCACAACAGGCCACCCCTCAGGCAGTTCCGGACAGCTTGGGGGCCCCTCTTAGCTGAAAGGAGGCACCAACAGGGGGAGGGGCTGGTGTCCTAGTCACCTCAGGAGCTTGCACAGCACACAGCACAGTCCTGGAACGCTGTGAGTGGTCAACAATCATTCACTGATGTATTGATTGACCAGCCCCCACCTCCGCGTTTAGTAATCATTAGAATTTGTTGTACCTTGGTTTCAGCAAACTCAATATATATCAAATCCGCATTTCTTTCCAAATTTTCTGGAATGCAGGGATTGCAAAGCCCAAGACCTCCCTAGGTCTGATTTATGCCAACACCCAGGACACAACGAGGTCAGGACTCTGGTAGTGAGTTCCTGATACCTGCACAGGTAATTTGAAGGTGCCCCTCAGGTATTCCAGTAGCCCCGTTTTCAGAATATAAAATGCTGAAAGTTTTGGACAAAGATGGTCAGTGCTGAAGGCAGCTTGGCCAGGGGAGGGCTTGGACTCTGTCCCAGAGTGTGTTGCGGGGAGGCACCTAGATAGGCTTTGGCCCAGCCAGGGCATCTGTCTCTGGGGAGTTGTCCTAAAACCAAATTCAGGGTTCAGGTGGGAAATGCAGGAAGCTGGATGTGTGCAGAGCAGACTGGGGAGAGCTGATTCCATGGCAGGGGACCTCTCAGCTCTCATCAATTGCACTTGGTAACGCGGGCAGAATTTTTCCAGGTCTGCATAGTTTTTAAGGAAAAAAGAAATTTAAAAAAAACTGGTTCTTTTCTTTTCCTTCAACGTTGGCAGCTAATTAAGTTTTAAAAATCTTTCTGCAAACGCAAGTATATCTGTGGACTGGACAGAGCTTCAGCCCGCACTGTGTGATTCATGCTGAGCGCAGGCTCATACACACAGTGGGCACGCGATGCGGATCTGCCAGTGCTGACCCGAGCCGCCCGCAGCACAGCCCAAGCTTTGGAAGCACGTGAAGTGGGAAGGGAAGGCAGCATTTGCGGGCCCCGGGCCTCACTCTTCTGCCCTGCGTTCTCTTACTGCAGGGAGGCCGGGGAATGTCCCTGGCTGCATGGGATGGGACGATGCCTGGAAGAGGTGCAGCAGTGGGAAGACACCCACCTTCTGGGAAAGGTGGTCAGGATGCCTGTCTGCAGGCCTCCACATCCCACCTCATTCTGTGTCTCCCCAACACCTGAGTTATAAGGGTGCCTGCCCGTGTCTAATATGGGGACACGGTGATGGACGGCGTGTGATTCTGCGCCCAGGGAGCAGGCGATAGAACGACCCCTCCTCATGCCAGTAGTGGGGCTGCTTGGACAGATGCCTCGGGCCTCAAGTGTGGCTGATCCACGCGCTCCACTCACCTGTGTTTGGGATGGGGTGGTCCTGACGCTGCACCAAGCTGACCGGAAGCTCTGGCTGCCACTGGATGTGGGTGGTGTTGATCCTGGGGTGAAGCTGAAGAAGAAGACGCTCTCTGTCCTGGGAGGCTACCTGGTATGGGAGAGAAATGGCGAGGCTGCTCAGCCCACCCAGTGCGTGTCCTGGTCCTGTGAACCTGCTCCATCCAGCAAAGGTGACCCAGGTACTCAGCTCCCCTGAGAGGCAGGCAGGTGGCCCAGCATTCCCAGAGATGGGGGCAGACCCCATACAGCTGCCTGCGGTAGCTCCATCAGGGTGCAGTGGACCAGCATCGTCTGCGTGCTGGAAAGGGGTCGCTGGTCTCTGGGCCTCACCTCCTGTTGGCCCCCGCCTGGCTCTGCTCATCCCCATATACTCCCTTCACCCGTCCACATGCAACATGGAGTTTCTGTGTGTGTAATATTATTTGTTTTTATTTCTGTAATCCCTTTATTGTTTGCACAACTGCTGTCAGACTGTTGCCTGAAAGTATCACAGGATAATTGCAGAACGCCTGCATAAGTAATTTCTTATGAAATCGGGCCTTGTCTGCATATAAAATTGTTTGTCGTTGCTGCATACATGGACTTCATTATATCCAGGCTGTTTACCGGGCTCATACCTTCCTTACAGGCCATGGCAACGAGAGGGCCCAACACTGGGAAATAATGAAATACTATCGTTTTTCTTTTTGGTCATATGACATGGCTGGAGGGTGACAGTTGGTCCGAGGTGGTCAGAGAGAGCCTGGCCCTGGAAGGAGATGGGGACCGGCTTTCCCAGGCCGCTGCCAGGGAGGCCAGTGGCTAATCCGCCTGTGCTGGGCATTTCTTCCGACCACATTTCTGTGATATTAATGGTGTGTGGTAGTGAAAGAAATGTGTTTTATTCTCGAGCCTAACCCTGCTGTTATCAAAGTAACTTCCAGCTTATTAGCGACAAAGGACTTTTCTCCTCTCTGCTGCCCTGTTCGCCAGGGCTTCCTGAATTAAACTGCTGTTTCCTGTCCTTTATATGCATGACCACATCTGGGTAGCCTGCTCACAGCCCCGCTGCTTAATAACAATCACCTTCCCTTTCAGTCTCTGTTGATTGTTTCTAATTCACTCTGACAGATAGTGCCTGACAACTTGCCGGCTTTTCCCTCCCTCCGTGACCCGAAGTTACTCACAGCACTTATATAGTCTGTCATTTTTAATATTTGATTTCATTTTAAGTTATGTGTTTTACTGAGAAGATGAAACCAAAAAAAAAGGGGACTTGTAATGGAACATAAATTTAACCCTTCTTGCCATCCGGCACCAGCCTGAGCCACCCTCCCTGGTGTCTGGGTGACGGTTTCTCCTTCCCTGTGATTCTCCTGCTGCTGCTGGGTTTCTTTTCTTCTTTCTTTTTTTCTTTCTCTCTCCTGCTTTTTCCTTTCTGTCTTTCATTTCTGAAAACAAAAGCTTTATGTCATATTCTTTCCCTTTAATGGCGCTTGATTAGTTTATAGAGCTAATAATGGCGCTTTCTGCTCTGCAACCAGGTTATAATTGAAAGACCATTTGGGGGGTTTTCCTGTGGAGTGAGGGAGTCAGGGGAGAAGCCTAGTGAAGTCAAAAGGACCAGCTTCAATTAAGGTTCAGAATGTGAATGTGATCTTTCTTTTTGGAGGTGCTTCTCTTTGGGCGAGCTCGCGGGGCAGAGAAATGCCAGCTCTGCCTGGGTTTGGGATGAGCCCTTGGAGTGAGCCCTTCCCAAGAGGGGGGACACACATCTTCTGCCTCTTCCCTCTGAATCTGCCCAGCGCGCGGGCTTGTAGGGCAGGCGTCCTCGCGGGGGGCAGGCAGCCCACGTCACCTCAGGGTCCACTCTGCCATGACTTGGCCTTTGTTTGCCACCATACAAAGGCTCCTGTGTCCCTCTTGGCCCTTCAGAGGTTGAGAGCTGTGAGGCTGTGCATTAGGTCAGCTTTGCAAATAGACACCACAAAATTAAAAAAAAGTGGCTCATTAACCCATGGCGCCTCACTTGTGCTGCTGGCCTTCTGTGTACATCGGCCTGTTCCCCGCAGTGTGGCTTGGGCGGCTGAAAAAGCTCAGTACGAGGGATCTGGGTTGGATCTCAGTTCAAAAAAGTTCGCTTTCACTGTTGCCCATGCCTGGTCTCCCCATGAGCACAGCACATCCCAAGCGTGTGAGCCGCCACACTCAGGAGGGCCCTGGAGCTCCCGGGCTAAGTGCTCCTTTGACTCCTGCAGCTACAGGCCTGGAGCAGAGTGCGTCCGTCCTAGGGGCCAGGCAGGCAGGTTTCCAGGGCGCTCTTATAAAGGCAGTCTGCTGGGGGCAAGGCAACAAGCCTGGTTCTCTGGAGCCAGCTCTTCAGGGAGTACCAGGCTTGGCCCAGAGAAGCACAAGGACTCCAGATGGGCCTGGATCCACTGCCCATGGGCGGATGTGCTAGCTTCTTCCCTGCTGTTCTGATGCCCCTGTGTCCAGGCCTGCAGACCGAGGTCCTGGGTGGGCCGGCCATGTCTGTCTTGTCCCAGCCGCTCCCAGGATGATTCTTTCATTGGGGAGTTTTCTTCGCCAGGCCTCCCCTTTCTAGAACCTGGGTTCTCTCCATCTCTCTGGGAACTGTGGGTAAACTGAGGAAACAGCTGCTCTCTAAGGGAGATTTTTTTCCTTTCTGTAGTCCCAAGCATCCCATCGCTGGTTCCTTTTCTTCCTTCTGAAAAGGGTGAAAAAGTCAAGAACAGCTATTTATTTTGATGGTTTCGCAGTGTTGCTTTATTTTTTTTTTTTGAAATTGTCATTGTTTTGAGATGTTCTGACTAAAATAAAAAAGGAGAATTACTCACAAAAAGTAAAATGAACACAAACCTTTTAACTTTATGTAGGAAATAAAGATCTGTGTACACAATGGTGTGCGATAAGTAAAATAAGGACAAAATGGCTTTTCTCTTTCACTGACCCAGATGGTCTTTATGTGCAAGGTATGGGCCAGGTGGTAAAGGAAAGGGGGGTTGAAAAGTCTTGTTTTTCCTTTTGTAGCTCTCCATATTTGTAACCTACTGGGGAGACCAGGCGTGTGTGCGTGTGTGTGTGTGTGTGTGTGTGTGTGTGTGTGTGTGTGTGTGTGTGTGAGACAGCGATTGCCAGGTAGTGGTGCAGGCTCTCACAGCCTGGGATGGTCCTCACATTGGCCCCAGCTCAGGAAGTTGGGCTAAAAGGATCCAGTGCCTTGAAGAAAAATACAAAGAGAGGCCAAGGGCCGCCATGCCCTTCCTGCTTTTAGGAGGGCAGTTGAAATAGAATTTTAAAGCAGATTCTATATTTGAGGTTTGACCTCCAGCAAGGCCAAATTATGCTTTTATTCTCCTTAAAATGGACTGTTTGGCCATTATTGGTTCTTGTTTTAGAGTCAGAAAGAAATTGGGGGTTGAAGTCAACTAAAGACTGATTTGGTTGTGGTGCCTCTGGGGTCCATCTATTACCTGGTGAGCTGGGGCGACGGTGGAGCAGACTTCCTCGGAGTCCAGCTTTTCTGTGGAGCTAGCATGGGGGCAGGTGTGTTCAGTCAGGATTTGGACCTGGAGAGCCCTGCTTCCCCAGGAGACAGCTCTAACCAGGGCTGCGAGTTAGCAGGGCCCCGAGCCCTGTCCCTGAGGATTCACTGACACTGGGCCTGAAAGGATGCGACTGTACAGAGTTAAGGCGTATCATTCTTCAGTACGGTTTAAGTCAACAGAAATGTGAGAGCCCTGCCGCCATCCTAAGTGCGCATGGGTACAAATACAGAGCGGAGAGGCTGCACAGGGCACTGACCACAAGGGAGTGTGGCCTGGGCCACCTCAGAGATTAAACAGAGAGCCATGGATCCAGACTCGGGGGAGAGATCTGTGGATAAGAGCAATACGACTGAGATGCTGACCAACGATAAGGGAGCTAATGATTGTTGTGTGCGTTCTCTGTGCTCAGCACTGCACATCATTTTAGGAAAGGAAAACCAGACCTGTCCTGTGGCTCACGAGGAGCTTCATGGAGAAGCTGGCGTTGGAGCTTGGCCTTGGGGACCAGGAAGACTGTCATAAGTTGAGGCAAGGGGAAGGCCAGAGGGAAGTTGCTTGCAGAAGGCAGGAACCTGCCAGATGCATTTGGGGCTGGGGGGAGGGGTGTTTTGGGCTGAGGTGACCATTCCAGGTGGGGGCAGGAAAGGGGGGAGATGTGGGAAAACTAGGGTTGGGCTTGGTGTTGATGAGTAGCTCCATTTTGTTGGAACTTAGGATATATTAGGTGTGAATGGAAGTGTGGGTCAGAGCCCAGTGGGAGAGAGGCTGCCTGCCAGGTAAGGGTATTTGTGATGAGTTGGGACGTACCCTAGAAACGGGCATTGGGAAGACTGTTTGCACTATCTGACGCTGACCTGGGGCAGTGGGCGTGGGAGTGGGGAGAAAGAACCGGACTGGATGGTGCCCTTCTCTTGTTTAAGACTCACAGTGACCTCAGAGAGAGAGGCACCGCAGTGACGGTGCTGGAGCTGGGGTGTCCAGGCTGTGCAGCCTGCCCTGGTGTTCAGCTGTAGGCAGTTTGCCCACGTCCCAGGCCAGGCCCGTGAACTGTGCACAGTACGTTGGCCTTTAAAAAACAATAAAAAAGGGATTGCCCTTTAACCACCCCTCCCCCACTTTGTATTCATCAGGGTCATACTCATTTTTCTTTCCATACATATACAAAGGATGAACTTTGGGTTATACAAGGGGTATATGCCAATGTCAAGAGCAGACAAGAACAATGGAACAATTAGCAGATTCATCAGTTCTTCTGCTTATACTTCAATTCCAAGAGTGAAATGTTAGTTTGTTCAACTCTCTGCTTTATGCCTTGATCACAGTGTGAAAGTGTTGACTAAGCTTAGCTTCCTGGTCAGAGGGTCGAGACCCATGGCTTTTAAACATGCTTATATGAAATCCAAACATTCATGGCCACTGGTGATCTTGAAATCAAGGCACAACTTATAAAACGAACACATAATTATCTTGTTTATTCAGGGTATAAATAGAGTTCATGCATTTAAAAATTTTTCTTCCTGATAAGGACTTTAGCCAGCATTTAGTCTTTAGATAGCCTCTCTCCTTACTGTGCTCTCTCTTCTCTCCCCCTCCCTCCTCCCTTTCTTCTTCCCTCCCTGCCCCCTCCCTACCCTTCTTCCTCTATTTCCCCGTCTCCCTCCATCCCTCCCTCTCTCTCTCTCCCCCTCTCCCCAACCCTCTCTGCCTCTCTCTCTCTCTCTCTCTCTCTTCCTCTCGCCCCCATTCCTCCCCCCTCCCTCTTTCCCCCTCTCCCTTCCTTCTCTCTCTTTCCCCTTCTCTCCTCAGAAGGGGAAAGACTTGTTGGACCTGCTGTGTCTGCCCTTGGAAGAGGCAGGATCAGCCTGTGGATTTCTTTCTTGGAGCCCTTCCTGCTTCCCTCACAGCTTTGGCAGAGGAGGGATGGGTGCCCAGGGAGGGCCTGGTGTGCTTGGACGCATCCTTGCCACTTCCACAAATCCAGGGAAGGGCCATGAAGCCCACACCTGCCTCTGACAGCCCAGCTGGGGACCAGATCCAGACAGCAAGGTGGCCTGTGGATGGGATCTTCCCAGGCCTTCCCGGATGGGCGGGGGAGGGGGGTGGGGGGGGGCACGGTTTATACCCAGAATGACTCCTTAGCTCTAAGCCAGCCCCATACCGAGTACCACATGCTCCTAGATTTGTTATTTTTTGAGACACACTTCTTTTAATTAAATATTATATTTAGCTTTGTCCTAAATAATAATCTCTATGAAACCTCTGGTTTGATGTACCCTCTATATATTTTTTTATATCAGACAGTAAGATAATTATTTAAGTATTAATTGTTTTCTAAAGAGGAGTTTTTTTGTGTATCACCTAAAACCGTCTTGTGTGTCAGCGTGCAAGCCTTTGGGGATCCATTGGAATGTTTGCAGCCAGCCAGCTTCCTAGAATCTAGTTCAAGTTACTCCATGAAGGCCCTGCCTCCCCAGGCCCTGGGGAAGCCCCTCCCTAACCCCTCCAGAAAGTTCTCCTCGACTCCTCCTTGACCTCATGGCCCTGCCCTCAGAATCCCTAACTGTCATTTAATCATGCACTGCTCTGGTCACGTTTGACAATGCTGTGAGCAGTTGCTGGGCCATGCTTTCTGACTCTGTCCCTTCCCTTTTTGATGGCCAAAGTGTCTGGTCAATTGAGCTAGCTGTGCCAGTCTGTCTGTCGGTTCTGTGTATACATCTATGTATCTCTCTATCCATTTATCCGTCCTATCCACTGCCCCTCTCTGTATCTATGTATCTATCATCCTTGTGTCTATGACCAATATCTATCTATCTATCTATCATCTCCTATTCTCCCCCCACCCCCACTTTCTTTCATCCTCTTTGATGAGCCAGGCACTGCTTTAGGCCCTGGGAATATAGCAGAGAACAAAACAAAGTCCCTGCCCTCATGTAGCTGACATTCTAGTTGGAGAAGTCAGGCGATAAACAAATAACCGAATAGACGAAGAAACCAGAGACCGATCTGTAGGGACACATGCCATACAGAGTATTGAAACAGAGGATATGAAGCAGAGAGACCAGGACAAGCTGAGGCTGAGCGATTGGGGAGGGTCCCTCTGGGGAGGTTACATTGGGTCTAAACGCTGAAGGACAGGATGGGGCAGCACCTGGACAGAGGGCAGAGCTCATATAGAGGCCGTGAGGCAGGGGCAGGCTTGATGACTGAGGTGCAGAGAGAAAATTCAGATAGAAGAATGAAACTGTATTTGATTCTGACTTCGACAAGGATAAAGTTTTTCCATTTCTCACTTCCTAGGGGCTACAGTCCCTTTTCTATGTAAGAAAGTCCATCCCCTCAGCTCTGAAAGCCCCTGTGTCAAATCCCTTCTGCTGGGGAGCTTTGGAGGCAGTGCCATGTTGTCCCCTGCAGGGTTGGAGGGCTGAAGGGGAGCACACCATGATGAGGCGACCGCTGACATGCTAATATTTCATTTTAATCTTGAGTGCCAGGTTACCTTCCAAATGAAGTGTCTCAGGCAAGGCTCTAACTTACATGAAATAAAGAGTTTAATGCTAATTACATACCATCTGACTACCGAAGCCGTATTTATTGATGGTCTAAAAGAACATCGTCGAGGTGGGTAGACTGGGAACGTGTCTCCACTAGAAACGTACCTTCGAGTCCCGGGACTCCTGCATTTCAGGCTCGCACACCCCATGCGTGGCGAAGCACATGTGGGTGGGACCCCAGAGCCGCCCCTGCGGCTTTCTCTGCCGGATGCGGAGATCAGCGCCTTTACTGTGGATTTGGTTCAGGAGGTCTGGGTGGGGCCCAGGCTGCTCCTTTTTAACCAGGTCCCAGGAAATGCTGATGATGCTGGTCCAGCGGCACGCAGAGCAGTGAGAGTCTAGAGCAGACCAGGGTGAGTTCCTGGCACCACTGCTCACAGGGAGCGACAGCCCTGTGTGGAGTCTCCCACTGTACTGGTCTCGCCCACCCCCTCCATCTCTCCTTCCTCCTTTCTTTATCCCAGACCTTCCTACTCCTCCTTCCTGTCCCAGCCTTGTTGTCGCTCTCCCAAGGCCAAGAACGGGGTGATTCCTTCAGGTAGTTAAAGTCTTCATGCAGGGTTTGACCCCATCTTCCACCATTTGCCTTGTCTTTGGTTGTCTGATTGCCCTACCCAGACTTGGAACAGCTCAAGGGCAGAGCCTCCATTCTAGCCTCTTACTTCTGTGCCTCCGGGCGAGTGCTTCTCCAGATGGCAAGGAGGGGGATGTACTTCCTGGCCCTCTGTAAACAGGGACTCGCATGGGGTAGAGCTGGCCTCCGCAGCCGTGTGTTGGCTGAGCTCGGTAGGCGGGGCCTGGAATGTGAGGTCACGCTCTCCCGTCTACCCTCCAGCTTTCCTCTGGTGAGGCTTCTCTGGACTGTGTCTTCCCTTTCCTCTGATCAGCAGCCTCCTAACGGCATAGACGAGGGAGGCGCGGCTCCAATGCTGCAGGGGTGAGAGCATCCTCGTCAGTGAACAGGGTGCGACCACTTGGAGGTGCACGCCCCAGTGGTTGCCCATGGCAATGGGTCCAGTGTTGCTAGACCTTTGGATTTTTCTAGAGAGGTCAGAAGTCTGGATTTTCAGATGGAACTCAGCCAGTTTTTGCAAGTGGAAAACTCTTACGTGATTTTCTTAAATCATCACATAAGCCAAACTGAACATGTGTGTCAGTGGATTTTGGCAAGTAGGCCTCAGGGTGCAGTGTCTGGTGCTCGTCAATTCTGGGGATGATTCCATAGATCCTGCTGGGAGAAGCGAGGGGGTCTGAAGGCGGTGGCCTGGCTGGAGATGTCGCCTCAGCAGCTCACCTTGCCTGGGGAAGGGGAGTTGGGTGGAAAGGGCTCTGAGGACTCAGAATCCATTCTGCAAGAGTGGGCCCTGATGTGGCTTTCAGGCCTCGGGAAAACTCATTCTTCCATATCAGCTTGTCTGCATCCACCTATAATTAGCATCTGAAATTTCTAAATGAACTGCCTAATCAAGTAAATTTAGCAAACTTATTGTGAAGTGCTACCAAATCCTCTCCCTCCAACTGTCCACACAGACACCCGCACCACCTTGCTTGCCTATGCTATTTGCAACTGAAGCTGCTTATGTGTGCTGTCTGGCAGCCCCGCAGACAGCCCATTTATGTGACCTATAATGAGTTTATTAGTGTTTCACTGCCTTGTTGCTATTAAGTTTTGTCAGTTTCAGCTTCAAGAACACAAGGTTAAATTTTCAGTAGAGTTTTTGCAAAGTTTGAGTGGGATTAAGATTGTTAAAAATGTGTCCAAATGGTGGGTCCATGTGTTTATTTTCAAGATATTATTTCTGCCCACTAAGAGATTTTGATCTCTTATTTATGAATTTAACACTTTTCTGATGTTCAGAATGGCAGCACAGGGCTCGAATTTTATATTGCACACTACACATGAATGCATTAAATGTAGAGGATCAAACTGAAGCTGTAGCAAATGGAGCTGGACCCGTTGGTGACTGTGCAGCCCGAGATGTTGGTACCCCTGTCCCAGGGTGCAGCTAGGACTGGCTATTGCTTTGACCTGGTAAATAAACATCATAAAGAAAGAGGGAAAATTCTCCCACAGATTACAAAAGGATGAGTTATGATATTATTTTCTCCCGGTACCATAAGATACACAGGTTCTTCTATGAAAATACGTGCATGTGTAATTGAATATTATTTACCTGGATCCCTTCTGTAATTCTCGAGCAATTTTTTTTAGGAGAAACCAATTCAGGAGTCTCTTCATTGGCTGCAATCAGAATAAAGTGGTTCCACTTTTAGGTTAAGAGAAAAAAAAATAAACAGTAATAGGCTGAGCTGCTATTATGAAAAGTTTATTATAATTGATATATAAGCTAGCTGGGGGCTTCAGCGCAGAGCACTTGGAAAATTTCACTAGCTCCTGGATCCAATTTTAAAAAATCTATGTTGTGTCCACAGTGGGGAGATGGCCATAGCTGCAAAAGCCCTCTGTCGTACATGGAGACACACCTGTGGCATTCTCTTGGTTCTATGCTGTTTGGGATGTAGAGCGCTCTAAATCCTCTCATTACTGCCTTATAGAAGACAGACACTTCAAGCAGTTCTCCATTTATCTGAGATTACCAGTTAAACTCGTTAAAAAGCAACTCTGGCTTGTTCACTCAACTGACTGTGGGGAAGATTTCGTGTTCTTGAGCGACAGTGTGGCTTTGATTAGTGGAGTGCTATACTTTTTAGGGGAGACCTTTGCTAACTTAATTTATGACACTGGTTGATGGCGTCTGTGCTGGGGCATTACGTATTTCCCCAACTATTGTACCTGGTGTCAATAAAGGTGCATTTAGGGAAATCTGAAATAAAACTCCAGGGCGTTTTTGTTCTTTGGGGAAGCAATGCACCATAAACATTTTGGGCTTGAGCCAACAGCTTTCCCTGACCGTGACTGCAAATTACTGTAGTATGTATAGATTGCCAGTGGAACACTATTTGAGGAAACCTGTATTTTATAGAATGTCACTTTTATGCACAATCCAGGCAAAAGAAAAAAAAAAAACTAATTTAGCCAGCAGACTGTATTCTTTCGAATGAGGATTATGAAAAAAATATTTACCAAAAAACAAGCTCTAAATATGGCTTTTTATGTAATCATTATTACATCAATCATCAATATCAATACTTAATAGCAACCTGATAATGTAGCCAGTAGGTGAAACAGCTATTAAAAAGTGTAAAAAAAGATTAATCAGGCGCAGGTGATATTAATGCTCTCCAATTATTTAATGATAAGTACATATTTTTGAAGGTGTTTTTAATAATCGACTGTAATATTAGTTTGCAAAAATGTAATTTCTTCTTAATTTTGCATCTTAGCTTCTTTGTGCCGGGTACAAAGGTAGTATATTTCTGTAGTTATTGTTTGCAGCACTCCGTGTAAAAAATCACGTTCATTTCAAGAAGCTGTTATGGTATTGATTCTGGTAAAGACTTCCATTAACTGACCAATCTAAATCTCATAAGTGATGTCAGGATAGTTATGCATTTGCTTGGTTCAAGTATTCAGCCATTATGTTAGAATGCAGGCAGTGTCTGAATATGGCTGTTAAATTATTTCTAAATACCGAACCAGAACAGCTTAACAGTTCTGCAGTTTGAGACTGACACAAAAATGACAATCTGCCACCTCTTTGTTTTTTAAATATTAACGTTGTATTGGGATAGTATTTTTGGAGTAAAAACCTGTGGCACGAGAGGATAAGTGACATAAACAAAGGCAGCTGGGCTTCATGAAATAATGGAACAATAAGGCCCTTGCAGCCGTTCTCATCACTCCAGTATGTTAATTAGCATTCTGTTGTGGCCGCAACACTGAAAACATGTAATCTGTATTGGTGTACAGTACAGCTGTGAACACACATTCTTTTTTGTGAGTCCCTGGAGTTAGCCTTGCCATTGGCATATGCGTTTGGGCCAAAAGTCAAGCCATCACCACTAAAATAGCACACTATAGAAGCAAAATGTCATTTGTCTTTTCTTATTTTTTTTTCTCCCCTCAATGCCACATGCTGTCCAGTGATGTAATCCAGTATCACTGCATCTGCCTCCCTGCTCTATTTTTGCAGGAGGGTATCTGAGGGGGCTGGGATGCCAGCAAGCAGGAGGATTTAAAAGGCAAGTGGCCCTAGAAGGGTCAAATTTTAAAAATCAGTTCTTTCTTTTTGCATTATTTGTCTAAAAATATTTTTTTTAAATGCATAGATTTTTAAGTATCAGGGACCCAGAATCTGCTGCTCGTTTCCCTGCGGGGAGGGGGAGGGGGAGGCAGCTAATTCATAAGGAAAAAGAATCTCAGTAAACTTTACCCTTATTTATCATCTATATTTTGAACCTGATTCACAGTCCTTCATGCATGTAATACCCACTTGGGGTGGGGTGTGTTCTTCCCATTTCAGAGCTGAAGAAACTGAGGCTGAAGCATGGCCCAGAGGTGGACTCTAATTGCAGGGGCTTTCTGACCTCTGTCTGCACGCAGACAGTGGATGGCTGCAGAGAGGGAAAGTGATGGTCGTTTTGAGGCAAAGGGGTTAGTACCAGTGAGCGGAGGCAGCCAGTGGCTGGGAGCAGTAACTGGGGACTTCAGAGGCAGGACTCAGAAAGACCCCTCTTGCGTGATCTTCTGCTCACGTGTGGCTGACTGGGAGCCGCCCCTGGTACTGCCGGAACATGGCCCTGGGTTCTTTCTGATACCAGTTTTGGTGGCAGGAGGAGAAGACTGGGTTTCAGCGTTGTTGTCACAGGAGCTTGACTAAGTTGCCAAAACCTGCTTGGATTTTTACCTGATAGCATTTGGCTTGAAAAGCGAAAATGGTTCCATTTCAATTTTCCCTGGTTTCAAAGTAATTCAGCTTTCTTTGTATGAGTGTATGTGCAGCCTCCCCATACACACACACACACACACACACACACACACACACACACGCTCATACATACTCTTGTTCATGAAGTACGTATCCCTTTGCAAAATACTTTTTGAATCAAAAATTACATTTCCTAGCACTTTAAATGTATTATAAATTCAAATAGGGACTACCCAGTTGTTAAAACTTTTCCCACATTTCAGATTAATTTTATCCATCCCCTATCACCATCTGATCTGACTATACCAAAGGAGATTTTTAAAAAGAAAAAAAAAAACCCAAATAACCAACACCAAAACCAAACCAAACCAAACCAACCAAAACAACCCCATCAGCTCTAAAGGAACTTTCAGACTCTGTGGGCAAAGCTTCTCGTTGTCTCTTTCTGAAAAATGAGAATGAATACTTAGCTCAAGATTTTTCTTTTAACCTACCTCAAAGCTGATTGAAAAATTACCTCCACCCCATAGAGAAAACACAGCATCTGGGTCACCATGCTGATCCAATTTGGTTCTGCTTTCGGACTGTGGAGGAATCAAATGGTCTGGCGTTTAGGTGATGTGAACGAGTGTCCATCTGGGAGCAGATGAGGTTAAAGGTTAATAGCACTTGCTTTTTTTCTTTTTTTTTAATTCCAGCAGAACAGAACTCTTTTACACGTGCCTGGCCCCTATCCTGAGTCCCATGTCCAACTCCACAGCCTTCGGAGAGGCCTCAGTTGGTGTCTTTGCTCAGACTTGCCTGGCTGAGGTAGGGCAGGACTGACACTAAGATTTTAGGCCTGTTGTTTCTCTTTTCCTGGAAACTCACCCCATCCCCCCTTGGTTAATGGCTCTTTAAATATTGAAATGCCTGGAAAAAGAAAACAAAATAAAATAAAATGCAGGCTGTCAAAGAGATAAGAACAACAACAACAAAAATGTTGGTATCTTTTAGAATTTGTCTTCCTAGTGGTAAAAGTATATAATTAATAGGAGAATTTTCCTCCAGATGTGGCTATACTATAATAGAGCCTTATAAATGCTACAGAAAGAAAAATTGCTTGGAACGAAGGCGTCCTCAATGAGAGCACACCTGGGTCTGACAAAGATTGCATTTAGGGACTGCTGTGCTATCACAACGCAGAGAAAGACCAAGTCTCCGGGAGCAGCTGGAGAGAAAGCCCCGGCAAATCTGCATGCAAATAGCAGCACATTGTTAACTTAATCAGATGCCGAGGAAAAGATGTGCCAGAACCGCGAGGATGATCTACATACACGGAGGGAGAGTGGCCTGGGCTGCCATGGCCGCTGGGCGAGGATGGGCCTGGAGCAAGGTGCAGCCGGGCTGGCCCAGCCTACCCACTGCCTGCCCATTTGCTCCAGCCTGCAGTCGATTTATCACAGAATGCTTGGTACGCTCTTTGAAAAGATAGAAATGATGGAGTATATTTCAATTGGGAGGAAGCTTTTTTTTTTTTATGGTGATATAGGTATTGGTATTATTTTGCCTGACTCCGTAAGTCCAATTAAAAAATATTTCTGCTTAAATATCCGGGTGCATGAAGATAAGAAATATTGCCCTCGAGTGTATAAAGAAAGAGATCTTTTCATTTAAAAAAAAAGATGCTCTCTAGAGTGAAGTGCTGAGTATATATTGTACCTTAAGAAGTGGAAGACACCTGTTATTTACATTTTATATTAAAATTAACGGACATATATATTTTAAATCTCCTCCATCTTTTAGTCTAGCACCGTAAAAAATAAAAAGTAATACTATTTAATCACCCACAGCTTAATAGTGCCTTAGTTGTTTACTGCCATCGCACTAATTGCTCTGTACTAATGTGTTTTTCTGTGATATCCAGTAGTGCTAAGAGAACAGAGATCCATAACCAATTAAATATAGTGTTTTCTATGTTAAAAATATATCTGATGAGGCTAGAAAGGGAACAGGAGCTGCCCTTAACGAAGGCGCATTGGCACCGTCTGGGAGCCCAGGAAAAGGTGCCCGCGTTGCCTCTTTTGCGCAAAGACAAAGGGGGTAATTTTTTTGGCAAGAAAACAAACCTGAGGAAAGCACAACAAACTGAATGTTTCCTTCCCACCCCCACCCCACCCCCCGCAACTCCTTAGGCTGCTTCTGTACTCTCTCTTCCAGTGAGGGAGAGTTTGACTCGGGAGGGAGAAGGGGGGAGCAGCCACCCGACGGTGCGGCGGGCAGGCGGCCGGGAGGAGCGGGGCTGGCCCCCGGTTGGGCTGGGGACCGGCGCCCGCGAGCCGGAAGGGCGCCCGTTCAGGCGCAGGCTGCCCACGGCAGAGGGCTCATCGGGGAGCATTGTTGTTGGCTCCAGAAGGAGCGAAGCGTCCCGGAGATCGGGCCGCGCTCGCGCGGCTCTGGGCGGGAGGAAGGTGAGGGGAAATCCGACCAAACAGCGTTCTTAACAATTTCCAAAGACGGTGGGAGTGACAAAGGAACGCAGGACGCCGCCGCCGCCGCTGTCTGGGCCCGCGCTGTTTCCTGGCGAAATCACTAGTCGGGGATGGGAGCCGGCCACAGGGCAGCCCGCCGCCCGCGTTCGCTGGCGGCGCGCCCGGTGGTGCAGCGGCCCCGGGCCGAGCGCTGCCCCCGCCGGCCCGCCGCCTGCCAGCCGGCCGGGCCCCGCCGAGCGCCACACTTCACCTTACGGAGGAGAGATAATGAGATCAATTAGAGGCGCCGTCACCGCGCCGAGACAGCTGCTGGCGCATAGTAATCACCGGCGGGGCCGCTGCGCAGGGGCGCCCCGCTACTGCTACCTGCGCCGGGCACCAGCACGCGCCGGCCCACCCGGGCCCCAGCCCAACCGGGGCCTGCGCCCTGCTCGCATCCTCTGCCGGGGAACTCAACCTCTAGGCTGCCCCGCGCCGCCGGCCCACCCCGTGGGAGGGTCCTGGACTGGCGCCTGCACTTGTGCATGTGTGCATGCTTGCGCGGACATGTGTGGGTGGGTGTCCACGCGTGACTATGCCCTGAAGGTGCGTGTAAGTGTGACACTGTGTGAGCTTGAATGTGTGGGTGTGCGACAGTGTGCCTGAGTGTGTGGGTATGAGTAAATGAATGTGTGTGTGAGTGTGCATGAGTGTTTGCATCATGTGTGCGTGAATGGGTGTATTCCAGTGCTTACGGCAGTGGGGGTGTGCACGTGCATGTATGTGAGAGCTCTCTGCACATGCATGAGTGTCTGTGCATAAGCACGTGTCCACGTGTGGAGCATGTGTATTTGCAGATGAGCACGATTCTGTGTGTGCACACGTCTGTGTGTGCGTTTGAGCATTGTGTGTGTAGGCAGCCTAAGTGAGAGCTGAATGTGTGTGTCTGTGTGAGTGGTGAGTGTGGGCAATGAGTGCGTGCATGTGGGTGTACGTACATGAGCCTAAATGTGTGCGTGACTCCATGTGAGTGTGGGCTTGTGTGCTGGGGGGTGGGTGTTGTGGCCCCCTCCTTCAGTCCCTTGCTCTCCAGTGGCTCCTTGGATGCCTAGGTTTCCTTGTGGGCCAGTGGTCCTGAGAAAGTGCCATATGCTGTGTGTCTGTGGTCCACACCTGGCATTCCCCCACCATATGTACCTATATGTTGATGGCATGGGTGGCTCCCCATCTCCTGACCTCCATCTACGTGTCCTCCCCACTGTGAATTTGTGTCTGTAGGCTCCACCCTGGTCAGCTCCTTCAGAAGGGCCTGGTTCCAGAGGCAGTGGGGGGGTGGGTCAGGACATGTGTGCCTCGCCATCTGGATCCCCCATGACTATAGAGCAGATAATGACCTGCCCAGGCGCCACAGCCCCATTTCAACTTAGCCCATATTGAGCACCTATTGGGTGCTCTTCAATTTAGCCCTTGAAGGCCAGACAGATTCTCACTTTAGAAAACAGAATGGGTGAGGGTCCAGAGAAGGGTGGGAGAGAGATGTCATCCTAGTGACAGCTCACTCAGCGACTTTGCATTTGTTTTCCTGTCTGAAATGCTCTTCCTTTGGATCTTCATGTGGCTTTCAGCTCAACAGTCCCCTCCCCTCTGGACCACTCTGCCCATCCTGGGTCCCCATCAGCGACTCTCTTGTCATGTTTCGTGTCTTCATAGTGCTTCTTGCTCCCTTGATTATTGCCTCCTCCCTTGTTAAAGCCCTCGCTCCCTGGGGCCAGGCCTTGCCGGCATGTTTGCTGCTGCGTCAGCACCTGGTATAGTGGCTGGTGCACAGTGGGTGCTGGGGGAACAGGCATCTGCTACCTGGCCATCCCTGGGGTCCTGGGGAAGCCCAAGGCAGCCAGTGTCTGCCCTGTGGGCTGGAGTCCACAGCCACCCTGGGATGGAGGCTCTGGAAGGTTCTCTGAGAGACCGTCACCGAGAGACCTGATATGGCACAACTCTGGGGCAGAGATGTGAGGGACATGTGGTGGTGCCCACAGGGGACAATCTCGGTCCCTGATGGAGCTGCAGTCCCCTGCAGCCTCGGGAGGTGGCCAGAGTCCTGGCAGGTCCCTGTTTGGGCCTCACTTATAGAACCGTTTGTGCAGGTTCTTAGGTGCCCAGCAGGCTCCCTTGGCCACCCGCCTTCAACTGCGTCCTCAGAGGGCCAGAAGACCACTGGAGTCTAACTTCAGCTCTGTCCCTGACCTTGATGTGCCCTTGAACAAGGGGTTTGACCTTGCTGTAACTCGGTCTCATCTTTGAGATGGTCTGAGTGCCTGTCCTGCCTTCCTAATATGGGTGGTGTCTTCTAAAAAAGAACAAAGCAGTGTTTCCCGACCCTGTTGTTGTCCCCACCTTGACACCACTTCTGACATTTTTTTGTCTTCTGACTCTCCTGAAGTGATGCTCTGGGCACTGAATTGGGGCGGTTTAGCTCCTTCTGAGATGGTGGGAAACTCCTGGCCACTCTTGGAGGCTCCCCTTTAGATTCAATACTGTTTCCCCCAGGTCCCTGCCCTGTTCCCCGAGGTCCATGCCCTGTTCCTTCCTCTTTCTGTCTTCTACATCGCCCAGCCTTGGTCCCTTCTGCTCTCAGTGAGCAGCAAATAGAGTGGGGCATGGGGGGCACAGCTGAAAGGAACCCCCACTGACAAGTTTCTGATGGAAAGAAAAGAAGGACATCTCCAGTGCCTGTTAAAAGGGTCGGAATAGCCTGTCTCCACTCTGGACCTCCCAGGGGGCAGAGTTCCTCTGAAGTGGTTCACTCCAACTGCCCTGACTTTTAAGGGCCTGCTGTGTGTGAAACGCTGTGCCAGGTGCTTTGGGCCCTTGTCTCATTGACCCCAAGTGACCTTGGTGTGTCTCTCAACTTCTGAGTCCTGGGGGTGAGGAGTGTGGGGAGGGGGTAATGACTCCAGCCCCATCAAATGCCTGGCATGTAGGGAGGACCAGTTGGAAATAATGTATGTGCAGTACTTTGAAAACTTCCTATAAATATGATTTGAGACATGAAGAATGTTGCTTTTATTTTTCTTTCCCAAACATGAGCTATTTTGAAGTTTATGTATTCTCTTGGCTGGAGCCGACAAGATATTGGGGAAAGGTATGAATAAAACGTCCCCACTCCTCCTTGGTCTAGCTGGTCATGGGTCTACCTATTAAATGTCCCTGGGGTGGGGAGCCCCAGTCCAGTACTAGGGGGATGGCTAGCCCGAGCTGTGCCCTGTGTGTCATTATGACAGTGAGGTAGGACTTGATTCTCCTTCAGACAGTGATGGCCCCCTGTCTGGCAAAATGGATTTCTGGCTGCTGTCTTCTCCACGGAGCCCTTTGCAGCCTGAGTAGGTCATGGGGATACTTGAATGTAATTAAATAAATTTGTTAAGTACTTTCTATTGAGTTGATTTTTGTTCGAATGAAATGGAAGGAGGATGACAGGCACATGTGGTCATTGCCAGGAGGTCTAAGATCTGGAGAGGGTGAAGGGTGGAGAGGTTTTGGGGTGAGGACCTGAAAAGGAGGGTTTGGGAGGAGAGAGGGGAAGGGCTGGGCACAGCAGGTCACGGGGAGCCAGGCTGGCTGTCCAGGGGCTGAACAGGGCGAGTGCAGGGCAGAGAGGCCCTGGGCGGGGGGGCTGTCATTGCAGTGGCCACAGCAGACACTGCAAGGGACAGGGGTAAGTCAGATGACACTGAATTCGACTTCGCCAAGCTGTGCAGCCTTCCTGGACTAATAGTGACAGTTGGTGACTGAACACTGTGCTAAGTGCCTTCTAGCCCTGCCTGATTTCTGCTCCACAGCAGCCCTGAGGAAGGACTTGAGGATGGCGTTCTGTGGATGAGGGAGCTCAGACTAGAGGGTCACTGAACTGGTGAGCTGTGGCGGGGGGCCTTCAGAGCACGGCCCAGTGCCAGGGAGGCCGTGTTACTCTCTATGCCCCCCACGTTGGGCAGCTCCAGCAGAGGGCTGTGCCGAAGACCCCCAAAATGGAAGTAAACACAAAATGATGGAAAGCCCCAGCCCCAGGTAGGGGGGCATTCTTTGGGGAGGGCCTTTTTCCAAAAACAGAATTTTTTTGCCAGCAGTCAGCCTTTTGTCCTGTCTTTACGTGGCCCAATTAGGCAATCGCGCCCCTAATTAGCCAGCCTAAGGCCCTCTTTGTTGCCTGCATAGAAATTTGCACACGGGCTTGAACGCTGGCAGGAAACTTTGTCCATGACACTGGAGGTGCATGTAAGCGTTGGAGATGGGCCCACGCTGTGAAGTCTGGCCTGGACACTGTTACCCTCCCCAGCCAGGACTGTCCATCCCCCCAAGAGCGTGGTGACTCGGCCCTAAGAAGCTTCGAGGCCAAGTGAGTCTGAGTTATGAGTGGCCAAAAAGAGGTGAGATATTGAAGAATCATAAATATTAATTTTTTTAGCACTCTATAATTCAAAAGTGACTCAACTGATTTGTCTCAAACTCTGCAAGAAAACTTAGCTGTGGCCTCAGATGTGAGTGCTCTTAGACCAGAAGGAATCTTGCGGCCTCAGATGTTTCACCTTAAGGCACCTGGGGTGAGCATCACAGTCCCGTGCCTCCCTTGGAAGTGCAGCTTCTTGAGGCGGGGGTGGGCCATTTTCCAGAAGGCTCACATCTGACTGCTGCTCAGCAGGAACCTGCCCTATGGTCACCTAGGTGCCCAACACATGTTCCTACATCACCGACACCAGTCATGCCCCCATAGTGAGCCCATTTCTCTTGATTAGATCAATGCTTTTTTGCGCTTGCTATGTGCCTGGCACTGTGCTAGGGACTGAATGCCAGACGAGGTCATTGTTTAAATTCTGGGCAGGGAGAGGAGTGAGGGGACAAGGAATGGGGGGATGACAGAGGATACATAGCCAAGAAATACACGAGCAGAGGAAGAGCGGGTGGTATGACAGGGAGGGGTGCCTGATGCAATGGTGGTAGTCTTGGGAGGCCTCCCTGAGGAAGTGACCTTTGATGGCAGACTTGCAGAGTAAGATGAAGCTAGGCATCCAGACAGAGGGGAGCCCTTGGGGACCCAGGTCTTGAGGTGGCAACAGGACTGCGTGCCGGAGGAGCTGGGCCAGAGCGTGAGGGCCAGGGAGGAGAGATGTGGTGAGATGAGGCCACGGTGGTGCCCAGGTCACATGGGACTTGTGGGCCGGGGCAAGGGGCTAATTCCCAGGGCAATGGGAAGCCTTGAAGGGTTTGGGCAGGGGAGCCTCGTGATGTGACTTACGTTGTAAACAGTCTGCTGTGGGGATGACAGGGGACTGGGTGAGAGAGGATGATGGTGGGGACAGGAGAGGGATGGAAACAGTCAAGGTCTATAGGGAGACAGAGCTGACCTGATGATACCCAGGCCCTTTTATTCCGTCTCTGGGCCCTTTAGCCCCCATCCAAATAGCTTTAATGTATCAAAGCATTGCTAAATGAATTCCCATGAAGTTTACTACAGGGAAAACCAGCATATATTTCTTATTTAAATTCTTTTGTTGGAAGGGAGCAAGCAGGGAGGGGAGAATGCTTTTTCCCCCCGGTTTAGATCTCATCAGAATGGCCATGTGAGACATTTTGAGTAAAGCAGACTTTCTTCTGTTCACACTGGCTGATGTGTTACTCACTGCCCCCTGGTCGCTGGCATAGGGACAGTCATGCTCCTATCTCCCTTCCCATGTGAGGGCTACCAACACAGTTATTACAAGAAAGTTGTCCGATTTGGATTGAGTATGAACACATCCGCTTTGTTGACTAGACACTACGTAATACCTCCAGCATCATGTGTGCAAAGCTCTTCTTTTATGGTTTGGCCAAGTTGCTGCAACTGCAGTGGTCCAGTGTTAGCCATTCATTTCCTCTAAGACATCTGGGTGGAAAAATCTACAAAACAATAATAGATCAATACATTTAAATTAGAACTTTCAAAAATTCAATAATGGTATTTACAAATTAATAAAGCACTGTAAAGAAGATATCTGCACTTCTTTATTTAGGGATACAGTTAATTTTTTCATTGATTAAGCATTCTTTTGGTGGATGGGATGTGGGCGGGGAAATTTTTTTTCTAAGAAGGAAGTCCTGTGTGGAAGCTAGAAGCATCCATGTTTCTAGACCCCCACGTAAGTTACTAATGCATCGCACAGACAGGGATCCCTGGTGAGGGGAAGAAGTGAGCCTGGTTGGGTAGGAACTGTGGCAGAGGTGGGAATGCACTGGGTCACGTGCGACCCGAGTGGTGCTGGTGGGGATGGACGTAATGACAGGCATGCAAGTCCCTCTGACTTCAGAACATATGGGTGCTCACCGTGTTAAGGAAATTTGGTATAGGAAATCATCATTTATCAAACATAAATCAGGGAGCCATTCTTCTTTGTTCAAAAGAATTCCCCATAGAAATCCTCAAAATTAGCCAACTTACTCTTGTGCATCTGGAATAAAATGCAGTTTTTTTCCCCCTAAAAACAATGAATGTGACTCAAGTTTTCAGGACTGTACTTACTTCATCAAGCAGGTAGAGCCCCTCCTGGCTCGAGCCTGGGGTGTGCCTCGTGTGGGGCGTGAACAGCCTGAGGGGACACGGTGGAGGTAGCTGCAGCCCTGCTGGCCGCTCTGGGAGCTGGACACGGGTGTGGCCTCAGCCACGTGCTCTCCTGCAGCCCCAGTGCCCACGGCCACTCACACACGCTTCTTCATTTTATTCTCTTCCCCCACCCTTCTTTCTTTCTTTCCCAAAATGTTGACTGAGTATCCATGGGGGGGCCACCTACTGTGCATGTGATGGGGGCCTGGTGGGGAACAGGGGACAGGCTAAGGACACCTCATAGACGCCCCATGCTAGTGGACGGCATGAAGTGGATGCCCAGTGCTTTTTCTATCAAATGATCTCACGGGCGAGGCTCTGCCTTGGGCGTCATGGGGGTCTTCCATCATGGATGGAGGTCCTGATTCTGGGGAGCCTTGCCCATGGGATGTGCATGGAACCCATGATACCCAAGTGGACTGTGAAGGTCAAAGGGTTGTCCACATACAGTGCCTTAGGATGGAGGGGCAGAGATGGTGTTTAGAAAAGGGGTGCTCTCCAGCTGGAGTTGGGAGAAGGAGGGAGGGCCTTGCAGGGCCAGCCAGAGCCAGGAGGGAAGGGGACTGGAAGAGGGAAGAGAGGGTTGTTGAGTTTGCAGACCATCCAGAGACTGAGGGAGACAGTGGTCTGGTGGGTGGGGGCCATGGTGGTTGAGATGACTGGAGGAGCTAGGGGCAACCTGTCTCCGGTATCATGTGTCCTAAGAAGCAGTGCCAATTCTGGGGAGGGGACAGGCTCTTGTTGGGTGCCCTGATGGATGCCCCGTGAGCTGGGTAACTTGGCCATTACCCTGGTTATGATGCTGAATTCCTCCGCTGGTCATTCTTGGCTGTAGCTGTTGTGTTGTCATCGTGCGTCTCCCAACTCCACCACCAGCTGTTTGCAGTCCCTGATGTGGTGGTGGCTCCCTGTTACCTGCAAGACAGTGTTCTGCCGTCTGAACTTGGCATTCGAGGCCATCTCTGCCCCAGTCCTCACTTGGCATCCTTAGACTTCTTACAGACCCTTCATGGCAAGCTGCCTTCTCCCTGGGAATGAGCACACCACACACTGTCCGCCCTCACACCTGGCCTTATACTGTTCCTTCTGCCTGTATTCCACTCACTTCTCCGCAAATTTTCAGACCCATTGTTCAGGCCCAGATGCAATTCCACCTCCATCATGAACCTCCCCTGTTGTCTGACTCACTGCCTTGGCACACGCTTTGTGTTATCGCTTTGTTCTCCAGCTGGGTAGAACCGGAGCCCTAGAGAGCACTGTGTGCTTAGTGGGACCCCAATGGATGCCCTACTGAATGGCAGTCCCCAGTCACTGAACTGGCAGGTGGTGTCCAGAGATCATGTGGAATTGTCCCTCTGTCCCATTCCTAACTTAGACTTTGATAAAAATATGACCCAGCGTGTTTTGTTGTCAGCTGGCGTTGCATCCAAGACCCCTTGCTACCTGATCCCATTCTGCCTTCCCAGCTTCATCTCATATGGTATTCTCCCACCCCTTGCCCTTCCCCTCCTCATTGGCACCTCTTTTCTTTGTCACTGAGCACCTCGCCATTCCTCAGATACACTGGGCTCTTGAATTCTCTATGCCTCTGCATATGCTATTTCCTTGTCTTAGAAAGCCAGCCGCTTATCTTCCCCCCACCCCCCAGAAAACTCCTATTCATCCTCCAAGACCCAGCTGAAGAGTCACCTCACTACGAAAGCAGTGGGTGGAGTCAGCCCCTCCCTCAGCTGAACCTTCAGGTTTCTGTTATCTGTGACCAGACTAGAGTGTTTATATAAACATCTGCCCCTCCTGTTCTTGTCTCTGCCGGGCACATAGTAGGTCCTCAGTCAACGTTTGCCAACATTAATATTTGTAGACACTCAGAGCAGTGCCTGGCGCACAGCCAGGGCAATAGGTATTTATTTTTAGGCTCTCAGGAAGAGTTTTTGATGGAAATTCATCTTGCATCTCACTGAACACTTCTATCACAGTGGAACAGAGACAGAGCTTGTCTGAGGCTTGGTGGCATGTACAGCAGGGGACTGCTTCCAAGGGCTCATGCAAAGTCACATTCTATCAACAATTTTTAAGGTAGCATGTCGACATGTGTGTGTTAAGATTCTGATAAAAAGATGCTAGAGGGCTTCCCTGGTGGCGCAGTGGTTGGGAGTCTGCCTGCCGATGCAGGGGACACGGGTTCGTGCCCCGGTCTGGGAAGATCCCACATGCCGCGGAGCGGCTGGGCCTGTGAGCCATGACCTCTGAGCCTGCGCGTCCGGAGCCTGTGCTCCGCAGCGGGAGAGGCCACAGCAGTGAGAGGCCCGCGTACCGCGAAAAAAAAAAAAAAAAAAAAGATGCTAGAGGAAGCAGTGTGCCATCAGGAGTTGGTCTGTTTGACGTGTGATTGAAGCGTCAGGGGAGACACAAACCCCCCACCCACTCATGGCACAAGCCATGCCCTCACTCGTAGGCCCCTAGTTCCTGTGGTCAGAACCTGCCTAAGTCTTGGGATGGTAGCCAAGGGAAGCCTGAGAGGAACCCGGGAAGTGGGAGAAAGCAGGTGCTCAGCTGTGCACTGCGGAAGGGAACAGCCTGGCATCCGGGAAGGGACTGCTGCTGGCTGCAGCCGGGCTTGATTTGTGCTCTGCACAGTAGAGCCTGAGGCCCCCCAGCCTCTGATTGATGCAGGTGAGCCCAGAAGACCGCTTTATCGAGGCTGGCGTAGGGAGGTTCTTGAGAGAGCCTGTTTTCTGCCCTCCCGTGGCTGATGGAAGTGAGGGACCCACCACTTTTTTCCAAACCATTTATTGCCACTTACCACAGGCTTGCTTTACATCTGCTGCTGAGAGCAGAGCGATCCCAGTTTGGAAGTCGTGGAGGTCGTTTTTCACCCACACTGACATAAGCCATGACTCTCAAAGCTGATGACACACTCCAGATAAGGTCAAATGCTCACAGAAAGGGACATTTGGTGCCTCTGTTGCTTAATCCCTGATGGCAAAGAAGCGGCAGACACTAATGGCTGCTGGGATGTGCCATCCACGTCCCCGAGGGCCGGGGTCCAGGGCCCGGGCCTCCCCGCCTTACGCTCACACGGACACTATTCATCTCCTGCCGGGCACACCGGGCTGGAGGCCCCGCAGACCCTGCCTTGAGAAGGTTTTGGGCCTGGAGGGGACTGTGGCGGCTGGGCGTGGGCAGGTGGTCAGTAGGCTGCACCCTTGAGGGGTCCTCTTCCCTCTCCCCATTTCTCCCCCGACCCGTGGCTGTCGGGTCTCAAGGCCCGTGAGCCTGCAACGGCGCTGATTGGGCCAGATAGTCGGTGCTGTGGGAGAGAGAAGGTGGGGAAGTGAGGACAGGGAAGTGGCTATAAGATTCTGGAGGAGTGAGTGAGAGCACACGGCGGCCGCTTTTGTTCAACCCGAAGGAAGACACACTAGCCAACAGATCACCTACCCAGGGGCCTCAGGGAAAGCGCATGTGCGGATTTCCTCTGCAAGGCTTGGGTGCGAGAAACGTCAGGTTAAAGCTCTCTACGATTGTGGATGCTCAGTGGGGTCAGAGAGGCGTCCTAGGGGCACCCAGCAGAGTCTTGCTGGGGTCCCCAGTCCTCTAGTCACCCCCGTGGTGCTTACTGCCCAGGCCCACAGGGTCCATTGGATGGAGAGGTCCCACTCCGCGGCGCGCAGCATCCAGTCGTGGCCTATGGCTGTGGCCTCTTGCAGTCCTGCCATCGGGTGCTGTATGCGGTGGGTGCAGTCCCTGACACCCTGGGCTCCTCCCTCCATCTCCATCTGTGGTGGGGCTGCTCCAGCTTCTTCACTCCTGGGAACCAGCCAGCTAAGGCGTCTGGGCTCTCAAGGTGTGTGCTTGCGTGTGAGGGCGCTGTGGGGAGGTGAGGGAGCTGCTTTCCAGAGACCAGTTCTTTCGAAGCAGAGTGCTATGCTTCCAGGTTTGTTCAGGCTTGGGGTGGAGCGGAGGTGTTTTTTCCTCCTGGTTAGTCCATAGTCATGGATGGGAAGACAGAGATTCCATCATGGGTTTCCCCACATTCCATGATTAAAATCCTGTGCTGGGCCCTTCCGGGCCTCCTTAGGACAGCTGGCGGTCGGACATTATGTAGTGAGTGATGGACTGCGGGGCTCCGCTTCCTGGAAGTCTCCCCTTGAAGCAGACGTGGCCCCTTGAGGAGGTCTGAGGGCTTGGTGGGGTAGTGCTGTGGCGAAGGAGGGAGTCGGGTTCCACCACTGTGAACCAGAAACACAGGACTGCACGGGGGCTCCTGTTTCCCTTCCTCTGATGTAGGACCACCCGGTGTGCCTGTGCTCTGTGTGCCCCGCTTTACGACTCCCAGGCGGAGGGTTGGTTTGTGCAGAAGTTCCACTCAAAAGGACTTGTCGGAAGGTCACCCATGCAGTTGTTGATGCTCTGGTGTGTGGAACCTTTTGGGAAGGGCTGCCTTGGAGGGTGAACGCTTGCTCAGAGGGTGAACGCAGGGCCCCTGCTGGATCTGGGTATCTTGGAGGGGGGTCCTGCCCCTCCTCTACTCTGGGCACAAGATCATTGTAAAGAAAATTACTTTTGTCCCAAGATGCATGTTTCCCATGGGTGGTTTTTTATTTTGTCCACACTCCCCAGCTCAGAAATCTCTTACCTGTCCAGTACAAATCAAATGAGTAATGACTTGCCCCTGAGGGCTGTATTACGGTGAAATTCATCACAGATGGGCTCTCTGCCTTTTTCACTGATGTGGACGTTCCAGACTGGGCTAAGCCGGGCACAGGACTGGATCACTGAAGGTGTGGGCTCGTAAACGTCCTGTACAGTGGATGAGTGATGGTGCCC
This sequence comes from Monodon monoceros, assembly GCF_005190385.1. Lineage (NCBI taxonomy): Eukaryota > Metazoa > Chordata > Mammalia > Artiodactyla > Monodontidae > Monodon > Monodon monoceros. Next base: position 38,535,512 of record NW_021703766.1, read on the forward strand.
TTGGCTCCTGAGTCCCCATGGATTCTCTCCCTGCCGCCCCCCGTGCCCTGCCCAAGGGGGTGCTGCCGGCCCATTCAGACAGCACGTAGTTCCGACTCTGCTTTCCAGGAGGACCACTTGGCTGCTGAGAGCATTGTTGTGATGTTTTCCAAGTTGAGCTGTAAAGGTGTCTAGAAAAAGATGTTTCCGGCAGAATCAGAGAGGAAACAAGGTTGGCCAGGGCACATGGCACACAGTTCTGCTGTTCTCCCTGAGATTTCTCAAACAGCTGCTGTGGTCCCGGCTCCCCTGGGTACCCCCACTCCTTCTCTGAGCTGTCTTCCCAGACAGCCAGCTCAGGGCCTCAGGGATGCTCAGTGAGGGACCTTCCTCACCGCGGTGCCTGCCCTGTGGGAGTTGACTCATCACTAAGCATTTACTGTCCACTGACTCCATTTCCTATGCGTGGCCGAGCAGGGGCTGAGATTGTGTTGAGCAGAAATGAGAGGAGGGAATCTGGCTAATTTGCTTTTTTCTCTGCTTTACTCCTCAGTTCAGCTGTCTTTAGTGTACCCTGGAACTTATAAAGTGAAAACTGCTAGGAGACTTCTCTTCTCTCCCTTTTAATAAGCTCTCAAGCTGGAAAAGGCTTGTATGAGAAGAAAGGCAGCCTGAGTCAGTAGGAGTAAGGGCATTAAATAAAATACTCTTTAAGGGTCATGGGGCGTGCGGTGGCTTCGCAGGATTTTTAAATGCCAGCAAGTGGAACACTGGAGTTTGACTTTACAAAGGGAAAGGCCTGAGGGGACGAGGTTCAGGACCTGGGTGCGTCCCAAGGCTGCACACTCCCCGGCCCCTGCCCCTGTCTCCCCCTCGCTGTTCCCAACTCACCAGCTGGGCCCGTGGAGAGAGAATCCCACACTCTGCGGCTGAGCCGGAGACTAGCCTCCCTGTCGTTTGAGGGGGCTGTCATGCTTCCAGTCCCATTGGGCCTGGTGTCTTTTCCGGCCTTAAAAGCACCCAGGGAGAGCCGGAGATCCCCACAGACAGGACAGGAGGAGCAGGCAGATGTGGGCTTTTCCTGGAAGATTCTAATTGTGGTACAGGGAAACCGAAGCTCTTTTTCCTCCCCACACCCAGTACTTACACCTGTCCCCCTTTGCACCAGTGGGGCTCTGGACCCCTGGGAGCACCCATCCCCCTGTCAGGATAAACAGAAGTCCCTACTCTGTGAGCTTTGTAAGTCTTCTCAACAGAGTGCTTTGTAAACCTCAGGCACTGTATGACCTTGGGCACTGGCGGCATTAATGTTTATTCACTAGGTACCACGTTTGTGCCTTTAGAAGCACATGCTGGGGACCCAGGAATCCCTGTCAAGCTCTACCGAAGCAGGGTTCCAGCCATGGCCCCTGCATGTACCCGGACAGGTCGTTCTGATCAGTCTTGGAATCCCTTCCCCACAGTCGTGTCTCTGCCCTTTCGTCCCCAAGGAACTCCTCCACGGGTGGCCATGCAATGTATCCCCCATCTCTGATCCCAGGTGCAGAGGGGCCCCTGGCCCCCAAATCAGGGCTTAATTGTAGAGAATGATAAAGCACAGAACAGACCAAGGTCTGTGAAAGATCAAGAGGAAGAGAGAAAAAGCTTAAGGAACTCAGAGGAAGAAGAAACACCTCTTCTAATTCACTTAGAAACGGAATCTTCCACCAAACTTTCCCTTATTCTGATTTCAACTCTGCCAGCCCTTCTCAAGCTGTCTTAGAACGTAATTGTCTCTTTGTAACCTTAAACCTTGTAATTGTGCCCCAGGACAAATCAGTATTAATTTAGCTGATGTGGCATATCTTATAAATCCTATGTTCTCCCTCTAGCCTCTATTTGGTTAAGGATTCCCCAAAAAAGTGTATATACCAGGAGAGATGAGCAAGTGTGTGTCGTTTTCAGGCTGCGGTTCTCAGCTGTCTGGAGGCTGGGGAGGAAGGAGGTTCCGGCTTCCTGACCTGGGGTGGGGGCTGGGGGATGTCTCCACTCCCACAGCCCGGGTATGTCTTAGGCACGCCCATGCTCAGGGAATTCGAGTCTTCCCTTGAGGAGCCTCAGGGACCCGATGGGTGTCATCCAGAATTTGCAGGGAAACCAGAAGGAAACCACAAATCCACGGGGGGCAGGAGAGGAGGGGGCAGAAAGATTTTGTGGTTGGATCTAAAATACAAAGGGAGGGTAGAAGCAGCCACCACAGGGATTTCATTAAGGAGACCACAAAATTTAGTCTTAAGAAGTTCACGCCCATGTGGAGACAGTGCAAGGCCCCATTTCAAAGGTAGTAAAGAAGGGTTGGGAGGGCTGAGATGTAAAATTCATGCCCTGAGCTACTGCAGGCAGTAATTACCTGTGGTTATCCGGTTGCTCCGTGAGGAGCCCGGCCATGGCTGTTTCCCAGCCTACCCTCTGCCTCTGTGTGATTTCCCGTTTTTCCAGGGTATCTCTGTTCTTACAAGTACATCAGATACATGCTCTTAAGTGAGCTAAGATTAAACTCCCAAACAAAGAGTTATAAGTGCTGTTTTATTTCTAGAGATGAAAATTGCACTAGAGTAACTTCTTTATTTGACTACATTACATTACAGTAGAAGGAAGGAGAGGGCTGTGGTACCAAATAGTAATTAACTATTTTTCCTCTGTCCTGAAAACTAGTGCATCGTTAGATCAAAATATGACAGGGTGCATGCTCATTTAATTTTTAAATTGCTTGGTAACTTCAAATAAAACTACTGCAGTGGTTATGTCAGTTATTGTGTAAGTGTTAAACATTCAGTGACATATTGGAAACCGCTTTTGTATTATCTGTGTGGTACAGCATGATAGCATTAATTCCTTTGCCTAGTCAACAAATATATGGGACACCTACCAGGTGAAGATGTCTCTGGGGAGAAGTACTGTACATGAGAGCATCACGTCAGTCATAGGTACGGAGCAACAGGACCAATTCTGAGGCTCACAACAGTTCACCATTCTCTCATTCATTCATTCAACAAGCATAGATGGAACTTCATCCCTTGGCCCAGGTTCCTGCTCACACCACGTTCACAGTTTATCAGAGAGGAAGCAATGAGAACAATTATCATGGCAAATATACAGGTGGTACATGAGAAGCACAAGCAAAAGCATCAAGGAAGAGGGTCCCATTCATTCATTCATTCATGCATATGCTCACTCAGTAGTTCATTCATCCTCAAATACTGGGAGTGTGCCTCAGTCCCTGTCTTCATGGAGCTTACAGGGTGGAAGAAGGGACAGATATTCATGTGATAATCACATGAAGAAATGCAAAATCACAACTCTGGCAGGTGCCTCAGGGAGCGGTATCTCTTGGGTAGGGGCTAAATAGGCACAGCACAGGGAAGAGAATTTCAGGTAGACGGACTGGCCAGTGCAAAGGCCCCGTGACAGAGGGAACTGGGTGAATCTGAGGACTGAAAGGTGGGCAGTGGGGCTGGGGGGCAGAGAGGAAGGAGGAAATGTGCGCTGAGCTGGAGAGAGGTGGAGGCGGCCCATAGACCTTGCAGACATGTTCAGGATTTTGGTCTCTATCTACAGAGCAGTGGGTGGCTGTTTTGCCGTGTGAAGGGTTGTTTAAGGGCTCACGTAGGCAGGATGTAGGCAGGGAAACCAGTGGAAGCCTGGGTGTGTGGTGGCCGTTTGTATGGGGCAGTGGTGGAGGAGACAAAGCCTGCGGTTCGGAGGTGAAAGCTGAATAGGGGTCTGCAGGCGAGCTGGCTGGGGCAGGAGGTGCAGGCCAGGGAAGGTCGGCACAGTGCAGCAGCCCAGCGATCAGCTGGGCAAACGCCTCTTAGGCTCGGTGACTCTTACTGGAGGTCACCGCACATAACAAGGGCCTTCAACACACCAGACGCCCTTGGATATCTATCTAATTGGTGGTCCAAGACCTTTCCCTAAAGGACTTTAATCTCCTCCTTTGTATATGAGAGGATCACTTTCATTTTCTGAAGCCAGTCCCACAGGTGTGCCCACCTATCGCCTACTTATCTATTATGAACCTGTGCAAATTGGGTAATTGTGTGTGCAAATGGGTGGTTAGGTGTGTGTGGGTATGTCATTACTAGAGTTGCATTTGTAAATGCTCATTTCCTTAAGTAACCCCCCTCCCACCCCTACTTCTCTGCTACCTCCCTGCCCCACATCACATGTATCCCCAGGTGTGTGACGGGCCCAGGTGTATCTCTTAGGTCTGCTCCACTGCACCAGCAGAAATGCCTTCTTCAGCATCCTGCCCCCAGGCCCCTATGTACCACCACACGCCATCCCACCCCTCCATCAAGAGGAAGGAAAACACAACATTTCCCCTTCTGCCATGTTGGGTGGTAATTGTTAGCTCTGCCTATAAACAGTATGGCCTGGAAAGTACACGTGAGAAGTCACTTCTCTCCACATCAGCCCTACCTTCCCACAAGAGAATCACGGTTCATTAATGCACTGGACACGCACACGCCAGTGCTGGGGAGACACTGCGACTTGGAGGAAAGGGCACTGGCTGTGGGGTCACACACATCTGGTCCTCATTTCAGCTCAGCCGCTCATGAGCTCTGCTGCCCCTAAAAATAAAGATAAAGCACAGGAAGGGTTAGGGCCTGGTGCAAAGCTGGCCGACGGTGAGACTGTTACTTGTATTAATGTTATTGACCTGAATGAAGATTCTAGTCCTACGCCTGTCACCCAGACCTTTGGTTTATCTGTCTGAGGAGGGCTGCTCCTGCCCAGTGCCCTTTGCTGGGAGAGCCCACAAGTTCCCCTCAGTGATACTGGTGATGACGTTTTCGTACTATGTTCTTTCTGACATCAAGCCTTGCCTCTGCCGTGATGAGATGCTTCCTGAACAGTTGTGTCTCTGCGTTTTGCTGAGTCTCAGATGCACTAAAGGATCTGCCTCTCTTCATTGTAGTTTATTGGGAACTTTTTATTATTTATTTATTTTATTTATTTATTTTTTTGCGGTACACGAGCCTCTCACTGTTGTGGCCTCTCCCGTTGCGGAGCACAGGCTCCGGACGCGCAGGCTCAGCGGCCATGGTTCACGGGCACAGCCGCTCCGCGGCATGTGGGATCTTCCTGGACCGGGGCACGAACCTGTGTCCCCTGCATTGGCAGGCGGACTCTCAACCACCGCGCCACCAGGGAAGCCCGGAACTTTTTATTATTTTAATGCAAGTTCAAGTTTATTTGGAATGTAAGATTTAAGATCACTTAACATTTTTGTTCTCATTATGTTTTTTTTGTTAACTGATTTGACTTTTTAGAGCGGTTTTAGCTTCACGGGAAAAAACTGAGCGGCAAGTACAGAGTTCCCGTATACCCCCTGTCCCCCCAACAGCCACAGTCTCCCGCTCTTGGGACATCCCACACCCGAGTGGTACATTTGTTACAGTTGACGCACCTACACTGACACACCCTTATCGCCCAAAGCCCATCGTTTTCGTTAGGGCTCGCTCTTGGTGTTGTGCATCCTATGGGTTTAGATGAATGTATAAGGACATGTATCTACCATTGCAGTGCAGTACGCTACAAACTGCCATACAGCGGCTTCGCTGCCCTAAATATCGTCTCTGCTCTGCCTATTTCATTATGTTTTTAAAAACGACTTCTCATCAAGCGAAAAATGGCAGTCACAAAAAATGCCAGCCTGTTATTCAGAAAGATGCTGGGTAACTGCCCTCACCCTCACCCAGGAGGGTGATTTTATCTGTAGGAGGGAATTTGGACTGTCAGATTTCTTCCAAGTGAGAGATCACATGATCTGTGTTCTAGGGTTCAGAAAATAACCAGTTTGAAAGAAAATGTCCAATTTGACTTACATTTTTTGGATCATTTTGAAGTTCTAGAAATTTGTGGTTTACTTTATTTTGGCAGTGTCTTCAGATTCTTCTCTTCCATCCATCTTTCATTTCGAAGCTCTATGTAGACTGCCAATTGTCACAGAGCAGCAGTTTCTGAGAAGAGAATCTAGAAGTGGTTCCAGGGAAAAGGGAAAGTTTTCACAGGATGTGTCCTGCCTCCCTTCTGCTCTGTGGGGGGCAATCTTTAAAGGGCTTCAGGACCCTCAGCCAGATGGGAGCCTTGGCCTTCCTGCAAGCCTGCTTCTTACTCCTCAGCTTGTTGTCAGAAGCCAGAGGTCCCGGGTGGCCATTCCACCGCCCAGGGCCCTAAGGTTGAAAACTTGAGCATTTAAAGTTTGTTAGAACTTGTTACTTCAGCGCTTGGCTAACAGACTGGGCTGACAATTGGGGTTTGAGACTTAGATAATTAGAAGGACTGCTCCTGTCCCCGAGTTTCTCCTAAATCTCATGATTCATGAGCACATCACGCTCACAATGTCTAAACTCATCTTTTGCACCATAAATGGGAGGGTTTTGCAGGAAAGAACTCTCATTGGCTCGGGGCTCTCCAGCTAGCTTCATCTCTTGTCTGTTTTGTCGAGCAAAACCGCACGTGATAAAATTGCATAGAACTAAATACACACACATATACACCCCCCCAAATGGGTGTATGAAAAACTGGTGAAATCTGAATAAAGTCGGGGGGTTGTATCAATGTCAGTTTCCTGGCTGTGATGCTGTATTACCGTTTTGCCAGATGTCACCAGGGGGAGGAACTAGGAGAAGGGTATGCGGGACCCCTCTGTATTATATCTTATAACTGCTTATGATCTACCGTTATCCCCAAACAAAAAGTTAAGAAAAACCAAAACTGTTTTATATTGTCATTTCCATCTGACTCCTTAGATTTTGGTGTTCTGTGTATTCTTTATTAATCTGCTTCATTTATTTAAGTGTTAATTGACCTTTGTTTATTTGGTTTCTGTACTAGAAGCCACTCAACAGTAAGACCAAGGTATTAGGGCTTGGAGAAGGGGGTCTGAGAAGACCCTCATCCTCACAAGAGGGTAACCTATGTTCAGGAATAAGTGGACATGAGAGAGAAGAATCCCCCAGTGGAGAGAGTAGATGACTGGCTCTCAACATGGATTTAAGAGTTTACAAATAGACCAGGTCTACGGTGTTAGAAAGTATAAACAGAAAATAGCACATGATTTAAAAAATTCATTCTTTAGTTTTCTTTTGAAATAATTATAGATTTACAAGAAGTTGCAAAGATAGTACAGAGAAGTCCTATGTACCCTTACTCAGTTTCCCCCATTGCTTATTTCCTGTGTAACTGTCCTATAATAGCAAAACCAGGAAATTGACATTGCTGCAATGTGCACACAGTTCTGTGTCATTTGATCACATCTGTAGACTCTGTAACCACCACCTCAATCAAGATACGGAACTGTTCCATCATCACAAAGATCTCCCCCGTGCTACCCGTTTATACTTATACCCACTCCAGCACCCACCATTCTAGACTCCAGCAGCTACTAATCTGTACTACATTTCTGTGATTTTTGTCAGTTTGAGGATGTCATGGAAATGAAATCATCCAGTATATTACCCTTGGCCTTGGCTTGTTTTACCCAGCACACTGCCTGTGAGATCCATCCCCATTGCTGCTTGGTCTGTTCCTTTTTATTGCTGAGTCGTGCTCCTTGCTATGGATGGCCCACTGTTTGTTTAACATTCACCTCTGGTGGGACATTTTGGTTGTTTCCAGCTTTTAGCTCTTACAAGTAAAGCTGCTATGAACAACAGAGTATAGGATTTTGTGTCGAAATAGGTTTTCATTTCTGTAAGACAGACACTCAGAAGTGCAGTTGCTGGGTTGTATGGTGAGTGTATGTTTCATTTTGTAAGAAACTACCAAACTATTTTCCAGAGGGGCTGTACCATTTTACATGTGGGCCAGCAGTGTGCGAGAGATCCAGCTTCTTTGCGCCCTGGCCAGTATTTGGTATTGTCACTGTTTTTAATTTTAACTGTTCTAGTAGGTGTGTTGTGGTATATTATTGTGATTTTAGTTTGTATTTCCCTAATGGCTAGTGATTTTGAACATCTTTTCTTGGTTTATTTGCCATCTTTATATCCTTTTTCATGAAACGCCTGGTCATGTCTTTTGCCCATTTTCTCATTCTATTATTTGTTTTTTACTGTTGAGTTTTGAGAGTTCTTTATGTATATTAGATGTGAGTCCTTTGTCAGATACATGGTTTGCAAATATTTTCTTCCAGTCTGTAGCTTGTCTTTTCATCTTCTTAGCAGGGTCTGCTACAGAACAAAATTTTTAATTTTGATGAGATCCAGTTTATCAATTTTACTTTTTATGAATCCTCCCTTTGGCGACATATCTGAGAGCTATTGCCCAAGGCCTAGGTCCTGATGATTTCTTTCTTATATTATCTTCTAAAAGTTTTATAGTTTCATGTTTTACATTGAAATCTGTGATGTGCTTCAAGTTAATTTTTGTATTAGATGTGAGATTTAGGTCAAAATATTTTTGTTTTGTTTTTTTTGCTTATCGATATCCAATTGTTGCAGCACCATTTGTTGAAAACACTATCTATCCTTCACTGAATTGCTTTTGCATCTTTGTAAAAAATGGAAAATGTTGGGGCAACTTCTGGGTTTTCTATTCCGTTCCATTGATCTCTGTATCTTGGTCTTTGAGAGTAAGAAAGAAGGACTCCAGGGTCCGGGTTAGGCTCCCAGGGCCTCTGGCCTCCCCTAGGAATGGATGTGGGCCCCAGAACTGGGTGCAGCACCCCATGGGGGATTGCCCTGCACGTGAGCATGTGTGAGGGACTCCCCAGACCACCTTCTCTGCTGCACTCCCCAGACATTGCTGTTTTTGGTCTCCTTTTCCTTCCTTTCCTTGCTTAACGCATGTTCTCAGATTAAAGTGGGATTTTCTAAAGCAGATTTTTCTATCATGGGGTAAAAACTGTAAATAAACAGAATTATCATAACAATTTAAATAGTAATAAAATATGTTTTTCTGTTTCTATTCAGAGAAGGAGAAAGGTAGCTAGAGAAGATGAAAGGAAGATCTAGATTTGTGGGTGGTAGGTGTGTGTGTTTTTTCCCCTTTTCTTCTTCAATAATAGGTACAGAGTTTTTGTAAAAGACTTCAAGGCAAAAGGAAAAAAATAGCATATACTGTTATGGGGTTATTTTTATCTTTCATTTTTATGACAACTTATTTGTACTTAAGAGAAGCTTTCCAAGGAGTTAGAAGCATCATTAAATAAAGACTGTGAAATGTGCAATATGGCTTACTTATTTAAATGTTAATTGGTCCAACGAACACTTCTAATTAGCTCTATATTTGCTTAGCAAAAAGTTTACAAATTCCAATTGTGAAAAGCGGCTATTTTGAGCTGGTAAGCATGTTGCAGCCTCAGCCATGATTTTTCTATAGTTCTCAGCCCTTGAAGGCACAATTTAATTTTTCATGTATGCATACTAGCAACGGTAAACACTTGCGAGTGTAAAGAACCTTCTTTAATTAGCTGCACAACAATTAAAGGATTCACAAACTAAATTGAACCCTGTCTCGGTGCTTACTAGCTGAATTCTACCACCTGTCACAACAGCGCTTTGTTCAATCTGTTATGCAAAATCATTATAGCAATATAGCGGAGGGGAAAAAAAAGAGAAAACAGCAATTATTTCTTACTTTTCTCTTGAATGGGTTATTTTGGGTTATACTGATGTCAGGTTCATTGAAGCTAACCTTTTGAAATCTGTAACAGCGTAATACTTCTAAGGCAGCTTCAACATGGCTAGAAGAATATTTCGTTTTACTCTTCTAGGAGGAAGTAGTGCTCATCCTTAAAGTGTGTGGGGACTATGGTCATTTGAAACAACCTGTTCTCTCAGCTGCCTTCTCTTTTCCCCTTCTCATGAGGAAGCCTCAAAAGTTTCCTGTGTTACAAACACATGCAAACACTGTAGATGTGAGTTTGAAAATGACGTTCTCATGCTGCCTTTTCCAAAAACATACCGACTCACATCACTCCACCAGTTTGATCACTTACTGCAAAAATGTGTGTGTGTGTGTGACTGTTAATTTTTGAAAATTAAAAAATAATTTAAAAAAATGTTTAAACATCTGATCTACGCTGACCTACCCTCCTGCAGACAGGGTTGGAGGGAACCCTCACCCCTTTGCTGATTGCAGGCACAAAGGCTTTATTGTGAGGCCCAAATCCGAAGCCTGACGTGGCAGACTCCATGCAGTCCAGGGATAAATGTTTACATGCGGTGTTGCCTCCTCCGGCCTCTGGTCGGACTGCTGGCAGCTCCGTGGGTGCTCAGTACAGAGAGGGTGGGAGGGAGGAGGGAAGGCGGGCGTGCACCTCCGCTGACGAGCGGCGCTGGGAGATGCTCTCTGGCAGTTGCTTAAAATGGCATCAAGAACATATTGTTAGTTCCAGCCTCTGAAGCATATGTGGTCTGGGCATCTCAGACGTTGAAGTGATTATAGACAAACAGCCGGGCTCATTCAGAGGGCCTGCGTTTTCCGGCATTACAATATTTTTTAGAAGTTGCCTCTTTACGTCATTTCATGAAAATGTGCAAAGAAGACAAGGCAGCTCTTTGAAAATACAAACTCTTTCCCAAAAAAATGCTGAAAGAAGGAAAGTGAGAGCCAAAGGTCAAAGGCTGAGCAAGAATGTGTTTCTCTATTTTTTCTGTTTCTTAAGCAGAGAGGAAACTCTCCCCGTTACAACATTTCGGGAATCAGGACCATCTTTGGTCAGGTCCAGGAGGGAGACCTTGCAGAGTATGGGGACTTCCTTCTTCTTGCTGCTGAAAACCAAACTCTTAGGCTGGTCCAGGGTTGGTGCATGTACATTCAAGTGAGTTACTCTCCACTTCACTGAAGTTCGTGAAAGGATTGCGTGATGCAAAGTTGCAGCCCCAGGAAGAAGGCTACTTACTGCTTCCTGCAGCCTCGTCTGGCTCTGAATTTGGCTGCACTTCTCATGGCCAGAGTCTCCTGGCTCTGGGTCCATTCTCTGATTGTCCCGGGCTCGCCGCGCTTTCCTGACGGCAAGGGTCTGCACTAGGCCTTTGATGGGAGCCTGCTGGTGCCTTCGCGATGGTCCGTAGTAGGCTCTCAATGAACATCTGCTGTTTAACGTAAATGGAATCTTCACTTGGCTGAAGAACTCATGGGAATTTAAGGGTGAATTCAGGCAACTTAATCCTTTTCAGCCTTTCCCTCCAGTGGCCCAGGCTTCCCTTTTTTTGGCTGTTCATCTAAAATCTCCTTACCACGATGTACTATTTATTCTCTCCTACATTCCTTGCTGCTAGTCTTGCAGAAAAAAAGGTCCGTGGAACGACTTCCAGGCCAGCACTGCCTTGTGGATGGCCAGCTTACCATGTGCACAGACCTGGGTCTGAGCGCCTGGGAGGCTGCCTTGCCCTCCAGGGGCTCCCAGTCTGGTTGGGGAGCCCCAACTCTCTGAGAAAAGGTGGAGACAAGCCCAGGTGCGGATTCCTTACTGGCGGCAGGCTGGAGGGACCCACTGGTTTCCTTCACTTCCAGCTGCCTCAACTGCAGGGCCACTTGAGTAGTGGCAGCTTAGAGGGTAGATTCATGGCGCACGGAGACGGGTCCAGTGATACCATTATCAGATCCATGGCTTTAGCCAAGTTTTTTAACCATGCCTCAGTTTCCTCATTTATAAAATGGGTATGGCGATAGTAAAATTATCTCATTGAGTAATGAGAATTAATTGAAGGCACTTAGAACAGCACTAAGTGCAATAAAAGAAGTGTTGTAAGTTACCTTTATTGCCGTCCCTGTTATGTCATCCTCATTGCTGCTCCCTGACCTTGAAGTCTTTCTAGTAATGTGAACCCCTAAGGTCATGGGACTGAAAGGAACTTCGGGAAACCATGTCCTAGCTCAGGCTGGACAGGCTGATGAGCCTGCAGACCAGTGCCTTCTGGGAAGCTTCCTGAAGGGCACTGAGCCATCGGGACTATGCTTCTCTCTCGTGCGCCCCTCGCCGGCCTTCCTCGTGGTGCTGCTCCTGGGTGTGGTGTTCTAGTCTAGAAGGCAGATTCTTCAGAACAAGCATCGCCAGAGTTCTCCCAAAGTGGGTTCCACCTGTGCCACTGGAAATTGGCACTACTTATGGGAGGATGTGCAGATGCCCACCAAGAGGCACGCTTCAGTCAGATCCCTGGAGAATCCCTGTCGGAGAGAGTCAGGAGCTATCGAGCACTTGCTACATGAGAAACATGTGTGATGCGCAGGGCTCATGGGAAGAGAACAAACATTTCTAACATGTGAATTTATAACCTCATGGAGGCTTGGAGGAAAGTGGACAACCGATCGACCACGATGGGTGCGGTTGATCTGGGCTGGGCGAAAAACAGCCCAAACAGAAGGGAGTGGGAGGCAGGAGAGCCTTAAGTGGTTAGAGGATCAGGGAAGAATCAGGGAGCAGATGCCAGGGGCACAAGTTACAACTGGCGTTGGGCTGCTGGGGCTGGGATGGCCTCTCAAATGCATTTTCTGTGAAATCCACACCCCTTTGCTCCAGGCCAGGAGACAGCAGACTGATGTAGGAGAGCTCTGCTCTTGGAGAAGGATAATTTGTAAGGCTATAAATACCTGAGATAGGAAGCGCATATTTGTAGCTCTGATCATTGAGGAAACTTGAATTATCTAGTGGTAACAGAGGTCATTTCCTAGATCTGTCTCTACACAAAGGAACTATGCTGCCAGTTTTCCTTTTCAGGACTGGGCCATGTGCCAGGGCCAGCACAGGTTTCAGGGTTCGGCACCTGATGCAGTGACTCTTGGTAAATGACTGTTGAATGACTGCATGACTGTCTCCAACAAACAAGGTTTTGTACTGAATGTGCTTACTTAAATCAGGGACCACCACAATTTGTTGGTGTTTCCCCATAAATTGCTACTAGGTTCCTCATGGTGAGAACCTTGGAAAAAAACACGTGTCTCCTAAATGATCTAGAAAGAGGTGGTGGCCAACAGGAGCCTGATGGAGAAGACAGAGGGCTTTACCACCCCCGGGGTCTCTGCTGGGGAACCATCATGTCAGACCTGCCAGTGTCCTAGGTGAGAAAGGACTTGGCTTTCGCAGCAGTTGTTGCCTCTCTTGCGCCTGTCACTTGACTCACTTATAACCTAGAACACAGCAGGTGACAGGATAAAGAACCAGTGGAACACCCCCCACTCTATATCTTCCTGGCCTAGCATGCCCTGTGTGACCAACAGATGAGCTATATGGAGCCTTGGATGCTGAACAGTCTACAGAGGGTGTGCTTTCTTTTCATTTCTATATACATCTTGCTAATTTTTCTTATCTTTACATGCAAGCTGACTTTGAAAAATCAGAAGATAGAGATGAGTAGCAGGAAGAGGATGGAATCCCTTGTGATCACCCATGTTGACTCTTTGCTGTGTGTCCTCCTAGACTATTTTACGCACGCCTGTTTTCTTTTGCTGTTGCACACAAGGTGGGATTGTACTCCCTATGCCATTTTATGATCAGCTGTTTAATTTAATACATTCCTCTATATACCCTTTTTGATGAGTGCAAACACAATTGCATAACTTTACCATGATTTATTTATTTAATTGAATCCTGTGGGTGGACATTTAGATGGTTTTCATTTTTTCTTCTCATTTGAAGTGAGGACTGGGCTCCTTGTCTTCGGCTCATAGAAGGGTGACCGGAGTTTTCTTTCTTTGGGGGAAGGAAAGTGACAGTCATGGAATCAGTGGCATTGTTTTGCCTGACCTGGTGTGCACTGTGAATGCTTGCCTCAGCAGACTCATCACCAGGCCTGGCGGGGTCTCAGGTGCCTGCCTTTGGGTCAGAGGTGGGGATACAAGAGAGGTGGACTGTGTCCTTTTTCTTGTGAGTGGGTGTGTGTACGTGTGCACATACACATGCGTGCACACAGGTTTAGAGGAAGTTAAATCTGTTCTTCACTCTAGGTTTCCAATGATTGAATCCAAACCATCCAGACCATGAGGGAGAGGGTGAAAATCCACACCCTAGTATAATTGGCCCCTCAAGGTCTTCACTGCCCCAAATCTCTCTGGGTGTTAAACACTCTTCTGTACCATTTTTGATGAATGCATGGTATCCAGTTTAGAGTGTGCCCATGTGGGCCAATCCTCCACCTTTTCTTCTCCCTTCCATCCCCATCCCATCACACCTTCATCCTTTTACCTCCTTCTCTCCAATACCCCATCTCTACTCCTTTTCCAGGCTGTGGCCTTTTCTACAGGAATTAAAACTTCACCACCTCTTCTAATGCCATCAAAATCTTCTTGACCTCTGATGAGAGCTGGGAGATGCTCTCTCTTCTACCAATTTCAGCAACAGAGAGGGATACTGGTAGGGTGGAGGAAGGAAGCGAAGGACGGACATCAGTGTGGCCTCATATCTGAATTGCAATCTGTTTTCGTTTTCTTTGTTATTTGTTAACTATCCATCCGTCCATACATACATCCATATCTTTCTATCTATCCTTCCATCTGTGATAGCTAGAATGGTATCTGGCATAGAGTAGTTGCTCAGTTAACATTTGTTGAATGGATGAGTGAATGAATGAATAATATAAAAGTCAGAAGTTTTGAACTTGTAGAGTTTATTTCCTATGAACAGCCTGCAACAGGTCCACCTATCAGGTTCAAATTACCCTGCAAGCATAACTTTTATACCTTGTTTTGCTGAAAGGGCATATTGAGACCTCCTAATCTTGCAGAGCTCTCTTTTCTAATGTAGTCATACTTGGGAGGCATCCTGCCTAATTTTCTCCTTCCTAATCCCTGGTCTCCCCACCCTTTCCTCTCCTTCCCTTGGCAGCAGGCCAGGAAGAAGGGCAATGGAGTTGCACTTTTATAAATCACACTTTGATGAACATTATTTTAGCTAAATCTTTGTACACATTCTTAATTATTTCCTTAGGTTTAATTGCTAGATGTGGAATTGTTGGTTAAAGGGAATACACATTTAAAGATTTTAATACCTGTTGCCAAATTGCCCTGCTTTCAGTCATGTTATATCAAATTAGTACCTCCCCCTCCAACATACACAAATTATAACAGTGCCTCTTTCCTTATATTCTACCAGTACGTATATTATTATACCAATACCAATACTGAGTATTATTTAGCAAAGTAATATCGATTTGATATGGAAAATGTCTCATTTTACTTTTCATTTCTTGAGCTTAATATATATGTATATCTATATTTTAGGTAGTTATTAATCTATATACCTTTATGTCTGTATCTGTATATATCTATAAGTAGATAGATGTTTAATGAAATGTCTATATTTGGTGATTTACCTGTTCACGCCCTCTGTGTGCTTTCCTTCTGGGTAGTTGAATTTTCTTTTGAACTGTAGGATCTCTTCATACATCAAAGATATTAACCCTTTGTCTTTTACATATCTTGTAATTGTTTCTTCCAAGTTTTTCACGCGCCTTTTAATTTTGTACATGGTGCTTTTTAATGAGATGAAGGGATTTAAGTAATCAAATCTTTTAATCTATTCCTTTGCAGTCTTTGGTGTCATGCTTTGAAAATAATTTCCTACCCCATTATTATGTTAGTATACTAATATACTCCTAAGTTTACCTTCTTATGTATTTATGGTCTTAGTTTCTAATATAAATCTTTAATCCATCAAGTATTTATATTATTAGGGCAAAATTTTATATCTGTACCCTACACACATATATACATATTCATGATCTGCTATTACGAATGAGATTTTAAAATTATATTTTCCAAATAATATATAAGACTATATAGGAAAACTATTTTTATTTTATTTTGTTTTTACATAAATGAAACAAGTTTTAAGAATTACATTAGAGAGAAAAAAAAAAAAAGAATTACATTAGAGAAATATAGAATGAAAAGTGAAAGTCTTATTTAAATCATCTCCACTCCAGTTCCTCGCCATTCCCCAGATAATGATTATGAGTGGCTTGATGTATCACTGTCTGTATATACATAAATACACATCAAATATAAAGGAGTTCTTGTTCTCATTCTTTCTCCAGTTAGAGAAATGCTACAATAAGCATTCTGGAACATACATGTGTGTTTCTATATTAGAGATAACTCTAGGTGGTATTAAGTTAAAGTTTCATGGATATTGCTGAATTGCTTTCTAACAAAGGAGCACCAATTTACTTTTCTGCAGACAGTGAGTGAAAGTGGTCTTGCTAACAGTGGGGAAATAAAGCTCTAGTTTTGGGCAATATGGTACACCAAAACTATTTTAATTTTATATGAATTTTCCTTATCTTTTTCATAAGGATATACTTCCCACTTATATGACTTCCTTTATAAATGTCCCCTTTATATTTTTATATATTTTATTGTATATTTGTTCTTTGCCTTCATGATATAAAGGAGCACTTTATATATCAATCTCCATATTTTGTGCATATGTGTGTGGCAGAAGAAAGTTTAAAAAATTTTGCTATCTTTTGAATAATGGCATTTGAGTCCTCTTTACTAAAGATTATGAAAAAAATTCTACATTTTTATCAATGACTTCTTAGTTTTTAAAAAAATTTTATTGAAGTATAGTTGATTTACAATGTTGTGTTTAATGTCTGCTGTACAGCATAGTGACTTAGTTATACATATATATATTCTTTTTCATATTCTTTTCCATTTTGGTTTATCACAGGATATTGAATATAGTTCCCTGTGCTATACAGTAGAACCTTGTTGTTTATCCATCCTATATATAATAGATTGCATCTGTTAATCCCAAACTCCCAGTCCTTCTCTCCCCCACCCCCTTCACCCTTGGCAACCACTGTCTGTTCTCTATATCTGTAGACGACTTCTTAGTTTTAAAAGTATTTTTGTGTGATGTATTTCATGTGACGTATTTGTCTAAATGGTAGCCCATTGTCCCAGTACATTTACTCATCATTCTGTTCTTTCACTGCATATGAGTCATTAACTTTATCTAAACCACGTGTCTCTTTGGGAGTTCTCTATCTGGTCTCTTGACTTATTTATCTACTCCTGTATATGACCCTATTATTTCAATTACTATAGTTTTACTATATTTTGATTTGATAGTTTGCATGCCCTCTCCTTATTCTCCTTTCTTACAGTTTACTTGGCAGTTATCACATTGTTTTTTTCAGATGAGTTTTAGATTTCACTTGCTAAGTTTGATAGATGATCCTTTCAGCAATTTGGCTTGATTTATAGATTAATTTCATAAAAATTTACATATTTACAATATCATCTTTCCATCCATGAACATGGTATATCTCTTCACTTATTCAGGTCTTATTTTATGCACTTCCATAAAGTTTTATGTTTTACTTCATATAGGTCTTGCCCATTTCTTATTATATTTATTTTTGTATGTTTAAAATTTTCCTCTGATAATTTATAATTGGTTTTTAATGTATAAGAAAACAATAATGTTCAGTGTATTGATCTTATCTTTGACCTCTAATTGAACATTTATTAGTACCAACAGTTTCGTACTTCATTCTTTGGATTTTTTGCATATAGTCATTTTGAGCTGTTAACAGTGACTGTTTTGTCTGTTCCTTGTCAATAATTTTATCTCATAGTTTCTTTTTCCTCTATAAAAATCACATTGTTTGCATTGGCTAAGACTTCCAGGACACAGTGTCTTGTTGCTAGCTTTAACAGAAATGCTTCCAGTATTTTGCCATCAAGCATAATGTGTGATGTAGGCCATTTATCTCTTTATAAATTAGGAAGGAATGTTAAGTTTTATCAAGTGTTTGGGACATTGTTGATATAATATGGTTTTTCTCCTGTAAGATGTTAATATGGTGAATTGATAGGTTTCCTGTTGTTGAATGATTCTTGAATTATTGGAGTAAACTGTGGTTGTTCGTTGATGGATTACTATGTTATCTTAATGTACTACCAGGTTCATTTCACTGATATTGTATTTAGGGTATTTACATTGATGTTTATAAATGAGATTGTCCTATAGCTTCTATAGGTAGTAATTGTGTTAGTAGTAGTTCTTATTCCTCCTCCCCCTCCTCTTTCCTCTCCTCTCTCCTCCTCTCTCTCCTCTCCCTTCTCTCTCTCCTGTTCCTCCCCATCCCCCCTTTCCTTCTCCTTCTCATCCTCCTACTGCTCAATGAGTGCCCAGTAAGTCTGGGGGCTTATTCCTCCTCCTTTTCTTTTTTCTCCTTCCTCCTCTTTCTCCTCTTCTTCCTCATCCTTCTACTTCTCTTTCCCTTTTTCTTCTATGCTATACCTAGTAGCACTATCCTAGTCTCAGAGAATGAAATGCGGAGTTTTCTGTGCTCTGGGACAATTTATAAACATAGAGATAACCTTCCTTTGAAGGTCTAGTAAACTATGAGCATAAAACTGGGCCTTTTATTTTCTTTCTTTTTTGATGTAGCTATTCATTATCTTAAATTTATGCTATGGTTATTATTTTATTCAGGTATTTAACTTCTCCTTGAGTTATATCTGATCATTTTTATAGATAAATCATTCATTTTAATGGAGATTTTCAAATTAAAGATATAAAGTTCTGTATTCTTTTATAATTTTTAAGTCTGCTTTGTATCTGAATTTATTTCCCCTTTCTCAGTACTAATGTTTATTTGTATATTCTCTCTTTATTCCTATCCACTTTGTCAAGTTTGTTTTCTTGGTCTTTTCAAAGAACCAGCTTTTAGTGAGTCTTCCCCCAACCCCCCCAGAGGGCAGGGGGAGGAGGATGTTCTATTTAATTAGTTTCTACTGTTATTTTTATTAATCCCTTCCTTCTATTTTCTTTGGGTTTATTTTTACTTTTTTCCCTCAGCGTCTTGAATTGAAGGCTTAGTTCATTTTTCAATTCTTTTCATTTTCTATTCATTACATTTAAGGTTACAGAATTTCTTTTGAGAACTGCTTTAGCCACCTCCTAGAAAAAATTTTTTTGCTATCACTTTGTTTTTACTTTTAATTAATGTGGTTAATATGATTTCTATGTTATGGAACCTTATTGAAGTATGTGTGTTCTAATACATGTAACATCTTTGAAATGTTTCATGGGTATTTGTAAAGATTTCACATTTTCTTTTGGGTATGGAATTCTGTCACTATACTCTTATTTTTAAATTTATTGAAAAAAATCTACTTTTCATATGAATATTTGAGGAAGATATTGGAAAATTTCTCTTGATGGATTTGTTAGAGTTGCATTAAATTATTCCAGTTTTTGCATCATGCATAAAGCTTTGTTGTTAAGTGCACAGAAGTTTTAACGATGATGATTTCTTGCAGTTTTCTAGGAGATTGTACCCCTTTTTTGACATAAAAATCCTCCGTTTCCTGTTTAGTATTTTTGCTTTAAATTATATATTTTTGATATATTGCAATACCTATTTGATAATATTGCAATACCTATTTTTATTTTGCTAACATTGTTTCATATGTGTTTTTTCCATTCCTATATTTTCAACCTTCATGAGTAAGCTGGTTCTCACATAAAGAGTATAAAATTGGGGAATTGTGGACATATATTTAACCTAATCCAATATCTGATATTCCCTCTCTTTTATGATTTTAACCCATTAACATTTATTAAGGTTACTGACATGTGGTTTTATTCCTGCTACCTTATTTTATGTTGTCTGTTACCATGTCACATCAAATTTTTTATTTTAATTCTTTTCTCCGTCTTATTGTATGGATCAAATTCTTTTTGTTATATTTTCTTTTATTTTCTGATTTAGAAATTGTATACCTGGGATCTAGTCATATAGTGGTAGAGGAGGAGGGAGAGGAATAAGAGAGGAGGGAGAGGAGGAGAGAGGAGAGGAAAGAGGAGGGGGAGGAGGAATAAGAACTACTACTAACACAATTACACTTGATTTCTAATATGTACATTTAAACGTGTGTGTGTGTGTGTGTGTGTGTGTGTGTGTGTGTGTGCATGTATGTGGACATTCAGCATCCAGAGCCTCCTTTCAACAAAACAAGAAGTTTTGCATGCTTTCACTTTTTATCTGATCTGTCATCTGGTCCCAGTCCCACCTCTTTCCCCCTTCCTTTTATGTTAAAATGATCTATGATTTTAATTCCAGACTTTTTCTTAAATATTATGCACTATGCATTATTTAGACTTAAATGTAAAAGTTGACTGACTTTTGGTTCACCCCTCTTTTAAAATTTTCCTTCTTCTGTTGTATTAATTCCTTCAGAGGTGTCTGAGTCCTTTCATGTCTGAAAATGTGTTAATTTTATCTTTCACTCGATGCTATGTATAGAAGTCTAGCTTCAAAATAACTTCCTCAGCCCCTTGATAATATTCCTTGACGGTTTTGAGGCATCTAATGTTGATGATAAGTCTGATGACAAACCATTCTCACTCCTTTCTGGATAAGCTATTTCTTTTTCCCTTTCTTTTCTTTTCTCTTCTCTTCTCTTCTCTTCTTTTCTTTCTTTCTTTCTTTCTTTCTTTCTTTCTTTCTTTCTTTCTTT